>NW_020799109.1:20247159-20492598 GCF_003259725.1 Athene cunicularia | reverse complement strand
CCGGGGCTGCGCCCCAAGCCCCCGAGGAAGCCCCGGCCCCCTGGTTGGCGAGGGCTCCGGCCACCCGGCGGGGCCGCGGCTGGGGAGCAGGTTGTGGCAGACTGCTTCGAGGGGCTGATGCCCCCCTTGCCCACTTATCGCCACCCCACAGCACCAGCCCGGTGAGGGCAGGATTAAGAACCCACCTTCGCACCAGTCCCAGCTCAGCAGGTCGGGAAGCGCCCAGCCGAATGCAGAGCGTGTCAGCCTCTGAGGCCCCACGCCAAGATATGCACTCAGGGCCAGGGCCGAGGGGTTGTTTCTCCCCCTGTCGCTCAGGCAGTGGCTTCTTAGTCCCCCAAACAGCTCGGGATGCCCCAAATGCTACTTGTTGCTGGGCAGGCGGGAGACACAATCAAGGGAGTGTTGATTCCCATTTCTGGCCAAGCCATACCCCATCTCTTTAACACAGAAGAAGAGGAGCTTCCGTCCCTCTCTCCAATCTCAGCAGCAGGGCGCGGGCTTTGGTTAAAAGCCTGGTCAGCCTTTCAGGTGTAGTGCTTAGGAAAATCCAGACATAACATTCATGCTTCCAGTCTTTTTCCCCTTGTTTCTCTGCCCCCAAGACTGGCAGACACACAAGCGGGGTGTGATCATCCCTGTTTCCCCATTCAGGACCTCTCCACATGCCCAGATGATCCCAGGTCTTGTTGCCACATAGTCTCAATTGTGAGACCAGATTTAAGCCTTAAGTGAATTACATCAGAAGCCATTTTAAAGCAAGACCAAGAGTACTGTGATGAGATAGCCTTTTTGAATGGATCCTTCCCCAAGCTCAGCTATGATGAGGCTAAGAATGATTTTTAACATGGACGAGCCAGACGTGGGTTGATCATTCAGTTGTGAGCGTAAGGTGGGGTGGTGGAGAATGTCTTTGTTTCTTGCTTAGCGACTGAAAGGCCATCTATGTTCTGCTTAATTATTTCCAACAACTGCCAAAGGAATCTTACTCTGTTGCCTTCTGTAGCGAGTGGAGCGCTCGTTGTTACACAGACGTGCGGATCTGTTATTCTTTAGACACATCTTTGATGTTAGCACTCTGATCCTCGTGTTTCTCTAATACCACTTGAAAGCAGATTCGTTTCTTGTAGTTTAGTATGTTCAACAGCCTCAGAAATAATCTTAAATTATGCTTTAAAAAGACACAATCAGCTGCTAAACCGTAGTCAGTTCAGCACCGTAACACAGCCACATTCACAAGTGCTGCAGGAACAGCGATGGAAACATTATTTTAAACATTCAGGTTTGTATTACAAACCTTCCTCTGATCTGAGCGTTTAGTTGACATTTTCCCTTGAGTCATGACTTAGAGTATTATCAGGAGTTCCCATTTCATCATATAAAGGATGTGGGTTTTTTGCTCTTTGCTTGGTTGAGTATCTTGTGCAGTATGGGTTGTACTTGTACCCAAATACAAGCTTAGCAAAATATTTCTCTATACCTGGTTTCTTCTAGTTGCTTTCTGTTTAGCATGATGAGCTGGTTTTGCTGAATAATGCCTTAATGACAGGGCTGATGCATTTTTAATGCATGTACTCTTTGTCATTGTCAAAATTAACATTTTGATGATTGTAGATTTCTTTTCTCTAAAATCTTTTGGGAATTGCTATGATGTGTGGGTTAAAAGAGTGAAACTGTAAGGTCTGATCAGAGAAATACTGGCTATACTCACCAAAATAATTAGAAAATATCGTGTAAAGGCTCAATAACATACGAGCGCTTAGAATGATGTTTCCCAATAGCACAATCTCTGAGTGGCTTTCCCCGTTCATTAGCAGTTCCTGGGGTCTGTCACATATGTATGTTGAAGGACAGAAGCAGTCATTTCTGAACAACAGATCTCTGAGACTATTTATACTGTGGGCCTGATCCTGGGAATGCATGTAGCTTCCATGGGACTGCTCAAGGGAGCAAGGTTGCTCATGTTAAATCCAAAATATTTTGGGCCAAATCCTACCATTCAGTGCAATAGCAAAGCCCCAATTGATTTCACTGCAGGAAAGATTAGACCCCTAGTGAAAAGGATTTTTACAACACTACACTTCCTATTTTTTGCTTTAGAATTTGAGAATCCTGTGCGCTAAAAATGAGTCTAAAAACCCCCTGCCTCTAATAATCTAATGATATTTTATTAACAGCAAAAATTATACTAAAAGGCTGTAGTGCAACATAATAAGAAATTACTTTATAAATAAGGGGTTTTAATTGTACCAGTACGAGTATTTTCTAAGACAACATTTTAGAATGAGGTTTGTGGCAGCACCAGCCGTGTGTTAACAGCTATTTTGGCAAGTGCATGTTTAATTAATCTAGAATACTAAATTTCTGTTCTAAAATTGTTTTTATAATCTGCATCCTGGTAGAAAATTAAATAAAGAATTAGCCAAAAAATAATTACTTGAACTTAGCCTTTTTTTTAAAGGCCATAATCCAATGAAGATTTATATCTCTGGGTAATTTTATCCGCTGGAGTAGCCTCGAAGGCTGCTCCCATAGGTAAGTCTTTGTCGCACCAGGGCCCCTGTAGCAGCGCAGCTGACTGATGGAGGAGCGGACACGGGGGTGGCACAGAGTAGGGTGATGCAGGGATCCCCCATGCAGCCACCTGTGATGCTGGCTGCTCCCTGCCCAGCTCTGTGTTGGGGAGACGGCGACTGCTCGGGCCTTCCCAGAGTGAGGGACTGCTGAAAGGGCTGTGGCCCTGAGCACCACGGGCACGCTGTGCCCCAGGGCAGGAGATGGAGAAGGAAGAGTAGCTTTGGTCCCTATTGCCCTGTGCAGGCAGGGGAACAGCCCTGCCTGAATCTGCCTATAACAGGAAGCATCGCTCTGCTTAGCAATACCCTAAATTAAGTGATGAGGAGTGCCATTTGATTACAAGTGCTCTTTCCACAAATATTTAAGCCTACAGCCCTTGTATGTATGTGTGTGTGTATATATATATATATATATATATATATATACACATCTCTCTGAATGGAATGAAAATATATATATACACACACACACACACACACACACACATATCTCTCTGAAGGGAGGCTACATCATAATACGAAAAGCCCCACTCTCCCAGACCTGACAGAGGCACAACTCCCACTCACCTCAACAGGGGCCGTGCCGTTGCAGTGCGTATTTGTGACTGGTGTTGTGATTCCTCTTTCTGCCTGCAAATTTGCCTCAAATAAATGCACACTGTTGCATGTAGATATGTACAGTTATGCAGATACCCTTCCTTGGGACCGATTCTGCTTGCTTTCCACTTTTAAGACTACATCTGGTTTTGAGGGGAGTGTAAGATTTCTCCCCATAACAGGTTATTGCCTTTTGTGTAAGTTTAGATGGCTTCTAGTGTTTGTAGGATTTTCTTAAAGAAACTGAAAACAATAATACTTACATATCCACACAGCTATGCACATACTTTGCAACTGTAAGTTTTTTTTTTTTTTTTTTAATCACATAAAGTAATGTATACTAGATTTTAATGCATTTTTAAATAAATAGTGTCTTTACATATACAAAAGGCTTTTTCTTCTCTTCCTTTTAAAAGATTACTGTTTTTCTGAAAAGCATCCCCCAGATATTACCATTAGCTGTTATGACACCTCACCATTTAGCGTTGTAAAGGTAAATCATAACACTCATTATGAATAATCATAAATTTTTACCAGATTCAGCATCTGCCTTCTGAAAGCTTTAATGGTGGAAACATTTCCTGGGCTAATGTCCATAATGCTTGCATGCTTTTTATTGCTATCATTTAGTAACCAAATTGCTCAAAAATCAAAGGACTTGATTATCACATACCTGCAATGCATAGAGCTATTTATAAATGTTGGCTCGATAATAACAATGACTCAAAATAAATTTAAATGACAGACCAAAAATAAGAAGTCTAAAAGTGGAAACTCAAGCCAGAATTCATAGAGGTGATGGAAAGAGTCTGACACCGAAGGACAGAGAGGATCCTAAGGAAGGTAAAGAGAAGAGGCCTAGAGGTGATGGTAGAGGGTAGATGTGCCATGGCTTCGCAGAGCCGGAGGGCAGATGAGAGGAAAGGCACCAGGGATAGCAGGCAAGGAGGTATCGCAGTGTGGCGCTGGGAGAATGCGCCAGAAGTGTGGAAACCAGGGCTGGAACGTCATGCACGCTGGTAGTTTACCTTCTGGAAAAACAGTATCTAGTTAAAATCAGCCAACAGAAAATTAGGTGAAATGTTCCAGAAACTAGAGGAGTTGATTGATGGGAAGAATAAGAGCCTTGAATATATAGCTGAAAGGAGATTTTATATGTATATGAATATATGTACCTAGCCAAAAATTACATAATAATGCCCACATGGATAAAATAAATTAGTATCCTGCTTTTGAAACCGTTCTCTTACAGAAACCAGTGGGAATTTTCCATTGATTTCAGTGGGGCCAGAATTTCTTCTGTCCGCAGGAAAGCAATGTAGCCTGGTGTGTGCAAATAGATCTAGGAGCTCTGTAGGGAGAAAATGCAGCGTGGCTATCAAGAAATGTTTCCTTTCAGTGAACCCAAGACCACTCTTGCCAGCAGGGATGATATAAAGTAACAGTGAAATCTTCAGGTAGAAAAGCCCTTGCCTGGAAGATATAAAATTAGCTTGGCCAAGACACCACAGGCAGCAGTCACCCTATGAGGGCTGAAGAGCCACCTGGGGAGGTCTTCTGGCTTGTGCCTTCTGCAACACACCTCCGTGGAGCTGAAACGGCTCTGGTAATTCTCCAGTACTTTATATGACTAGAAAGCTAGGGGTAGGCCCGTAAAATGCTACTTAATCTTTCCAAGCTACTCTCTCATAGCATTTTGAATTAAGTAAAATTTAGTATTTTATGTTTCAAGGTCAATTTTCACCACGGTATTGTTCTGTATCTGATAATCTAAGTTGTATGTAATGTACACCCCTTTCACATTATTACATTAGGCATGAAATGTTGGAAAAATACAGATGACTTTAATATTAAGAATTGCTCATTCATAACCTTGTTTGGAATATTAGCAGTTCTCTTACTAAATCAGGACAATATCACAAAGGTTTGACCTGTGAACATTAATAAACTATCTTTTAAATCACTGAAAATCAATGACAAAGTGATCACCATGGGATTGGTCTTCTCTAATTGGAGAAAGAGGGACATTCTGAACCAGAACTGTACAGCTTTTGATTTGCCGCCTGTTACCAAAAAAAGAACCATCGCAGTGCATCTTACAAAGGCATTTACATAGATAATGTGGATTTCATATGACTTCTTTAGAATACTGATAGTAATAGCTTTACAAATATTCACATTCTCCTAACAAGAAGTTGATAGAAAAGTCAAATAAAAAGGCATCACTGTAATTACTATATTATAAAGGATTTATCTTATTTTTTAAGTTAGGTGGAATATAATAAGAGCAGGGAGGCTGGATGCATTAATGCTTCACACCATCTGGAAACTCATCCTTTAACAACAGTTCTTCAGGAAATAGCTCACCTGGTTACTCCAAGAAAATGTAGAGCAGTATTACCTCTTCATCAAATTGCCAAAAACATTCTTCTGAAATCCAGAATTATACAGTTCAATGCCTGCTGTCTTACTGGAGCAACAGTTAATACAGTCTTGATATTCTGGTTGTTACAAATGACCACTACAGGGAAAGATTGTTTCTTGTTCCCCTACTTTCTTCCCTCCACTGTCCCCCTTCCTGTTTTTGATACATGCAGAAGGTTTGATGGGATAGAAGGGTTTTTCTTTCTGAACATGTTTTACTTTAGAAATGTCAGGATCATTTTTTTTTTTTTTTTTTTTTTTTTTTTTTAAATGTCTTGAGCTATAGAGAAGAGCAGTGGAAACTTTCTTGGAACTCTGTTTAAGAAGTGGTGATTTTTCCATTTTAAGAAAGAGACCTTTATCCCTGCACATTTGCCAGGGGTCTGAGTTATGCAGAGGACAATAACATAATTACTTTCAAGGTTTCAGTACAATTCTTTTCTTTTTGACTGCATGTCGTATTGTCCTTTCTTGTGTTATGGCATCATGTGGCTGTTGTACATGTGATGACATAAACCCATTTGCCTTCAGTCAGTCATAGAGACCCTTGGTGAAAACAGGATCTGTAAGTCCTGCTCTAGGAAGCAAACCCACTCCCTTTTGCTCTCCTTGTTTAGGTGCTCATCATTTCTGTGTGTATAAATTCTTATCAGTGAAGAGTGCAGGACCTGTCTGGACCCTTGGTTAGAGATGAAAATGACATGTTTAATTTTCATTTGCTGGAGCTGCAGTGAGTCAGTGCTGCTCACTCTGCTCCAACTTCGCTGGTACAGAAGGGAGGAAAAACAAGGGAAAGAAGGCTAAATAGGCGTGATGCAAAATCCAAGGAAAGCAAACCGAATAAATAAATCCCTCCCTCAAAATACTTAGCTGGAGTTTTTATGTTTTAATTTTAATAAATGCCACTCTATTTAAAGTATGCCACATTTCTTGGATGCAAAACTTAAGATGTGTCCCATAGAGAGGCTCAGAATAATAGGTCTGCTTTCTGTAATAAAATCTCTCTTCTGAGATTAACTCCGGAGCTAGCAGTAAGGTCAGTATTTCATTTCATAGAAGTCAGCTCACGCTGACAAGGGTTTGGCCTTCTTAGTGATGGGCCGTTTGCTGCTCAGAAGTGTGAGGAATGGCTTTCTGAAATATCGATAGCTTGCCTTCGCCAGAGTTCATGATCAGATTTAGCTGGCATGTATCGATGCACTACAGCACCCGGACTGAAGGGCTGAGAGGCTTGGGCCTGGGCCAGCCACTAAAGTTTTCTTTTAAAATCAGAGCCTAACTCTTTCAGTAGTGTAAATCAGTGCTTTATAATAATGTCAAATGAGATTTGTGTCAGCATAGCCCAGACTACGGCCTGGTTTTGGGACTTGAAAAGGGATTAAAAAATTAGGCTGAGACCATTAGTATTCTGTTTTCATTTGGTTTTGGCGTGCATGTGTGTAAATGTGCCTGTACATGTGCACACATGCAGAGATTGTGTGGCTGCCATTTAACAATGGCCTAAGAGCACAAAATCTTCATCCTAGTGTGATTTGACTGACATGTGCAGAGATCTCACATAAAGGCCCTGAGATCCTGCTTTTCATCCATAAAAGGAAAGCAGGCTAGCATCATTCCCGGCTAAATCGCATGCACAATATACATCAATAATGAGACAGCATCTATTTATATATAGCTCACTGGAAATTACTGAATTCAGACAGAAGTTGGTGAGGCAGCCTGAGCTCCACCAGCCTCCATGGAGTCTATTGTTAGAACCCAGGATGACTCCTCAGGCAAATGGGGGAGAGCAGCACGATTTGGAGCCTACCACGCCACGGGGAGGAATATCAGCTTCAGCACTTGGCAGGTGGAGTCTCCTCTTAGAGAATGGCTTCGATGGCTCTGCCAGGACACAGCAGTCACAGAGGAGGAATGCCAGGGAAATGGTCGCAAGAGCAGGGGGGCAAGAGCGCAGCCCCATTGCTGCTGCCTGGGAAGTGGCAGGCTGACCTGGGGTTACCCACAGGGTGAGAGCTCCCTGACCTTCTTCATGAGAGGAGATGTCCAAGAAGGAACTGGAGGAAGGCAGCACTACCTTGATACACACTGATGCTTTCTTACCATATTTGCAGAAGGTTTTCAACAATATTTCTTCTTTACCTAGAAAAAAAGATGCAGTTAAGAAGCCCCACCCAACATTACGGTGTTGGTTGGGTAGGTCTGTGTGGCTGATAATCCAGTGACAAGGCTGAGGTGCAGTGCCAACACATACCCGTGACAATGAAAACTTGCTTGTCTGTGATATGTTTTGCGTAAATAAGGCACTCAAGCAAACCCCTTAGCAAAGCACAATCCAAAGAGTGTTTTTGCTCTGTGTCCTTTTTTACTCCTTTCCTCTGTGGCTCTTGTGTACTTTGCCCATATGCTCTAAAGCTATTTTGTTTTCAGTTTTATGTATGTTTTATGTAAATTAGAAGAATCAAGCTCCTCTGCTTGCTAAATTATAAATTGAGTGGAAATTGGCCAACTCTCTTTAGAGTATATCTATAAGTTATACAAAATGTAAGTAATCAAGCTGAGCAGGCTGGGTTGGGGAGGGAAAACATGTCAACAGCATGAGCAACGTGAGCTATGTCCACGTGTCCCTATATACTGCCACTTGCCTTTGCAGCCTCAAATATCTCTCTCCTCTAAAGTGCCGATCTAACTCCTTTTAGACTATTCTCTGAGATGCAGGTTTATTGCCTCCTTTGGTAGTTTGCTCAGCATATTCATTACACCTTGTATAAATGAACTGCTCTTAAATGATTGTTTCCACTCTCTTGCTTTAGGACCAGAGTAGATCCTGACTGCCTCCTTTGGGAGCACTGATTCATTCTGTTGCCCCTCTTCCCCTTGTAAGTCAAAAGGCCTGTTGATTTTGGGGTCTGTATCTTTGACTTACTCCCTACTTTGGCTCCACTTCCCCTACCTCATGCTAATTTTCATACATCTGACTTTTGCCCTGGGTTATTTTTTCCTTAGTAGTCCACTGCAGCTCCACAGAGGAGGACCGTGGTGTAAGAGCAGGAGCCTGGCAGCGGCTGGCAGCCTGAGAAATGCTGCCAGGAGAGCAAGGGAATTGGCTGCTGTCTTGGGACTCTGTGAGACAGTGGAGAATTTGCTACAGTGCAAAAAAGACAGCCTCACTGTGGCCTGTTACTGTACAGTTAGACCAAATTTTAAGAAAAACGGGCATAAAATCAAACCCCTAAATCTATCCTTACACATTTAAAAGTAGGACGAATTTTGGGACCCAGGTAGGACCAACGTTATCGTAAGCAGACATGGGCATGGCCCTGCTCTACAGTCTGACTTCAGGGTTCCTCTTAAAAATGTCATTTTTGAGATGATTGTGACGAACGTAACTGCCCTTAAAAGAGAAGACCGACTGTGGCCTCAGCACAGGCAGGGATGTCTGGCAGGCAGTGGCTGTGGTGGCATCTGCACTCTGCCGGCGTGACCAGCAGCACTGGTTGAGGGCAGCTTGTGCTGCTGCCGGCAGCCCATCCACCCCATCAGTGCCAAGCCATGGCGGGGGCAGAGCTTGGAATAGCTCTGCTCTCTGTCCTTTACTTCCACACCAGCTGGAGAACAGAAAAAAACTTCTTAAGGGAGGCAGTGTAGTGCAGTTCTTGTGAAATCTTGACCAACTTTTTAAGGCCAGCATCATGGGAGACTGTGAATGCCATTGCCATGGAAAATTCAGGTTAGAAACGAATTGCTGCCGGGACAGGTAACTGTGGGTGGCAGATGGTCTCTGCAGGCACGACCCCAGGGGCATGAGCCTTCGTCTGGTAGCATGCTCCTGCATAATGCACAGCCCTGTGCACCTGCTGTGTCCTGGGGTGCCTGTGAGGGTCCCCAGCCCCTCCCAGCCCAGCCTGGCTGCTGAGGTGTGCTGCTCTTCAGGCATGGTACACTCTGCTGATTCTGGCCGGGTTGAAGCACGTGCATTATTAAAGGGGATCCCACTGAATTGGTTTTGCTGGAGCAGACAGATGGCTTTCAGAAGTCTTGGGCTAGGACCTGCAGGGCACAAATGGGATCCTCTCTGCTGAGGCTCTGCCCTGCAGTTATTTGAGCTTGGGCTTTCTTTCACTGAGTTCACAAAATACATGCCTTTTTTTTTTTTTTTTTAAATTCATTAAATACTTTGATTCAGTGATATACTGTGAGAATGTGGTCTATTCTGTCCAGTCAAATGTTTTCTGAGAAGTGATGAAAAATATCCAACCTGCCTTTTTAGAGCTGCTTATTTTTATTTCAAAGGGAAGGCATAACCTTTAATTTCCTGGTGTGATTTTTATTAAACTTCTGCCTATTTTATTTGTCAGACCATATATAAATTTACTACCACTTGTATTTCCAAATAAAAGACATATAGGTTGGTAAGCAGTCTATAAGTCAAGCTGCTATTCCTTGAAACTCATAAAAGGATCATTTAAATCCATGGAATTGCTAATTAAAGCTGCTTCTCAATACACAAAAATTAAGTTAACAGTAATTAATGTAGCCAGCCTGGAACCTTAGGAAGCTGCTGCCAGCAAGTGTCTTTTGGTGCACTCAAGAGGATGCAGTTTGATTGTTGGCACCAACAGACAGGTTGGGAATTGTAAACATGGTAATTAGCAGTAAGTTTCTGGATCTTAACTTGCCAGACTGGCAGTCTGATTCTTGGAGTAGTTGTCGCATGGGAGGAGGGAAAAACAAAGTAAGGGAATTAGAGCAACCTTGCATTGCTCCACCAACATATGCCACTGGACCAATGTTTTTCTTGGCAAATATCAAGGAGTTTAAAAGCAGCATTGCAGCCCTACTGCAAACTGTGAACCTCACTGCAGGCATCAACCAAGCAACTGTCTCTGTCTCTTCTGCTCAAACTATGAGTGTCGCTCCCTGGAAGGGAATTGTAGTCTGAGATTCCCCTGCTCCACCTCTATGGTGGGGCACAGTGTTGATAAGGTTATCAACAATAATGGGATTAAAAGAGTTAAAATCCAGCTTTTGCAGTAATCCCAGAGTATTCTATTGTTGAGCTATCAAAGATTAAGGTTATAGTAACCTTATTAACCCTTGGTGTAGTGTAAATAAAAAGGAAATGTCAACCTTAATTCCACCATGAAATTAAATCTTCACTTCTCTAAATGATGATTCTAACACAGCTTACTCCAGCCAATGTGGTTTATGAAAATACAGAACCCATGTGAATTTAAAAAATCCCATCTGGGAGAGAGAGAGAGAGAGAGAGAGAGAGAGAGAGAGAGAGAGAGAGATGGAGAAAAGGGCAATAAAATATGGTGTTTGTTTTATTTAAAATGAAAAAAAATATATTTGTCCGGCTTGGATGTCTGCAGGAACTATACCTAGAGCCAAGAAACCACGCAAAGAGTAAGGTAGGGATTAAATGCTCATGGTGTAGATCCCTGTGATGGCATGAACAGCGCTCCCCTAGACTGCAGCAGCTCAGGCTCTGGCCCTGGGCAGAACAGCCAACCCTGTGCCAGGCAGCAGCCACAGCACTGCTGGTGCTGTCCCTGTCCCCTGCTCACTGGGCACTCTGTAGCCTCATCAGTGCTGTCTCAGAGCCATGGATGGGGTGCCCTGACACGAGAGCTTGAACTGAGCATTGCTCCACCAGTGCTTTCAGTGATGATGAAATGAAAGTGATGATGAAGATGAGGTGATGAAAACCAATAAACGTCAGAAATTAAATGGTTGCCAGGCCTTCTGGCAAAGAGTGCCAGGTGCTGGTGTAAAGGGCACAGGTTTTCCTGGCTTCCTGAGGGAGGGAGCTGCCTCTTTCTAAGCAATGGACAGGTCCCTCCTCACCTGTGCTGGGCATAGCCCCTGCTCCCTCTGCCCACAGAGCTTGAATCTACCTGAAGAGAAGGAAGGACAGACAGACTGGGTTTTGCTTAGAAGTTTAGAAGGATATGGTCCAGGTAAATCTGTATTTCCTTGTGGGGAGCAGGAGGGGAGTTACAATAGGCAGAAGTGGGCTGTGTGCCCTTTACTTATGCTTTTTTGACTGTGAGGAAAAATAATGTAGTGGTAAAATGGGGTGATTCAGAATGATTCTGCATATTAAATAACTCAAACACTTACTCTGAGTCTCCAGCAGAGAGGTAGTTAAGTATTAAGGAGCTGCCTATAGCAGGAGGTGGGCTCTCTGGAGGGCAAGAGTCATTGCCAGAGAAAAGAGATGGGTTTAATTGGGTTGTTCCCAGGGAAGGGGGCTTTGCCACTTCAGCAAACCTGTGTCTGCCCCATGGCATCTGTATCTTCTGGAAATAACTGGCTCTGGATGGATAGAACCAGGGAGTAGGTATACTCTGCCTCTTCATACTGCTTACCCCAGTCCTCACAAACTAGTGAAGTTGTGCAGACTCATAAAAGAGCTCAGTTGGGATGGCTTTTTCCCTCCATTCACTGAATCATACTTTTCTCTTGTGTAAACTGTCACAGCTCCAGAGCGTGCACCAGTTCAGATGTGCCCACTGGGTCCTGGGCTGCCTCCATTGCTGCTGCAATTGCTACCAAAACCACAAATTGGCTCACTCTGGCTCTTCTCATCTTTCCACAGTGTAGGAGTAAACAGTGGGCCCATGGGGTTGTTCAGAAATATTACTGGTTTCCAGTGCTGGAATAATGTTCCCTTTTAGGTAGTATCCCTTTTCTGGACAATTTCCCAGTAAAATAGTAAATGACAACTGCAGAGCACTAAAGGCAATGGCATATTTGTTTGACTGACATTTCAGAGCCTGCAGAGCAAATGCAGTGTGTTGCAGCTTCCTTTCTTCATTTCCCTACTGTGGAAGATCTGCTGTTAGGTTCAGCTTATGCATGATCCCTGCTCCATGTCAGCCTTAGAGTGGAGGGGGGGCAGCATGTCCCCAAGCCCCTGTGGGCACCCTCTGCTTTGAGAGCAGCCAGCATCTCACAGGGCTCCTGTGGGACAGGAGCTGCTGCCGCTCCACTGCTGGCACTGCAGCCCCAGACAGGAGAGAAGTGATTTTGTCAGTAGGTGTGAGCTTCCCCAGGACTCAGCAGAGTTGGCACCAGGGTGACTCTGCAGTGCTCAGACCTGCACTCCTTATCAGGGAGAAATCCCTGCTGGTGCCCATGGGTCTGTGGCAGGCAAAGCAACTCAGGGTTTGTGCTACTCCAGTTTTCACTGGAGGCAACGGATGCTTTCTTTGGAATTTTGCAGGGTCAATAGCGGCTGCACTATGAACACTCTGATACACACTTGGCATCAGAAAGAGGTGGGAAAAAAATGGCAGTAGTCATTCAGATTTGTCCGAAGGAGGTAATTGAAAACAAATTGCTACCAAAAGCTAAGGGCCGCAGTTAATTGCGGTGGAGCGCTGCAGGTCACTCGCATGTACAGAAAGACTGCTAGAGAACAGGCAGGGGTCAATATTGTTTCTCTCCTGGTGGGGAAAGAGGGTCTCAGCCATATAATTTGGTTTGTAGGGTTATTCTGTAGCTCATAGACGCTGACATGAAAATCCAGGCCTGCAGAGCAGTGCTTTAATAGCCAGAGGTGATGCAGTCGGTGAAGGCAGGGGGGTGGCCAGGCTGCAGCATCCCTCCTGCCGTGGGAAGGGCCAAGCTAGCCCCTGCAGGCAGCACACGGCAGGAGAGGTGCGGGTAGCTGCCGCGTCCCCTCTCCACTGGGCTCTATTTGAGGAAGAGGGCATGTAAATCTCGGACTTGGCTGAAGAGAGAGTGGCATGGTGGAGGCTGTGATGTGCACAGAGCCACCACACTATCATCTCGCTCCAACTGGGAGTTTTACTCAAAATTCAAAATTTATTCAAATTTCAATTTGAATACTGTTGCCATGTGTTGTTTTATTTCTTAACAAATTTACGCACTGCAACATTTGCTATTCCTGGTGCAGCTTCTTAGATGTCTGGAGTCAGGCAGACATCAATGCTCATGTCAGTTGGTGAATCATTTTGCAGTGCATCCTCTGGACGCAGCGACAGGGGAAGCCGGGATGCAGGGTGGCACAGACCCACTGCCCGGGGGGTCTGGGGGGGGTCTGCCCTTGCTGGGCAGTGGCTCCCCAGGACAGAACCTCTTTTTCTATCAGAGAAGCTCTTTCCAAACCACTAAAGCTATTGCAAGTGTTTGGGAGATGAAAATGGTGATGAAAAAGCTGATTTAATTTTTAGTGAATTGCACTTTTTCTAGATATTTTGATTCAGACCTCCTGCACAGTAAAATAAAAATTTCTTCAGCTTCCTATACCTGGGGACAAATTCAGTACCACCCTCTTTCAGGGCAGGTCCTTGCTCCTGGCTCTTACACCTTTGCTTTGTGGTCAAATTGGTTTTACACCTTTGCTTTGGTAGCCAAGGAGTGTGCTCCAGCCTGCGCTACTCTGTGTCTGCTCCCTGAGCTAATGCTGTAAAGTGGGCAAAAGCCAGGACAGCATGAAAAATGGGAACCAAAGTTTCTTAAAGCAGTCTAAATACAGGGCAACCCTGCTGAAGTTTGTGGTGTTACATGAGTGTTGGCTCTAACAGCTCTGAGGGCTGGGTCAGCCTGATTAGAGCCTGGATTCCAGTGCTTCAAAAATGACTTTAAAGTATGCATATGTAGCACAAATAATATGAATATCCCTATCTAACCTAAGATATGGGAAGAGTGATTGCCTGGGTGTCCTTGGAACTTACATCCGTTGATAGTCACACATACTCTTATATAAAACCAAATCATGTGCTGATTTATTTGACATTATTAAGGACAGCTTTTGGGAAGATTGGCAAAAAAGCCATTTCTCCTTTTCCTTTACAATGAAAAAACCAAAGGCTGTCCATGTAGCAAAGTCTGTCCCCATATAGCAAGCCCGGTGCGGCAGTGTTAGTGACACGCAGTGCCACTCCCTCCGTGGGTGCCTTGCCCACGCGGGGGCTGCGGGCTGTCCCCACGGGGGCGGCACTCTGCTGTGCAGGGCATGTGAGCAATTGCTCTTGTTTTTAACATGTCAGATCATAATTTGCTCCTCTGTGCAGCGTCAGGGTTGAAAAATACTGTTGAAATGAAAACGCAGGAGCTGAGTGAGAGATCAGCGAGTATGCTATCTGGGTGCTCCAAATTTAGACATTGTGATTGATAAAGGATATAAAATAGTGACATTTTTTTCGAGCAAAGTAGACACTTCATTAATATTATACAATTTGAACATGTTTGTTTTAAGAATAACAGCTCGGTTTAACAGCAAGTGTGCATACCCGTGTGTGCAGGTGCACATGTACACACATACTGCAGTAGTCCAGCATTGCCTGAAGTTTGCTGAATTAAGCTGGCAGTATGAAATGTATTATTAGTTCCCCACAGAGTTGAGCATAGTACCTGTACAACAGAGTGGAAAAGTCTGAGTGATACTGGGTGAGAACGTTTTCCTAGCTAAATTTGCTGGTGTTGAATTTGTAGCTTCACAATCCCCTTCTTTTCCACTATTTCCTTTTACTTGTATAAGCTGAAGGGAAAAGAGGCGGGGGGGAGGGGAAATGGCTCTCCCATTGAAGGAAAAGGTCTTGGCAGGACAACAGCTTTGTGTACACTGCTGGATACAAGGACCTGCTGAACACAAGGAGTATGTGGTGAATAGAAGGAGTTTACAGAGGGCCCATATGACTTTTTTTCATTATATCCCCAGAGACGGGTGGGGTGTCCTGTAGCCAGGACATCTGTGAGCTCAGGGAACTTCAGCAATCAGGGTGATGGATTATTACAACGAACCGATACAACCTATTCCCCCAGAAAAATAACATATAATCATATGCTTAAAGGCTAATGCTATGCTGAAGCCATGGCCACCAGGGTTTCTCCCATCCTGCTGCTTCCCGCCTTGGCGTGTGGTGCTGAGGGTTGGTGACGCTTTGCCTTAGCGTGGCTCTCTGACTGGCATGGTGTGGTGCTTGGGGACGGCCAGTACTCCAGCCCTTCTGCTTCTTGCTGGGGTGGGAGATTCCTGCCCTGCCAGGGTGGGTAGGGATGCTGTCTGTGAGGTGATGCAGCAGCAGCTGGGGTTGCCAGGAGGTTGTGCAGAGCTCCCCAGGGCCAGCGCTGCTCCTCCCTGCCCTGCTGAAAGGAGGCAGCTCGATAGCATCAGCAGGGCCCCTGCGCTTTTGACCTCAGATTTTCTCTTGCATATGTATAAAGCACAGTGTGGTGTTAGAGGATTTTAATGGAAGGAAACTGAGGAATCAGTTAATTATTTTCAATTGTAAATGTTTATATTAATAATTGACAAATTTAGTGCAGTTTTTCCAGAAATTTAGTATTAACTTTAGAATATAAGACTGAGAAGTCACTAAAAATCATAAAAGAGGAGGGTCTTGATTAAAGAAACTGCAACTAAGGCCCTCTTTCTCTAGTAACTCTCAACATTTCTACTGATGGATTTCCAAATAGCTACTCTAAAGCTCTGAAAACCTTAGTATTATTTCCAGAGGATATAGCCATACAATGATTTAAGCCTCACAAGACAAAAGGTGTTTGTCACATGAAATAAATCCCTGCTGTTCAGTCCCTTCTCTGGATTAACTTTGTCCCTCAGTGAAAAGTTGGGGACACCACATTGCCAAGTGGGTGGAGAAAAGTATAGGGAGTTGGTCTGATGAGTCAAGGAGTCGCAATCCCCTGGTTATAACCCATGCAGCACTCTCCCTTCCCAGCACTGTGCTTCAAGACAGGATACAGGCCTCTAACACATCAGCATTCCTGCCCAATTACATGAAATGAGATCAGGAAAAAACCCATTTACTACAGCATGGTCTAGTTTTTAGATCCAAACAGATTGCTGTACATTGGGTGTGAAACTCCCTAATGTTTTAGTAATGATGCTGGAACCTCTCTGACTGACAGCTCTGAGCAAAGCACTTTACAAGGTTATGTAAATGCCTAAAAAGAAATCTAACCCCAAATCTTAATTGTGTAGCAGATTTGAGTCCTGTGAAGTCTAGGCGCTGCCAGATTTTAAAGCCGTGCTGCTACCTTACATAAATACTCATAAATACTTACAGTAAGTGTCCTAAAAAGATCTTTGGCTCACTGAGTGTGTTAGAAGAGAGCGTTGCAGGGCTGCCCCATCCCTGCTGGCTGCAAGCGACACACAGTGCTGCCCAGGGACCCTCTGATGAGCGTGGGGAACCCGTTTCCCTTCAAGCCCAGCCAGAACTGCGGATATCAGGGATCACGTCCCAGGCAGAGGAATGAAGCTCCTTCCATTTCTGATGCCCACTAACAGGGCAATGAGAGAGATCTCTCCCTGTGCTTCTATGCTCTACCCTGGTGCAGAAACAATTATAATACATGTTTATAAATTCCATCTGGGTGTTGCAGCCCTGGCTATGAATCTCAAAATATATTTGAGATTTATTGGCATTGTGCTGCTTCTGACACAAAGGATGTGGGGGACAAAGAGCAGCAGCTTCTGTGCTATAAGGAAGCACATAAAAACCTGTCAGTACACTTGTAATTTCATGCTTCTAAATGTTGTTATCCAAACGTCATTGTACTCACAACTATTCTGGGCGCGTGAAATCTGAGGTGTAAAATACTACTTGGTATTAAAAATGCAATAGTAGCATGGATGGTTAGAGTACATCTAATGTTTTTTGTGACAGGAGAGATCTTTTTACCTCTTATTGCCTTGTCCTTGATGAGACTTAAGGCAGAAAATTGAGTTTACTGCATTTAAAAATGTTCAAAAAGATGTGCTTAAGTAAACGGGTGTCTTCATTTTCAGTGTTTGAATAGGTATGTAAAGAGAAGGGGATTGAATAAAGCCAAAGTCCATGTGATAGAGCTTATTAAATAATGGCTGTGATTAATTTTGCAGAATTGTCCACAAACAACTGGAAAAATGTTTCCCATATTCCACAACTTCTAGAACTGTCTGACTCATTATTGTACTCAAGGAGTGCTACCTTTGTGTTGTAATCTGATGCATATTTAAAATTGCCATTGGTTTTTTTCTTCGGGATTGATACAGGGTCCTAAAGGACCTGTGAAATTTTTGAAGCAAAAAACTTGTTATATCCTTCCTTTTTTTTGTTGCTTATCCTAGACTAGGTGAGAAATCAGTGCTAAATCACAGCAGTGCTCACCTCTCCTCTCCTGGAGGGAGCAGAGGAGATGGACAGGGCACCTGAGCAAAGGGAAAATGTAGAAGAGGAAAAGCACAGAAGGGAATGGCTGGAAATAGCAGGGGAAGGGAAGAAATAGGAAAAAGCAGAAAAGAAAGAGAATCGAAGAGAGACAAGGGAGTGAAAAGGACGAGAGAGGAACAAGGAGTAGAAAAATGAAAATGAAAGGGAGGACTGGATAAACATGAGTAAGCTCAATAATTAATTCTCAGTCTTAATCTTCCAGTGTACTCCTTAGGCAGGAGCTCAATGCAATTTGGAGGCTTGTGGGGTTTTTTTGAAACAAACCTGAACTTCCCCCGTTCCCCCAGTGCTGTCTCCAATAGCTTTTCTCCCTTTAAATTGGGCTGGAGCATGAGGGCTTGCACGGCTCTGCGGTGCCCGACAGCCGCCCCGCGGGCTGGCCTGGCGAGCCGCTGCTGGTCGCAGGCGCTGTCTGATGTTCAGCCACGTTCAGCCGACCTGAGGTCTACAAGGAACATGAGTAAGCACCAGCTCCCGGTTAAATCTCAGCAGGTTTATCATTTACAAAACCATGACAAAAGATGAAGTAATGTCCTATCTGGCCACATACTGGGCTGTAGGTCCTCTTTTTTTCTGAAAGGAGAGCTATCTGATGTGTCTTGTTACTGTCAAAAAGAAAAAGAAAAAAATCAGTTACTGTGATTTAGAGGAGCTAAGTGTTTAAAATAAAATATACATTCAGTGCTTTCATACAAAGATTCAGTGATAACCAGGTGACTCAAATCAATGCACTCTTATCAAAGCGCAAAGATTATTTTTTTAAGGTGTTTATAGGCTATCTCTGCTCTCATTGTGCCTTCTTACAATTACAGATGAGGATGATGAAAGCACATGTTCCCATGCAATTACTTGCTGTTACCTTATAAAAAGCCAAAGCCTAATGAACTTCAATACAGAGTAACCTAATAGTGTCCTTTTGAAAGAGAAACCTGAGGAGTTTTGCCCTACTACTGACAGTGAAAGCAGACCTGTCAATGGGAATAAGCCTTTGTAAAAAGCCAGGTTTAAGATGAGATTTGAAGGAGTTTGACTCAGCATTTCCAACCTGTTGAGAATGAATTCTGACCTGGGCTGGACAAGAGTTAAGAGCACGCCTTCCATAAATCTTTACTTTGTGTTTTAGAGAAACTAGTACGCTGTTCTCTGGTAATCAGAAACATCAGCTGCCCTTGCACAAAGAGCAGAGCTCTGATAAATGCACTGATCCTAATTTGTGCATCACTTTCCAAGTCATCAAAGCAATTTTAAAATCAATATGTTATGTTCAAGAGGGAGGCCATGCATTCCTCTCTGGGCAGAAATAACCCATCGAGTCTGCACAGGGAGAGTTAACATCCGAGATGCAGTGTTTTGTACAAACCAGAGAATATAAAGAATATTCAGGGAAAGCCATAAAGGGAGATGACGCAGTAACGGTTTCTGGGATGTTAAAAATACAGTTATGCTTATGAGCCTGACTGCAGTGGCTGACTTGGGGTGATACTGTGTGGATAACAGAGAGAGTTTCACAAATGTCAGGAGCGCAGGGCCGAGTCTCAAGCAGCTCCTGCAATTTTAACATGTAATGAGGCCAGAAGACAGCTTGGTGCAGTAATAACAATTCGATGTAACTAACATATGTAAAGGAGCATCTGAGACAGTGTTGGTAGGTGTACCAACACTTCGTTGGACACCGCAGTGATCAATCCAGGGTGGAAGTTGTAAGCTTGAGTACAGGTCTCTGAGATCAAGCCACTAGTTTTTAATAGGTTTGAGCCATTCTTAAATAAACCTTCATTAGTTAGGGTGGCACCTCTAAGTCTGCTTCCTACTGAGCAGCAGGAAGACAGAAAGAGCATCTACAACAGTAATAGTTTAACACAAATTGATTTAAAGTCTGGAATAATAGGAAGCTTTGAGAGCTTGGATGAGGGATGAAGGAGTTGGGCAGAAAGAAGTGGAAACAGAAAGAAACAAAGCCCAGCCCGCTGTGGATGAAGAAAGAATGTGTCTTCTCCGGTTTTTTGGTTGTTGTTTTTTTGTTTTGTTTTGTTTTTTTTTTCTGTCAGCTGAAGCGCACCACGTTGCAAACAAGAGATGTGAATGCTTGCAGCTCACCTACGAAATCATTCTCCACTTCATGACCTGTTTATAGTGTCAGGCAAATGGCCCCTGGGCAAACCAGGTACACTGCTTTTCACAATCTTCCAACTTCCCTCTCTGCATCTGGGACCCACCACAGGGTCCTTTGGGCTGTGGTTTACGGAATGATCTGCTAAGGGGCTTGATTATGGTCTCCAATTTCCAGGATTTTTTTTAGTCTGTCCAAAATACTTGTGCTTGCAACATCTCAGACCTGTCCATGTCTCTTTTTTTCCTGCTGGGTATAAAGTAGTTTGGCTTTTAGGATGTGTCTGTATACAGGATTTTAGTAGCTTGGATTGCTTTTATATGTTTATAATGAAAGTAACAACCCTTAAAAAAATCAGTTACTGATTATGGGAAGACAGTAGATGTTTTTAATCTTTAGAAGCAGAACTACAAATACATCAAATTATATAAAGTATTTTATTTAAAAGCATTTTATTTTATTAAAAATACTACATCCAGTGTTTGCAGAAATGGAATACATTTTGCTTCTTCAGATGAGGGTTCAGAGAAAATCATGGTAGGACTTATCCCTTCTCACTCAGTAATTACACTGATATTAATAAGTCAAAATTAGACTTTTCCCAAATTGCATAAACCACAGAAAGATTCAAAAGTAAAGATTTGGAGGGCTGTAAAATTCTAATTTCAGTTGATAAACTATTTGCAGGAATTGTGATATTTTTGCAGACACACAGGATGCATTCTCTCTTTCCTGAAAAATTAGAACTACCATCATGTGTGCCTATACATACACCTCCATACATATGTACAATGTGTAGCTGAGCATGTATGCAAATTTTTGTGTGTATATATAAAAAAAATTACATACATGTTGCACTCTGTTACAAAGAGTGAAAGGTTGCTTTTGACCATGCAATCTATGCCATTTCTGAATATGCAGAGTCCCACCAGTGCCTGTAGCAGCCTCTCTGTCCTGCTCAGTGTGTGGCTCTGGCTGACCCTCGTGATGATGAACTGCAGCAAAAACTCCCTCTGTGACCTTGTCATGACTGGGTGCCTGAATTTGGGGGCTGGTTTGCATGTTCCACAATAGCAGCACTGCCAGATGTGACCACAGAAATGCAAGGCCAGTGGGCTGAGCCTTGTGAAGCAGCAAAGAGCTGACTTTAGCCTGGAGTTTGTACCTTCCACCATTCCTAGGGGCTAAACAGGAAAACAGTTCTCTGGGAGAAGTCAACCAAAGAGGCATTATCTATTCAAGGAGGCTGGCAGGACTGTGCGAATGCCAGTGGTCTTTGTCATTAGCCAGCCGTCTTCAAGCTAGCTGAGGAGCTGAATGGTTCTGTCAGTTAAATTCCATCCCTTCAAAAGGCAGGAACAAAATCACCATTATAACTTTTTGTCAAAGTAAAACTTTTTTGTTTGCTGGCAAAGGTTTAACTCGTGTGTAGCCATGCTGTCCCCTTAGGATGTCAAATAAGAGGCTTTGCTAGTCAAATGCTGCTTGCCTTACCAGCCCACATTACCCTGATGATAAAGTGTTCCAGCGACAGAAGTCACCTTCTGTGTTCAGCTGAGCTCAATTGGAATCATTCTCTTTAGTTGCACCGTTAAGTGACTCAGAAGTTGTTATGGGTGCAGAGATGTGCCAGTGTATTTCAAGTGATAATAAAAGCTCACCAGATAAATTGAAGGAGCGTGGCTTTTCGTTGCAGCATTTTGGGACTGTTTAAGCAACTCTATCATTGTGCTAAGACAGCAGATGCAGTCAGTGTTTGGAGGAAGTGGTTCATGACCTGATGATGTTTTCCAAGAGATGCAGCCAGGAAACAAAGACTCTGGGGGCCCCTCAGGTGGGAGTAACACTGGTGGAGTGGGTGAGGGAAGCAGAGGATCAGACAATGGGAGAGATTGAGGAGAAAGATGCCATGCAAACAGAAAACCCCTTTGCCATGCTTCTGGCTCACTCTTCCACTCGGATAGGTGGAACAAAAAGCAATAGCTGTGGGAAAAGTCCCTTACCAAAGACTAGTAGAGCATGCCAGGGGGGTGCTTCAGCTGATGTATCTGCAGTGAAAACAAGGAGCAAAGCCACAGTCAGCACAGGCATGGTCTATTGCCCTGAGAGCTGGGTCCAGCAGGTTCCCAGAGAAGGGAAGGTCCTTGCCCTACATGTGGAGCCACAACTCCCTGGGACAGGGTGCTGTTGGACATTGGGCAGGATGCTCACCACACAAGTACATTAAAGCTGATCCCTGGCCAACTGAATGCTGATGGGGTGTTACTGGAGTATTCAGTTCCTGAGCAACCAACTCTGAGAATAAGTGAGTGCTGGTGCCCTGAGTGTGAAGTATGACCTGGCAGGGTCCTGGTCTAGGGCAGAAGTCCAGGATGCCCCCTGGGAGGCTACACCCTGAGGAAGGGCAGTGACGAGGCTAAGGGGAGAAGCTGAGCTAGCCTTGTGCAAATTCTCTGGTGGTTCAGGCTGACCGAGCTGAGTGGGTCCCTTACCTCAGCTGATGTCACGACTTTGAAGGACACACCTGGGAATGGTGGGTCAGAGGCAGAGCTGGCTCCTGCCTGCCCCTGCACAGGGAGATTGCTGCTGTGGGAGGACTGTGCTGAGGGTGTGCAGATCTGGAGCCCATCCCTGGCACGGCTTGACCATCATCCCCAGCACTCTCCCATCTGGGTGACTCACCGAGGAGCCCCCGTGGTCAGCATCCTGTAGCTGTCACACCTGACCTGTGCAGCTGGACATAGTCACACCAGTGTGCACACACAAGTAAACTCTTCACACATGGTGCAGCCATTACCATCCCCACATACAGCGGTGGCTCACTCCTGAAGGACAGGTCCTCAGCACACACTGATGGGCATCAGCACTCTTCTCCTCAGGGTCTTGGCTGCCCCCTTCCCCCAGACTGGATCCATACATGCAGGGCAATAAGGGGTCCCAGGCCTCAAGTTCTCCACCTCAGGAGCTCTGCAGTGGCACTTTTACTGCAGCTGAGGGTTTGGTCCCTTGTCTTTGCATCAAGCGAATCCAGTTCAGCTGCATTGATGCAAAGGAGAAAATACATTTTAAGAAAATCACTGCAAAATAAAGCTGTAAAAGATAAAAGCCTCATTGACAATGGCATTATTTGCAGTGGAATCATTGGCAATAGTATATATCACCTGGAGATTTTTTTTTTTAAATATGAAATAAAGCTGGGTTTTTTTTCAGAAGGGGTCAAAGTTTCTGCACTAACACTTCACCCCCTGTATGATTCTCCCCTCCTGTGTTGTTTCCTGTTGCCTGCTGACCTGCTCCACCTGAGGGGCTGTGCTGAGAATCAAAGCTGTGGCCACTTTAAAGCCTGCTAAGGCCATGGCTACTCCCTGGAAGGAAAAGAAAGAAACCATAGGAGGTAGCACTAAAGGGAGGGGAAGAGTGTGTACTAGGTGAAGGGAGCAGGTGATAAAACAGCTCCTAGAAGAAGGGGCTGAGGCTGGTGTGCTGCTGTGGTGCCTGACAGGACTTGTCCCATTCTCAGGGTAGGTCACCTTGCATGTGTACTTGTGTGTGTGTGTGTGTGTACGTGTGTGTGTACTTGTGTGTGTGTGTACTTGTGTGTCTGCTGAGCCCAGAAACCAATCACTGCTGCAGTTGTCTTTTCACAGACAGTGATATTCCCTGCTGTCCTGTAATTTGCAGTATTTATTTACATAAGCTCTAGCTGTCTTCAGGGAATTTAACCCAAGTAAACACTGAGCTAGTTTACCTTCTTTCAGATCCGTAAGCACAAACACCTTTGACATAGTATTTCTGCTACTGAGATCTCTGTATTACTCACTTTGGCTAGGTCCTTTTTTAAAAAGTTAGTAGACCTGTCATCGCAAGTCCATTGACTCTCGGGAGTACATTTCTTTCATTCCTGATGTCCCTTTCATAACCAGTTTCCATATTAGCACTGTTCATTAGCATCTGGCCAGATTTTCTCTTTATTGTGCAACTCACTTTCTTTTGTAGTACCTGAAGCTCATAAGGCAACTATCAGTTTGCCTCCTGATGGCGGAGGAGGTATCTGTAATCTGTGTCATGTCTTCAGTCTCTTAAAAGGACTAGAAATCCCAAATGCCGTAACTTGTAGGTTTTGTGTCATAGAGAATTAAAATGTCTTTGTGTTACTGAGCAGACAAACATTGAGCAGTGCTTGATCAATAAGAGGCATTGCCAGAGGTCTGGTATAGTCTACCACAGCTGATGGTAAGTGTTGCTATAGGCTATGGAACTAGGGATATAAGATGTCGGATGACAGTAATAATTCATTCATCCTGGGACATATAAAACCAACAGCATGTCAATAGCTGTGGCATGCTCTGCAGAACATATGCAGGATTTAGATGTTGCAGGTGCCTGTGTTTTATTTTAAACCACACTTTTCTTGGTGGAATAGAGACTTTTTCCATTTTTTAAAATCATTTATTTTCAGTTTCATGTTGCTACTTTTCTATTAAGATTCTAAGAGCTGTGCAGCTTAAAAGGGGCCCTGAGATTCAAAAAGCAAAATATATGTATTTATTGAAGAAAAACACATAAAAGATTTATAAAACAGAGGGTGCAATACTACTTGAGATTCATGGACCATTTCAGCATTCATAAAAGTGTATATGGTTCTCATGTTGGCTCCACTGGGAATCGGACTTTGCTAGATGGGTTACCCAGGAGGTATCTGGCATTGCCTTAAAATGAAACTTATTACAATCACTTTGCATTTTACTTGGAAAGCAGAAATAAGTAAGAACTCCAGTATTCATCCTCTTAAAAAATACTTCAGGATAATTAATATTGATTATCTGTTATGAAAAGATACTGAAGAGGGTGAATTATTGTATCTGTGAGGGTACAGCAGGCATAAGAAGAAAGTCTGTGTCTACCCGACACATGTTCTCCCCTGTGCCACTATTGTACTTCTGAACCTAAAAGTGATGAGTATTGTTTTACTGGCTAAGACTCCCACAGAAATTCTTCAGATAAAACTTTAATGAGAAAAGGGGAAAAAAAAGAGATGTTCAAGCAGCTCCATGTTTATTGTTTCAGCTGTGTGCTCCTGTGCACCTCAGCTGTGTGTTGCCAGGCCTCAGTTTCTTTAAAACTGCCTGGAACTAGAAAGGTGAGATGGAGAAGTTGCATGTTACTTGTGATTATATGAATATAGGCTTTAACATACAAGTAATGCTTCTAAAAGAATGTAAAATATTAACCCAAAAAAGAAAGGAAAAGCATCACAAAGAAATCCACCACACATCATGTAAGTCTTCCCCTGTGAGAGGCTGTGGACTCGAATGCATACGAATTGTCTGCTCTTCCATATGACAGCAACCCCTTCACTTCTGAGTTGCACAGTCCCAGCTCCCAGTTGTCTACTCAGGATTTTTTTTTTTTTTTAAGGTGCATATTCAAAAAAAATGTCTTAAATATAATTTCTCTTTTTTGAAGACCAGAAATTGATTTTGGTGCAGTGGGCCGCACCTACATAAACAGGCATTAATAGATATTTCAGCACGTGTTACTGAAGCTAGAGTGAGACAGAGATGATGATAAAAATAAAAAATCAAAAAATATTAAGCCTGCTAACTCTCTGAGACCTATGAAAAGGGATGTCTCTGTTCTGAGGAGAACATCTTGGCTCATTCTGCTCGTTCGGCTTGGTTTGGGGACGATGTATTTTACAGTCCTCCCATGATACCTGGCAAATTTAAAGCTGTCACTGTTGATCCTGCTTCTCTTTGTATTAAAATAATGTCTATGGTGTTTATATTATGGGGGAAAACCTGATATTTCTACTATTGTATTTTCAATGTCTCTTCTTATGACTGTACTGTTTGCCAGCAGCCAAGGGGCCACACTGATGCTTGCTTTGATGCCATGGTTTATTGCTTCGCACAGCTGAGTCTACGGTTTTCCTTTCTAATCAGAGCTGGCACACTGGGTGGAAAAAAAAATAAAGCTTTTCTATAATTATGGTTATCTCATAGAGTCTGCATTTGTTATAGCTGCTGGGGTGCTGGAAACTGGTGTTTGTAAATTCCTATATATATTCTGATTTGTTTTCAATCTCAGATGTTTTCTCCTGCTTCTGTTCCCCACTTCTGGCCACTCATGCGAGCAAGCTTGCATACCTGCATGCTGAGTGGTTATTGCTTGGGGAAAATACTGGCCTGCGTGTGTTATGTGCATGGTACAACCTGCACCTTGTTCAGTCTTCTCACTCTAAGGGATTAGCATCCCATCAAGAAAAACAAGTGAATCTTGTTCTATCAATTCACCCAGGGTAGTGAGTAGCCAAAATAACCACAATATTAATGCTGGCAGCAGAGACAGAAGGCAGCCTGGCTGGGTTCGAGTGTGCTGTGTGTTTCCCACCTCTACCTTGCTGCTCTCAGATGTGTATGTTTTCTCCATGGGGTCTAGTATGTGTAACAAGACTCTCGTGGCCACAGAAAGACTCACTTGCTGGATCCCTTCTTTACCCTATGCCCCATGTGGTAATGCCAGGCAGGACTTGAATAATACCCACTTGGATGTAGTTATTCCTTTTCTCCCTGTGTCTCATGGCCATTTGCAGACTGATGAGGAACTATTCTGTTTCAATTTTACAGATGGAAAAGGAGATACTTTGAGAGGCTGAGTGATTTGTCCAGGATGATGCAGAAGATCAATGGAGAAAAAAAAAAAAAAAGAGATCAGACCACTCCATGCAGTTTAAGAGTGCCTTTAACTGACCCATGTGTTTTCTAGGGAAAGGCATGCAGATCCCCGAAGAGGTAGCTTCTATTGCAAAAGTGTTCCTCCATTATTTCTGTCAGATTATTGCTGTGAACAGTGGAGAAATGCAAAATGTATTATTCATCTCTCCTACTCATAAAATCAATACCTATCAAAATAAAAATACAATTTAAATCAAAGGGCACTTGTTGAGTGCAGATCCTACTAATTAGGTATGATTTCCCAACAATTTCTTAAATTATTTATCCAAGGGATGGGTAGCAGGCACTTTATGTGCCCCAGAGTGAATATTATAAACCTCTTGTCATGATACAGCAAATGTGAAATGTAGTGCAATGCAGTACGATTTGTAACCTTGATGAACTAATGTAATATCAATAGACATCAATCTGTGCAAAAAAAAAATCTGTCTCCTCATAACATCTAACAAGATATGATGCAAGCCAATAACCTTGTGAAATGGTATCAGTGAAGGATACAGACTGTGCTGCTAGGAATCAATTAAAATGTAATACCCACCTGCAATCAAAGTTACTCAACCACCATCACCAAAAAAGAGGCTTACATCATGCATGGACATTCATCACAAGAGTGGCTCCCTTCAGGCCTTTTTTTTCTTGTACTAGTGTTGCTTAGTCTAGCCCCATAGTCAACATCTAGGCAATATTTATGCTGTATCTAATTAATTACACTTTAAAACTTGTAAAGAAAAAAGCCAATGGTGTTGAAGACTTTTGTGTACAAATTAAAAATCAGCTCTGCTGTAAAACAAAAGGTTTCCAATTGTGTGTCAATAGTGTAGATCAATGCTCTTCAATTTTTAATCATAAGGATTTTTCCTATGCAGCTGCTTTGGATCTTAATTTTCAGATGTATACTCCCATCCATACAGCAGGTCTTAAGATTCCATCACACCAGCCACGTGTCAACCGAAAGTCCTTGGTCCCATCATGTAAACGATACCTGCTCACCAAATCGTTTCGTATCAGTGATTCAAAATAACAGTCTGAAATATTAGGTATGTTTTCTCCCTAATTTTTAAAACAGCTTAAAAAGTGAATATTTTATCATTTTACTTTTTCCTTCATCATCTGACAACAATTTAAGTGTAATTTTGAGGCCTAAACTAACTTGAGCATGGAGCTGCTATGACTTCAAAGACAGCAATACGTGAGAGCCTGAAGTAAAATATCAGAGTAATTTAGAGCTTGAACTTCTTGATCAGTGCCTTCCTTTCTAGCCCTAATGGTGACCAGACTCCCAAGAAAGCTGTTGGAAGCCTGAGCAAAAAGCTCTAGCAGTCCAAAGCACCTGCATCTTTCAGCTGCTGCAGGCAGCCTGTGATCTTACTACAATGTTGGTAGTACTTAGGTGCAATTGTGCAACTCGGGATGCAAGGCAGAGCCTTAATTCAGAATTTCATGGCATTTTAAAGTACAAGTCAGAATTTTAATGGTATTTAAACCTTCCTTATTAGTTGCACAATAAGTGTCTTTCAGCTAGTGTTCTGCAAAATCCTTCCTGGTGGTCTGTAAAAGACACGGTTTGAAAGTCAGAGAGCTGGAGGCTGAATGCTGGGTAGGTAGAAATGAATCGCTGTGCCTGATCTGATGGGAGGAATAAGGGAGTCTGAAGAAGCACTGCATTAAGATATCATGGGCTAATAAGGGTAGTAGCACAAAGTATAAAAAAGCATGGCACGAATACATTTGCTATATAGAATAAACTCACCTTCAATTATTCAGCTCTCTTGCTTGTATTTTTGTTTTTAATTAATGGAGGTTTGTCGGGTGGGTATAAAACCAAAGTTCAATCCCAGTGTGTTTAAGTCTTAGCTACATCAAGTGAAAATAGAGAACCATACATTTAATGTCCTGCATTTTCTCATTCTATTTAAATGAGAATGAGGTATCTGGAAGGAGCATCAAACATTGCAGATACTGTTTAGTGGTATTTTCATTTTCTTCTTCTACCTAATTCCTTTCATACATGTTTAAAAAGTGTGTGATGTATAACTGCAAAGGTTACTTGAATTAACACCATGGACTACTCTTGTTTTAAATGGAGGGTAGGAGCACAACTGTTACAAACATCTTTGTAATACGCCTTTTGTGAGTTCAAATCACATACAGTAATGACCACTTAAGTGAGCTCCTACAGGCACAACTGCTTATTTTCAATAGTACTAACCAATGCATCTATAAAATGGCACTAGCATTTTGGTGCAATGAAGTAAGTTCCTCTTCTCCTGTCTCTTTGAAAACTCAGCCCTATGTTAGTGGGTTCCAAAAAAAAGTATGTGTTCTTCCCCATGGTGGATGTATTATTCACTGTATAATGGTACTGGTTAGATATTTTATATTTTGCTTGCATCTCCTTTCAAGAGAGGCATGACATTTTTTTCTGGTTGTAACTAATACTATTTTTCAGGCATGAATTGTTATAATTCTATAACATTATAAATATAATTAAGGTAATAAAAGCAAAGCAAACAGTCTAGATAATATCTCTGGATTGTATTCAGACTTAAAAGTGTGTGGTTTTGCTGTACATCACACTGGATTAGGAAGGATATAGTCTGGAAATGATCACACATGGAAGACACCAGGTGAAGGATATATACCTTATATATGACCCTACATCAAATGGTTTACTTAAATAGGGAAATATGTCTTTTTCCACAGATGACCTTTCTACAGATAAAGGTGTGCAGAGCCTGCAGATATCTACAGCGGGCAAACTGAAAATAAACAAATAGAAGTGTGTTCAATTGACAAATTTCTAATGTAATTATTTTCCCTTAAACTTTGGAAGGATCAAGGAAAAGCTTTGGAGAATAGATCCTCCATCACAGAGATAGGGAGGCAGAGGACTGCAGTGGTGCTCCCTGGCCTCTGTTGTGGTGCAATCTGTAATGCATCAGTCCTGTAAAGCAGGCAAGTACTATTATATTTACTTATCAAAGTGAGAGCTAAGATGTGGACAGAAACTATAGAACCTGCCTGCACACATAAGGGAACTCAGTAAAAGGTGAGGGATTGAAGAAAACTGTGTGGAGGCCTCGGATAACACCCGAAACCATTAGACCATCCTCTCAAAATTTATGTTGCCAAGTCTGTTGCCACTGAAATCTGAAAGCAAACATTAGCAGCCAAGAATATCATGCTAATTAATTGCTTCAGGAGGACACAGTTTCCAAGATCTAATGAAAGATGGAATCTAGCTCCCATATGTCCCATCTGATAGCCCAAGAAAACATGCCCACATTTTTCACAGAAACAGTGAGAAATGTCCCACTGCTTGTCTCTCAGCTGAGTAAAACTAATCATCAGGCCCAGAGATGGAAATGGCTGCTCATCAGCGCCCAGCCTGAAAATCCAGCCCAGGATTTGTTGCTGAGGAACCATTTTGATTTCTCATGCTGAAGAGGGCTTCAGAAGGTGACAGCTGAGAGCACCAGTGCACCTCTCTGTGCTGCCGTGTCAGCTGAGAGAACAGCACTGCCCCATACCTTGCATGCAGCTACCTTGTCACTTTGCCAGGTCATTTAAAAAACCAAAATAATAATAATAGGAATAAAAAAAGTTAGCACGTCATTTTCTTGAGAAAATACTGTAAAGAACACAGAGGCATCAATATAAATGCAGTCACCAGTATGTGCCAGTGCTGCCTTGCTGTGTTATAGGCTTGTTCTTGCTTGGACTTGAAATTCCTGTAAATGGGGTGTTCATGCCAGAAAGAAACTGGTGTGTAGTCCCAGGGAAACAGTGAGAGCCAGAGAGAGAGGCCTGTCTGTGGGAGCATAGCCCTATTTGAATGGGGATGTCCTATCTCTGTGTGGCTCTAAGGCATATGGAACTGTTCAGTTGTTGCCATGTGCACTGGCTCATTGTACCAGATCTGGCCTTGTGGTGTGAACATCTTTCTCATGCCACAGCAACAGCCCCAGCCATTTGCTCAGAGCATGGTAGGGAATATCTTGGTGGCCACTGAGTGGACTGGGAGGCTCAGTGCAAACAGGGAAGCAACTGGGTTGTGGAGCAAGACTGTGGCAGAATTTAGTGTATAATCCAGGTCTTCTGAGCTTTCCCTTACCCACTTAAACATCATTAGTATTTTGCTAAATGGCCAGTTTTTGGAAACACCCTGAATTTTCACCTTCCTTTTTCATCGTTTATATATGATACATGTGAAACTGCTAATCTAAAAAGAGTATCTCAACACCCTGTTTAGTGAAAATGAGCACAAGGAAAGTAGGTACAAATTGCACAACAAATTTTTACTTTAAATAAATAAAAAAAAAAAAAAAAAAAAAGATATTCTGTCTACACCGAGATTAAAGAGCAAAAAAAAAAGGTCAAGCTAAGTAATTGTAACACACCAGCTATTGTGTATTTCCTTGAGATCTCTCAGGTTTATATGGAATAATGACATTTCTGAACTTCAATAACTTCCATGCAGAAAAGCACATCATTTTGACAGGCCTCAGTAAATCATTTAAAATTGTAAGGGCTGCCATTATGCAGCCTGTGGGATAAAGTTAGACACAAGGTATTTTTCTGCAATTGGGCTTCAATTTCACTCTAGATTTTAGGTGACATAAAGCTCAAAAGGAGCTCCTGGTACTACTCTCCCAGAGATGAGATCAACACTTATGAGCACATGTTTTGATGACACAGCTCAGAAAATTGAAGCTATTATTATTATGGAAGGACCAAGGTGATAAGCACTATGTTATATATGAACAACTGTCAGTCAGACAAGCCAAGAAAGGACATAATCCATTATATTAATGTCATAAATGTTATCATAAACTGTCATCAGGATGGTAAACTGAGATTCTTGCACTTCTTTTTTTTTTTTTTTAAGTGCTGCTGTTCTTAAAATTCACTGTGTCCTGCAAAGACAAGTTTAGCTTTAATTTTTCTCTCAAAATAAAGGACTTCAAAGATTTTCAGCATAACAGAAGTAGGGTTTTTTTCGAACATCCACAGAATTTTTAAATTTATTTTTATTTTTAAGTAATTGGATGAAATGTCACAGCAGAATCCCAGATACTGTGAACAGAGGAGGAAGAAGAAAGCAATAACATGGGAATTCCTCACTATTTAGATACTGTCTCTCATTGCTTAATTTGAACTGTAGCTGTCACCCCTGCATCACTCAGGCATCTCCAGGCCTCTTGCCCACATGCTGGGGGCTGCTCCAGCTGAGGATGGCAGGGAGCAGGACAGCAGAGGTGGGAGCTCCTGTCCTGGCTGTTAACCATGCCAAACCAGGACTGCACCCTTTTGAAAATCACTCCTTGGACATTCATGTTTTTTCTATATCAAATATGAACCAGGGTGAGACTCAGGAATTCATGACGGTGGAATGAGAGAGTGTAAATCATATTTTATGTCTTCTTGTTGCTGAGCGTTTTCACACCCACAGAGAGCAGGCAAGTCAGTGGATGTCACCAGCACATAGCTCCTTGGAATTCACCCCTGGCTCCCAGAGGAGTATCACCAGGGGTGGAGAAAGCAGAATACTCTTCTTGCCAGCACCCAGGGGTGCTGCATCAATTGCTGACCAGTTAAGAGCCAGGAGTAAATTGTCACCTCATGTAAATCTGTTCCCAACACAGGCTTCCAAGTGCAGGTAAGGGAGGTGACTCTCTGAGCCTATTCAAAACCAAAGCCTCTTGTCCACAGTCACTAACTTTACAAATTCTACAAAGGAATGGTATTGTCTTGAAATGTGGGTGCATTGGAGGTGAAACTACTACCCAGTTAGCACTGGACAACTTGGTTTCCAACGTTTGAGGGAATGGTATGGTAAACTCCAGAAATGCAAGAGGATCTTAAGGTGAGTTTTCACATCCCACGCAGAGCCCAAAGAGAAAAGCAGGGTAAGTACTTCTGGAAAGTGCCATGCTGTATTTACAGACCACATCAGATCAGAGCTGTGGTTTTATGTCAGACTTAAAATTCAGCATTTCCAGCAGACTCATGCTGATGTATGGGTGTGATAACATTGACGCAGGCAGGAGACAGCCACCAGTGAGTCACTGCACCATTTCCTCCAGAAGCCGGCTGTCTATAGTCGGCATCCCATTGCACTGCTGATCTAGGCTGGCTTGTAAAAATCACTGACCTAGTCTAGCTTCCACAATCTCCAAATAAGCTGTGTTTGTACCGTGCAGGTAAATGTTCAAAGTGAAACAAATATGGGCTAACTTGAATTCTAAAAGATGACTGTAAATCATTACTTCAAGTGAGAGCATAATGTCTGGAACCACAGTCAGGAAAATACATTTACAGACTATCAAATTATCTTGGGATAATAGTATGATGCCTTTCGCTGCAGTACTATGTGTTCCGATAGCTGAGCAAATAATACTACAGCTGGAAAGGGCTCAGAAATTCAAAGAGAAGAGATTTCATAAGCAGAGTGCTTTCACAGAAGAGACTGGCTTTTCTGTATTATTCTGGGAGAATATTAACAAACAAACAAAGTAGTTATTTTTTATGATTCAGAACTACATAGAGTAACATCCTATGATAAACAAACCTTTAGATAATTTGTCTATTTTATAACATAACCTGCAAGTGCTTTCTTGTTCATATGAGGTTACTTCTCTCTGTGACTGCAAAATATTCATTTGATCAAATGTGTTTTGAGAACTGGCACAAACAAATCAAGTAGCTAAGCAACTATAGCAGTTTTCATGCACAAGTGCTGTCTGAATCTAAAATTTTTCAAGAATATTTTTAGAGAAAACAGCCCTTTGAAATTTTGGAACTAAAGCTATATACCATAATGCTGTTTATGATGTCTGTAGAAGTGCATGGCACAGCAAAGGTTGCTCCAAGATATATCAAAGAGCATTAACTTCAGCACAGCTGGGAATGTTCCCATATTCACTTACAAATACATATTTCTTATATCCTGTATATGTTAACTACAGTTAACATAGCCTTGGTCATTAAGAATAATCCACAGAGTAAGCCTATTAGGTGAGATTTAGCATCTGCATTTTTCTGCTCACATATGCTTGCCTGACATATGTAATCTCCCTGGATGTCACTGTTTACATCCTATTTTCACTGGAGGATAATGAAACTTGATCAGTGTCTTCATCTTCTTCTCTGTCTCTCTAAGAAATATTTCTGCTGGTCAGCTCCTCCTTATTACCAGCACTCTTTGGCGTGATTCTTAGCCAAACCCTTTGCTGAAGGCAAGTACATGCAAGGCTTGCAGGCAACCATACAGTTTATCCTTGTTTGTGCAAAATGGGTGCAAAAAGTGTTATTCCAAAGACAGTAGGAAAATAAAAGTGATGTAGTAATTTCATAACCTCACAAAACTCTGGCATATCACTATTTTAGCAGCAATCAGTCAGTAGTAGCTTTCTGAAGACTTACGTTTCCTTTTAATTCTTACAAAACTGAACTATAGGCACTTCAGTACTTTTAGAACAGCTTAGTCCAAGAGGTAAATTAAAATTAGGGAAAATGAGACCATTTCTAATGAGGTGGTTATTACACTGAATAATGATGATTATTGGTTCTGCTTAATAAAACTGTCAGCCAATGCAAAATATATATTAAGTGAAATTACATTACATTATATTTCTATCAACTTGGAAATTAGTGCATTGCTTTCCCACAAACCATAGGCATAACGAAATGTTAGAGAGTGCTTCCTTTTCCAAATAGGATGAAACGTGGAGCTTTCAAAAACAGCTCTCTAAAACCCTGATTTAATGCCCATTAAATTTAACGTGGTGAAGATTCATGCTGACTTCTGTGCCATGTAGATCAGGACATCACTAAAATGAGCAGTGTTCTCTCCTATTGTCTGTGCTAAATTTCTAGATAATACTACTGTAGTGAATATTTTACAGTATTATTAGCCTGATAAAGAAAAAAACTTGTAGCCACATAGTACCAGCCCCCTTTCCTCACCAAGCTCATTGCTTGTCGGTTCACCTGCTCTTCTGTTCTGATATACATGGCAAATTAGATGGGCTTCATAGGGTGAACTGTGCTTTTTATTTCTAAGGTGAAAACTATGAAGAGAATTCTATTAACTAAAAATGAGATCCTGCTGTACAAAACTCAACACTGGAGCCCCAAACACAGAGGCGAAGCAATGCCCCAGCAGCCTGTTGGCTGTCCAGAGATATGACTGGCCGGGAAATATGAATGCTCAACATTTTTTTGTTTAAAAGCAGGACATAATATCAAACCTTGTCTTCAACAAGGACCACTGTGCTGAAGAATGGGAGCCATCCCTCTGGGACAGTGACTCCCTGTCTCCACACCAGAAACCTATATGACAGTAAACTGCCGAAGGGGGAGGAAGAAAGGAGGGGGAAAGCTAAGAGCAAGTTCCTGCTACTATACCTTCTCTGTGTAGGATTTTGTCTAAAAGGATATGTTTTTGAGAAATATTTTGATATAACTAAGCCACATTTGTCTTACAGAAAAGCTGTTTACTGCAGCTACAGTAGCAGTATATTTTATGGATTCTGACAGAGACTAAACAAGCAGTAAAAACTGTGTGACTAGCTATGCACCTGTGTCAACTGACCTGAATTGGGGCATGGAGGCGAGTGAGTCTTTCTGTGGTGCATGTTTAAACCTGGAGGAGCACAGATTTTCCTATATAATTTTATTTCTTTGACAGTGATATTGCTCTTACAAGCAGCAATGTATTATCTTAAATGAGGATGATAACATGGTTAATAAGTCACAGCACATGTGGTTATAAGGTTTTTATCATGCTTTGAAACATTTACTAATCAACACGATTTCTCCTTTTATGAAGCCCATTTTGTAGAGTTCCATAAACAAGGTTCAACAGTCACAATTTCATTAGCATTATATTGTTGCCATGGTAGTGTGGTACCAATTCAATTGATGGGCTTTTCATCCTGGGCTTATTATAGAATTGCTCTTCTTGTCAACGATACATCTATATGGAAACAGCAAACAGACCTTATCATCTGAGTATTAGCACAAAATTTCATCATATGCTAATTAGGATAAGAACATATCACGTTATTGGCATCAGACCCAAAAATCATCAGAGACACGACAGAAGTTACAAAACATCATACATGGCAAAGTCACACTGCAAAATTAGGAAAATTACTTGCATTGTTTGCTGCAGTATCTGAATTTGTTATCGCAAAAGCACTTGGCTCTGCTGTGATCATTCGTTGTAATGCTGTTGGGAGGGCACAGTGCTGCAGGTGGTAATATCAAAGGGAAAAAAAGCAGTAACAAATGCTGAATAAAATGTGAGCTGAAGGGATGTTGGTCTTTCTCCTGTTTGCATGTTTTGCAGCATGTTTTGGGGCAAACGCTGCCAAATGCACAACTCAGTTTCTCAGTCTGTAAAATGGGGATAATGACCCCTCTCCCCCTGTGAGGAACACCTGGCGTATACCCAATAACAAGTGATAGCTGGTACTGCTAAACATTGTTATTAAGTAAAATCGCAATGTTTTTAAAAGCTCCAGGAAAATACACTGCACCGATCTACAATTTGAGAAATTCACTGGGAGAATCTGGACTCATCCAGGGAAACACAGAAGAGTTGGCAGACCGAGCAGGCAACAGAACACATGCACTTATGGAGGAGAGATACTCACATCATTAAAAAATCATGACAGTTTGTAGTTTTTTAAAAATAAAAGAATATTGTAGGCTACAGGAGAAGTATCGGAGCAAGGAGAGCAACAATACAATATAAGGCAACAGCAGGGTGGCTTGTTTATTGTATGTTGAAACATTTTCTTGTATATTTTCACTGTTTTTTGATGATTGTTTCCTATTTAGATAGGAAATATCTTTTTCCATCCTGACACATAATGTTCAGACTATCATTTCTTAGCTTAATCATGTTGCGTCCTTTGCAGCAGCAAGGGTAAATTACAGACAGGCTAGTATTCAGTATAATCAAAGATGTGTTCCATTTTACATGATAAGTTTTGTCTGATTTACAAAGGCGGTATCTTCTCCAGCTGAGCAAGGAAAGAGACACCCTCACTTGTAGATAAAAAACACCTCAGAGGAGAGGCTTCTTCTCCATTAGGATCCTATTGTTCACACACAAAAAAAAATAACCATTGCTACTACTATTATCTATTTATTTACTTTTACCATGATACAGCCACAGGACCCAACTGAGACTGGGACTTACTTGTGCTAAGCACAGCAAAACCACACAGAGCCATGGTCTCTTCTTCAGAAAATTTGTAAGCTTAAGAGCCATGAGAAAGACCAGAGAGGAAAGAAAAACAGAGAGAGAAAAAAAAAAAAACAGCTTAAGTAACTGACTGAAGGTCAGGGAAGTCAGTGGAAGAAGCAGAGCAGGTCTCCAGCCCAGGTTCCCTCCATCAGGATGCCTGCCCCGCTGGAGGAAGGAGATATTTGGGGATATCCTTCCCCAGATTCTGAGGACTCAGTCTCTAACTTGTACACGGAGCCACACTTTACCCCCTAATTTCAATGGCTGCATCTACACTGCTGAGCAGGGGCAGCCTGAGGCAAAGCTTGAAGTCAGCTGTGCAGCCCACCCGTATTACCTATTAAAACACCTTCAGGCTGGCTCCAGGCAACCCTGTTAATCCTCCCAGGGACAAAAGCTCAGGAATACCCTATGTTTTCGAGCATGTTCAAGGGCACCAGGGTCAGGGTACCTGCCAGAGAAATATTAATGGGTTTCAACACCACGACGGAGGTAACAGGGATCAGGCTTTCTTCCTCTTCAGTAGGGACTTCCAAATCCAAGCCTGGACAGATGGATGGCAGGGGGGTGGTGGGGGGCATCAGTGCAGGGAAGAAAAGAGATTTTGGTCATGAGCAAAAAAGTCAGTTTGCATCAAAATTTGAAGGCTTTGATCAGGAACAAAGATTATGTCTTAGATGAGGAAACCATTGTCTTGGAGTTTTTCTTGCTTTCTCCCTCTTTCTCTCTTAAAAAAACCCATATAATGTAAAACCATTAAACTCTGGGGGAGGAGGCATTCATCTTCTGATCAGTAAATACTTCCTTTTGCTGTGTGGTGCCTGCTGACTTTACTGCTGTTGCAACCTTTTAAAATGCTTCCAGGAAACCTCATTAGATGTAAACTTTTTTTTTTTTTTTTTAAGGAATCTGAAGAGAGTTTGTAATAATCCCAATTTAAATTTCTAATAAAAACTGCAAATAATAATATGCTAACATGGATTTGATCTCATATACATATCTGATAAAAATTCTGATTTGTAGTAAAATTCGTTAGCCAGGGGTCTGTTGTCATCATATTCATGAATATAAAAGCTGGCAGCTTTAAAATGGCAATATTACAGTAAGCCTATATATATATATATATATTTTTTTTTTTATAATGGTTTTGTGTCATGCATTCAGTATTGGTAAAGATTAAGATTTAGCATGCAGAAGTAATATCCATTATGATGGGATTGTCCACAGTGAATTGAGTAGGACATTTGCTTAATTAAAAGTATTTATCTTAGATGATTTAAGAAGTATGTCCTACTACTGATGATGTAAATTAGTTTCTTGTAATCAGTTCACTACTGATGATTCTCCTTCTGCTAAACAGAAGAAGAAAAAGGTAAGAAAAGAGTGAGAGGAAACTAATAGATCCCACTGTCTGAGAATTTAAAGGAACTTTACAAATAATAATTAATTAACACTATGCCAAAAGCAGTAAATATACATTATCACACATAATATAGACAGCTAAACAGGGCCCTAAAAGGGTTCACTTCCTAGCAGAAAGTTAGGAAATAAAAGCATGGACAAAAGCCCAGATTTCCACTACCTTTCCCTAAGGAGACCGCAGAAGCACTGACATCTGGGGAGCTGACCTTGAGGATCAGGGGTGGAATAGGGCTCTGCTGTGGTCGGGAGACACAACCAGGGGCAGGCCCTGTGGCATGGTGTGGGCTGTCTCGCAGAGGCTTGGCGGTGGCTTTGTCCTGGCTGTGGGCAGGTGCCAGGGGAGCAAACTGCTGCACCTGGGGGATTCAGGCAGAGAGCAGAGAGTAGAGCCAAGACAAAGGCCAGAGAGTGGAGGTACTGGTCTGACCTGCTCCCCTGAGTGGTTTTAGGCAAGTTTATAGAAATAAACCTCTAAGGAAGACTCCTTAACAGGTGAAGTGTTTCAACCTATCTCAGTGTTACAGCCATACACCCTGTCTCCTGGACTAGCTTGTCTTCCTTGCCATGCCAAATGACCCATGGAAAACTGTAGATCCACAGCCTGCAGAGCAATTTAATATCAGCTGCTTCTGTGGGTGCTGCTGCAAGGTAGGGCCACGTCTAATTCCTTCAGACCATCCCATCAGCTCAGGTGCACTGCTTGTGTGAAAACCTTGTGATTCCCACCGCAGACGCCTACTTGTCTGCTTCTCGGAAAACCCTCCTGCCTGTGAGGCAGCCTCATGAGACAACTGGACCTTCCACCAGCCAGACACACAAATCACCGGCTAACTAGTTTTGGCTGAGGTTGTTGGATTAAATCTTCACAGATAAAGCCAAGAAATATTTCTCTTCTTCATGCCATAACTTGTTTTCTCATTATTTCTTCCTGTCTCTTTTTCATACTCCAGGCATTTTTTCTTTCTACATAAACTAATAGGAAGAAATACTGTGCCCTACTCTAGTAATTTAAGTACTTCGTTTTAATTATTATGATGAGCATTCAAATAGCAAGTGACATTTATTAATATATGTTACACTTCTGAAATACTAAAAAAAATTATCTGGCCCGTTCTCTGCTCATGTTGGTTGAGATGACATTTTAGAAACAGGAACCACCCTGCAAAGGGCTGGGCATGTGCACAGGATGGGAGCTGTCACTGAAGTGCATGGCTGTGAATCTGGTTTTGATCTGTCCGTTGGATTTTCCAGGTGAGCCTTGGACTCTGCCTACGGTCTGTGCTCCCAGATGGCGGCCCTGCGATGGCAGACGAAGCGACATCCGGAGTCCCACTTCCCCCGGCCGCTGCTCGGGGCGTTTGCTGCTCCCAGAGCTGCCCACGTGCCATGAGCCACCAGCTGCCAGGCGCCTGGCCCAGCTCTGCTGCTGGGAGATGCTGATGGGGCCAGCTTCACCCTGCCTGTTGCTGCCTGCCTGTCTTATTCTTCTGAGTTATGCCCCAGCCCACTTCCATCCCGTTGTGCTGCTGCCTCCGGGCTGTGTTGAGTTTTCAATTATCACAATATACAATGCAGATGCTGTGTAAAACAGCTAGCGTGACTCAAGCAGGCTGAGCTCAGTAGAAATACAGTTAAATAAAAAGTACCACTATAATACCAGGAGGCTGATTGGAACAAGAAGATACCAGTGTCATATCCTGTGGCTTTTATGTTGGTAGATGTAGATTTTAGCCATTAGAGTCTAGATATCCAACAGATAACAACCAGAGGAAATGGATCTGGGTGTCTTCAATGGTGAATAACTGATACACTTTCGCCAATAAATGGAGGACCTGGTAAACTGCCAGAAGAAAAAGACTTTTGAGACACCTACAAATATAATCAAGCATGTAATGTGTGGTAGCATCTAACTATGTGTAACTTAAGGAAACTCCCTGATTACTCACAATACATTCAAAACAGTAAATCAAGAGAGCTCTGACCTCAGAGAACCAATGTGTGGTTACATTTCCAACTCCAAATTCAGGCAAGGAAACAAATAGTAAGTGTAGGTCTCAGCTTATGTCTTTGTACAAGCAGTAACAAACCCTTAGATCATGTATCATGAGGTGGGTGTAAAATGCTATAACAAAAGAGGGAGAAATAAGCAAAAAATAGAATAATGTAAAATATATCTGTTATTAACTTCTAGAAAAGCTCAACAGCTAGAATTTTAGAACGTGGTATGCAGACAAATGTAAAGAGAGCAACACATTGTGTATCTTTCTCCAGAGCAAAATGAAATAGGCATACAGAGCAAATTATAATATTTAGTACTTTCAGGACAAATTCTAGGTGAGGATCATGAAGTAATTTGAAAATATTAATGAATTAGCCTCACAGCTTTCAGGTAGATAATAATGATAATTATTGCTATAAATAAATATTATTATTATCATTCTTGCTCCAAAGAAATTAAAATTAAGGCATAAAGATTTTATGTATTTGTCCAAAGTCTATGTTTGACTACTCTAACCATCCTTCTCCAGAACTATTATATATCAAGTTTATCCTTTTCCAAATACTGTATGTGATATACGATTCAGTTTATGAGCTCTAAAAACCAGCCAGCTGAGCTTCCTTATGAAACAGTGCCTGTGAACATCTCTATTTGCATTTGAATTCTCAAGCATCGACAATCCTGCTTAAAAAAAAAAAAAAAAAAAGAAAGAAAAAAGGAATCATGAAAATCAGTACAAAATCTGTCAAGGCCCCATCTGTGACTGGATATCAGAATATCGCTAAGAAGCTCTGAGGAACAAAGTTCATTCCAAGTCTAACACATAGTGTTTTTTGGTCGATGAAATTAATTCAAGCAGGGTGAAATGAGGGCACATACCATGAAAAACTCTGTTCCTCCACTGAGAAGTGAAGGAAAGCAGCATCTCTGCTGTGTGTGTGTGTGGTCTTGGTTGTGGTACATGTAGCCATGCTTGAATACTAAAGGTTTTACATGGCAAAATACTCAGTGTGCTCATGTCTCCTTTTGATAGCCATGTATACCTGCTGCTTCTCTGAGGAGCATCAAGGAAGGAGCAATCTCTGGTCCTGACAAGATGAGGATTTAGATTATGTATGCTTGTTGCAAAAAGCAAGCCTTCATAGCCAGCTACCTGAAGTAGTATGGAAACAAAATGACAGACTGCCCTGGCCTTGAAAACACCCATACAAACCTGTTTATTTCCTTCTGAAAGGGAATAAAGGTTAGGGACACTTATTTGTAGTCTATTAATATACCTCCTCTTCAGGATCAGAATTCCTAAGTGTCTTGGCCTTAGATTTTTTGCTCTCACATATGCAATATTTGGAACTAACTACATGAAATAGGAGAACCACAGCATTAGCACCATTCTAATGCACTGTATTATTTTTCTTTCCCTTATTTTAACTGTTAGAGTATGCAAATGTTCAGTTAACTGGTCCTCATGTTTTCTCTTTATTGAATTGCTTTCACTATGGCAAATAAATATTCATAAAGAAATGTGGACAATAAATCATTTCAAATAGTTCAAAGCCATTTTCTTTCTAGACTGCATATATATTCAGCTGTGACTTGCCTTTAATATTTCATTCAAAAGAGAGACTTGTAGAAGGACAATAGAGATAATGTGTCAAGTAGTAATTAAAACAGGGGGTAATGATTAAAACCATTTTGATCTACATTGTGCTCTGTCAAATTCATCATCTCCTGTGTTTGTTAAGATGACTTTCTACTTGTTTTATACAGAAACTCAAAATAAACTTATGCTTGAAGACACTGCACAGAACAAAAGATTTCAACCCTGAGCTTGTAGGGTCCAGAGTCCTTCTCAGCTCTGGAGTTTAGATATGTCTTCTATATCATCTTAGCAAGTTAAACTCGGGCAGGCACTGTCCCTCCTGCTAATATTGTGACCTCTCTGGGAAGTAGATCCAGATGCAGGGCAGAAGACAACCAAGGGTCACCCCAATGTATACAGGCACATGTAACCTGTCTCACCATTTAGATTTAAGCTTAGAGATCCAAAAGGAATGAAAGTTAAAGATCTGATGAGCTTATACATTTTGGGATCTTTGTTCAAATCCAAGTAACAATGATGTTCCTTGTCTCATTATATGCGTTTTGGCTACTAATACACATATTTGGCCCCAACTCATTATCTTTCCTGATTTGTTGCTGACTTTAGGCCCTGATTCAATAGAGCACTTACATACGGACTTAAATAAATTGATTTAGGAAAGTATTCCTCTTTGTGTTTAATCTTGGGCAGACATTCAACGTTGAAATCAGTGTTACTTATGAACAGCCCTGACCTTGGGGTCTAAATGGTTGCTGAATCAGTGCAATGACAGAAACATACTGGAAAAGATAATATCCATGTCTAATCAGAATTATAGTCTCTACTTTCATGGGAAATTACCCACAGATAACACATTATTCTGCTCAAGAAATCCATTTTATAGCATTTATTAGAAAGCCTTAATTCACATTTTCTGTTTATGCCAAAGATATCAGATGGTGTCATTCCTGATAGTCTATCTGTAATATTCTTTAAATGAAAAAATAAAATACAGGAAAAGTGCTGGCAGAAGGGGCCATTCCTAATTATTTACCAAGACTTTCTCAACTGCCCACCCCTGGCAATCCTTTGGAGAATGGGTGGATGGAAGGTGAGACACAGCAGTTCTGAAATTCCATGGATTTGAAGACGATTGTATATGAAATACCATGTTATGCAGTATCTAAAAATGAAACTCCCCCCTAAGAATAACATTTATAAGGGCTGTCTGCCCAGTTTATATATGGAATTGTGACTGATCACATGTTTTTATTACACAGTGAGAGCAGCAAGAGTTAAAATGTAGTATCATGTGCATAGGTTATACAAGTACAACTATGGCCAAATCTGTGAGGTTACGAGAAGCTGTTGGTAAATAATTGGTGCTATTTTGCATGAAATAAAAGTCTTCTTGCCATTTTTAAAACTGTTTCATACTGGTCTTATTTATTATATGACAAAGATGGCAAACAGGGACTCTCAGATGTTCTTTATAGAGCTGAAACAGGAATAGAAGGCAAAGTAAATTATGACAGGTCGTATCATGTCATCTAATTCAATGAATGACAAGTATGAAGATCATAAGACAACGCAGGGAGAATCAATGGCTGCTACCTCTCTGTACAACCATGTTCACCTGTCTCACAGTGGTGGAAGCTCCCACAGTTACCTGTATCTATCCTAATGCTGCCCACACTTGCTTTAAAGGTGATGAGTCAGGAATATACAGCTGCCGTATTGTACGTTCATTGCATGTAAACTCCGTACTGCCTGCAACCTCTGGACCAACGGCCCTTAGATCAAAGCGCAGACTGTAAGGTGAAAGCACAGAGGTCCTTACCCTCCTGTATAATTCTCAAATAAAAAAAAAAAACCAAAACAAACCAAAGCTCCCTTTTCTGTCATATCATTTACTCTGCTCCAGAAAAGGGTGAGGTTGGAGCAAATCTGCATTCTCAAACAGTTGCTCTTCTGATAACCATTTCCATATATGGTTATGAATTGGAGCTAAATTTGCTTAATTTAATATCATCTGCTCTCAATGAAATCAATTAATGCCTAGCAGAAGCAGAAAGCTTATAGAGATTAAGGTGAGCAGAAATAGGTTCTTGCTGGATTAAAGCCTTTTTCTAATGTGAAGTTACTAGAAAGAATAATGGATCTATGCTAAAATGTTAGGATCCCCTTAATTTCTTTAGTTTCTGCTGAAATCTTACTGATTTAGAGAACTTACTTACAGAGGTGAGTTTTGTGACTGATTTAAAGGCTCTGAGATTTCATTTTTTTCAACTTTCCTGATACCTTTGATTAGAGTGTAGTAGTGATTTTTCTATGGTGCACATAACATAGAGGTCATAGAAAAAAAATGTTTCCCCTCTCACTTCATTAGTATTTACACTGTTATATTTTTTTAGGAACCAGAAAGAAGTAATCTGCTCTGTTTTGTACCAAACAGTATCCTTATATGCCTATGCCTGTCACAGTTATTCTTTTTAATTTATGAAGATTTTTATTTTTATATGAAAGTCCTTTTGATGAATCTGACTTCTGGCTTTATTTTTTGGTTCTGCCTGCCAGTATTGGGCCAAATACTTAATTAGTATTGATTGGCACTGATTTTGCCAGAGATAGACTAACTTGCAACTGCTGGTTACTTAAATTTACATCCAAATCACTTTAGGTTTCTTCATTATCCTTCATTAACTAAAAAGACTAGTTCACTCTTTTCTGAACATGTAATAATAGGAAACATGCTAAGGCATTCTGATGACAAGGAAGAAAGCCCAAGAGAGGCTCAAATTAATCTGTTTTTAACAACAGTTTAGCACATATTGTTGCAGTTCCCTACAGAGCAAAAGAAGTTCACGGCATGTTATACTATGTTAACTTCACACCCTGATGAAGCATTCGGGCTAATGTCAGATGAAATGCAACACAAGGTAATGATATGGAAGAAATACTTCTTAACGCTCATCCACAGAGGTGGAGAAAGAAAAAATATTTCCCTCTAGTAGTGTATTTCCTTTTTTCCATATTTACCTCGGAACCATGAAACTTCCTAAAATAAACCAGGTCGAAAGGAACACTATGCATCCCATATTGCTGTTTGATTAATTTCATTACATCCAAAGCATTTTTATCAGAAGGATCTTTGGTTATGAGTGTTTTTCTTTTTTTTTTTTTTTTCCTTTTATCTTCTTCTTTTCCAGTGCCTGGCTTTTCTCCAAGCAGGAGGATAATTCCAACCCTTAACAGATATAGATCATCCCCTAAGACTCAGGATCAATCAGACAGAAGGTGACTGTTCTCCTTAACATCTTAAGATTTACTTTGGTTTAAAAGTCTGTTTTGTGTCCTGCAGACCCATTATTTACTAAAATAAATGCTACAAAGGCAGCCATAGTATGATTGAAAGTTAACAAAATGAGACTGAGTTTATACTCAAATGTAAACTGTTCATCACAGATGAATAAGGGGAAAAAAAAAAAAAAAAAAAGAGGCTCCTGATGCTGTGACAGAATTAAAAGCAAAAAGCTCCACATGGTAAAAAGGGCAAGTGAGAAGAGATGATGGAGAACAGGTGGTAGAATGGAGACAAGGGGAGGAGATAACAAAACAAGGGGAAAAGTGTATTGAAGGAAGAAGTTTAGACCAAAGAAGCATGTGCAGCTCCAGGGGTATGCTTGTGACACTTCAAAAAGGTCTGACTAACTTTCAGAGATAGTAAAAACGGAATGAAAAGAGGAAGGGGAGGCGTGACAGCCTGTAGCAAAGAGTTAGAAGAGAGTTGAGACAAAAAACATAAGGCACACTCTGGTTATTTATATATTCTCCCACACTTCCTTCTTTGCAAAACATCCTATGGCTCTATCAATGTGGAGGTAGGAAGAGCACAAGTAGATGTAATGGCTTAATGTTGCTGATGTGTCCTGTGGCTAAGTAGTTTGATTTAGGATATCAGTGTTCTGAACACAAGGTACAGTCCATTTATAAAATCATAAAAGGGGAAAAAAAACCACAAACTCTACTGTGGAGTGTATATTGATAATTGAAGTGATATCTGTATTGTAGAAACTTTAGATGCTGAATTACTCGAGTAGGAATCGAGGTGTTACAATATTAAAATCTGGCCTAAATAGACTCATATTTTGAATACTTTTTTGACTCTTTGTATTTGGTATCACTGTCATCTTTTATGGAAGAAATGCAAATCCTTGAAGGTTAGATATGAACTTCAGATACACATTGGGATGAAACTACATGTGCTCTTCTACATAGCTGAAATAAGGAAACAAATTTAATTGATTCTGTCTTCAGTAAAGTTATCGGCAATAGAAATGGGTCCAGAGTGTGTTTAGGACTTGGTCTGCAGCAAGTTTAAAGATCTTTTTTGAGAGATTATGTGAGAAGAGTTTAGCTTCTACTGTGTGTACAGCTTTGTTCCATGAGTAGGCTTCTATCAGCATCTTGGTCACAGCCCTGGGTGCACAGGCTGAGTAAGTGTTGTAAGGAGCATGTGTTACTATCACTTGTATTGAAATTGTTGAATAAAACTGTATTTTGTGTTTAAAAACCTCATTTACTCTAGTTGCTCTTAAGGTTAGAGATGCACTCTTCCTTTTAACTGACTGTTTTGGTGATTACTTAACAGGAACCATGTGTGGTATAGCAATGGATCATGTTCTGAACTACTTTCATACATCACACCCTTCTAAGCCCTCCTTGAGGTGGGTGGGACCTGATTTATTGCATAGTCAAGAGCTATCTAGAGGCACCTGGAAAGATGGCTCAAGTCATCTTAATGCAAATGGGGCATCTTGGTGAACTAATGCCATATGCAACAGCTTTCTCACCTGAGGAGAAACTATTTGCCCTATTGCTTGGGATGGCTAAAGACTTCTTCAGTGAAAGACACAGAGCTTTGCTGGAGTTAATTTTGGTGATTGGGCAAAATTAACCCCTCAAAGTGCCTTCAATGAATGTCTTGATTTATGAACATGCACTGGGTTTTGCAAACAGTAGATATCACAGATAATGACCTTCAGTAAACAGAACACCAGATAATGATGTTGGCAGGTTTATAGAATTTTTCAATATATAGAAATTAAATACTCTCTAAACTAGATATATTTAAATTGGAGAATGCAAAGCACATGCTGTAGTCCCCAAAGAAGTTGCAGAAGAAGGTTTACTCTTAATTTCTCTGATGCTGAGTTTGTGCATAAATGCTCTTTTTTACCTCTGCTGCTACAAATGAGGCAAAGAACAGCTGATGGGCACTATGTCAGCAGAAAATTTGAGCCATGGGGAAATCCCACCCAGGCTTTCAGGGTAGAATAGCAACCATAACCTTAGCAATCTCTCTAGGCTGCTGTGGAGTAGTACAACTGAGCCCTAACATAGTTCAGCATTTGGGCCTAAATGTTCCTTTAAAGTAACAGGCACATGAACAGTCTGCTTTATGTTTTCAGTTGGCAACAGTTATTTACGAAAGACTTTAATCAATACTTTATGTAATTTAAACCTGACGCAACCAAGTAACCTGTCTCTGAGAAAACTTTGCAACAGAGGTTTGCAATCTTTCCAGTGCTATTTTGATAAATAACATTCTTAGCAAGCTAATTTTCTAGTTAATTATCAAATAACTAGACAGACTTTCTGCAATTTTAGATATGTTTTGGGGAAAAAAAAAATCCCCTCTACATGGGCAGAAGGGAATTACAAATTCATTTGTATACAGATTTTCAAATCTTGAACTAGTGGTTCACTACAGTATCTTGGTGGTAAAATATAACATAGTTGGTAGATAGCAAAAATAATATAACTGGTTTTGAAATTAAAAATCCATTCACATATAGAGCTCTAAATTCTATATTAAAAAATTAAATTGTAGAAATTTTAAATTTCAAATCATATTTTCCTCCAACCAAACATGTTTTGGCATTTTGTTTCTGTTGAGTGCTTTATTTCAACCTTAAAAGAAGGAAAAAAACAACCCTACAATACCCCTTACCATAATTCACAGATCTATGTAGAACTTAGAGCAGTGATTATCCCTAGTGTATTATTCCTATCCCAAAACACTTGGAGGTTACACACAGTCTTAAATATTTCTAGTGTACTAGTTCCCTGTTAATTTCGTTTTGTGTGAGTACTATGAGAAGGTGGTACAAACTTAAAAGGAAAAAAAGTGTTACTGGAAGAAGCCAAGCCAGATACCTCTCTCTGCAACACTCTGCATCCTTTTAAACTTATTCTGCTGATACCAAGACTTGTCCCTCACAAGATCACAACCTACATCTGCAGGGAGTAGTACTTTCTCAGTGCCACATTACTCAAACAGTGCAACATCAGATCCAATGAAAATTGTGTTACCATGGCTTTAATGGGGGTGGGGAGATTTCATCTTTAAATGGCTGGTATGTACTTGCAAAGCATATAACCCAAACCCAGAGCTGACAGTTTAAGTATATAATGGGAGAATAACAAACAAGCGTAACAAACAGATGGGCCAGCCAGTCTGTTACAACGTGGTTCAACTGCAGGTCTGGCTGTGTGTGTGCGTGGGAGCTCCTTAGTCAATCTTAATTGTCATAGCTCCATTGACTTTGGTATTTACAATAGCTTTATTTATATGATGGTGACTAATTTCTTCTGTGATTGAGAAAAACAATAAAAAATAAAATGGCCTTTTAAACCCTATGATATTCTGATACTTTTAGGCTTATAGTGAATATACCCAGTGACAGTGATACAGGTTCTCTCTGCAATAAGTGTGAAATGACAAGTATGCATATATATATATATATATATATATATGATCTCATTGTCAGTATTTGACAAGCTTAAAAAAAATGTTTTGGCTATAGAAGCTATTGATGTAGGTGTTATGAGGCACGTGGGAGGGATCCTTCAAGTTTTTGGAATGTTTGAAGCAGGAATTTGCTGTGTGGGCTAAAAGGATTATATCTGCTCCTCTCTCCCCCTCCATGAGTCTCAGCCGGGTGGAGATCACGCTTTCTCAGCCAGCTGTTGTGGCTGTAGTCCACCTAACTGCAGGCATTCTGCAGGAAGGTGGAATGCAGCTCAGTCAAAAGTTGCCATAGCAATAGATTGTTACACAGTTAGAGTAAAATCTTGGACATGTAGGTGCTGCAATGAAAAAAAGCGATAATTAGTACAAATTTGGGGAAGGAGCTCTACTGGACATAATCTTAAAAACAAACCAACCAGCAAATAAACCGAACAACCAAAACCAAACCAACAAACAAAACCACCAGCAAGAAAACACAAAACCTTTTACTCTGTTCATTTGTGTAAGAAGTAGAAAGCTCTGCAAACACCATGATCTTTCTTTTTTAAAAGGTCTAACCTTGCTTATAAAGTAAATTACATCCAGCATAATACAGTACATTTTTATTAGGCATACATTTCGGTATTCCATGGAAGTTTTCCTGTGTGAGACTTAAATATAATATATGGCAAAAAAACCCTAAACATGTAAAACAATAGATGACCAGAGAAGTCATGGCATTGTGTATGCAAGACATTTGTCTAGAAAAGCTGTCATAAGGTCAACCAGTATTATGCAGCTAATGTTAAGTAAAGAAGAAGAGAAAGGTAGAAGAAATAGTTTTGGAGTAAACAAAAAAGCAAGAATTAACTTTTTGAATCTGATAAAAATCCACAAATTTAGGCATCAGATTAGACAACATAATCTTGCTTTATCTGGTGTGAGAGGATTTATTTCTTAAAACGTGTCTGTTCTATAGTGGTAGTCATTTTCAGTGGAAATAAGATGGTTTGCATTGATGAACAATGTTTGTGATAAAGGGTTAATTTCCAGAAGGAAACTGGTTTAACTCAGATTTTTTTTTTTTTTAAATCAAATTGACTCTGCTTGATGTAGTGATCTAATATGACCTTGATTAAATTAGAGAGAAAATGATGATGCAGTCTGTCCTATTGACAATCACTACCTTAGGCTAGGGTGGGAGTGAATTAATGTCTTGCCCATATTTTGAGGGACCTTGGGTAGAAATTAATTTCTCCTATTCATTTCAACCTTGCCAAGAAGGCAATAACTGTTGCTGATTGTAAAGTTAGCTATTTCTGAAGTGGTGAAATAGGCTTCAGGAACTTGCTCAAAACAGCCCAAGACAGATGACTAGCTTGCCATCAGCCTAGTAGTTTAACAAGGACATAGGGATGTACCACAAGTAATTTATATTATCTGAGCATCAGTTCTCCAGTCAACAATCAAGGCTGTGGATAGTCTTTATCTATCATCTTATACCAATAATTGGGGTCTGCAGACACATCTGAGACTTGTAAGTGGAAATAGGCCTTCTTCTATGTAGTTAATAAGTCTCAGAAAAAAAGTCAGCTCTACAGCAAAGTAGGGAAGAGAAATTTTCTTGAACTGTCCAATGGAAAACTTAGTCAAGTTTTTGTTCTTTTTGCCCTATTTGCTGAAAGCTGCAGAGCAGATGTACTGGTTAGTGCTCTGAAGGCTTCTATTTTGTTTCCAGCCCAAGCACGATGTTACCATACAGCAATTATTTATGCAATGTAAAGCAGCATAGAACAGTTCTTCTGCAGCAGCATTTAATTGTTTGGCTTCAAATATTCAGGTTAATTACCTGTGTCTGCTAGTGTTGATGGCTGTTGAATACTATCATAAAATTAAATTTATAGTTGGGATCCGTCGCACTGAGAACTCTAAAGACCTGGAGGAGACAGTAGCCTCTATTAGAACATTATTTTCAATTTACAGCCTTTTAACTCAGTGTTTAAATCCTGCAATAGGAGCGATGCATTTCACTATGTGTATGGCCACAACTGCTGAAGTTACAGGCCAGTGTAAACGAATCATTTGCAACTAAATGGAACTTTCTGTAGGAAGCAACTGGATGGCATACAAAGAGTTGGGTTAAAAATGTGCGGAGTCTTGTTTAGTGTTTATATAAAGTACTGTTGGAGGGAGAAAGCTTCAATGTTTTAATGGCAATCCAGTATGTATTTAAGTAACATGAAAAGAAAATTTAAATTTTTGTGTACTACAATAACTAAATGGGAAGATGTCTGTTAATATAAAACCAATATGTGGTCTTACACAGCTAAACAACTAATGTCACTTGTAAATTGTCATCTCTAAACTAGCAAGTAGAGAGTTTGCTGGGAACGTCATGCATTATACGTATGCTAGGGAGAAAAGTGTTCACATTACAAAATCAGACAAAGTAACTCTTTATTCTTGTTTTGCCTTTACTGTTAAAACTAAGATTTCTCCTGTAAACCTGCCTAACAAGTTGACTTGTAATGAGGCTAGTATATCAGTTGCTATGGTTTTTCTTTTGTAGTGCTCTCAATAGTACTTTTAATAATAGATTCTGCAATGACTGTCAGATTTTTTTGTTTGGTCACAGGGCATAGCTGAAGGTGTTAAAAAAAGGTACTAACCCAGCCTAAAACTGCCGATCTACATGATCGTGCTTGGGCATTACCAAGTATGGCTGAGATTTCAGCTATGCGAGGAATAGATGTATTGCAGAGACAAAGGACTCATTGCAATTACTTTAAGGGACACTGAGTTACTCTCAGTTACTATGTTTCTTTTAGGAATATACAAACCTGTGTGTCCTTTTTGGACTGCTAAATAACAACCACCCAAACAGGACAACAGTTTGTTTGTTCTGAGGATGTTAATCTGATGGCAGTTATTATTTACAAAATAGTCATTTAAGGAAAGTAAACAGTAGCCATTTTGTTTTTCAAATGTTTTTGTGAGGTATTTGAAAAGCTATCAAAGTTAAAATCAGTTATGCTGCAATTACAGAGACCAATAGTAAATACTAGTAGTATTTTGTAAATCATTCAAGAGGCCAGTTTGTTGTACCTTGTCAGTATCTCTGGAAAGCAACAACACTACAGAATCCCTGGGGGGAAAAAAAAAAAAAAAAGGAAGTATCTCCTGCTGATGCTCTTGCTGTTGTTGGAAGAGATGAATTCCTACCAGTAGTTTAGTGAATATATTTGTGGTGTCTGTCTATTTTAGAGGCTGATCTTCCTCTGATCTCACTGTATGCTTCCCTTTGAAACTGCAAGCACAGGGGTGGTTAATTTTGCACGCTCATAAGATGGTCAGTAAGTCACCATCTCATATTTACCTGAATGGAGAAATACTTGCTGTTGCCAGAAGTTTGGTATGTAGTAAACCTGTACTCTGGCAGTCTGACTTCTTGGAGACTTGGAAACCTTCTCTGCACAGGGGAGGGAGGACTGGAAGGTCAGTTTGCACTGACACTAGTCAGCTGACTTTTACAGGAATCACTATAACTTCGTCCTACTTCACTGTTGCACAATGAAGTAGCTCCAAATCAGGTTTCATTCAAAAGGCAGATCTCACTCTTGTCAGAAACTTGCTGCCCCAGGGAATGTAGAAAATGCAAATACTGCAGAGTACTGGGCCTCAGTGAGAATGATCTGATCCTTCACAACAAAACCTATTTTTCACTCTTCTTATCCCAGAGGTATGTTTGTCTGAAGAGGAGCACCATTTGCTTCTACAACCAGGGCTGAAAGAGATGAATGTGGCACCCCTTCCACCACCACAACCATCAGATGTCTCAGAAGCAACTAAGTGTTTTCAGATTTTCAAATCCTATAGTGTATTTCCTTTTTTTGTCTGGAAAGGATAATATTATCTGTTGTAACTGAGTGGCTGCTCAGTATCCCTAAAATTGAGTCCAACATACTCTTCCTGTAAAGTATTTTCAGCCTTCCCCTGGTTCAAAAACCCATCTTATTCTGAGATTGGTAATTGTTTTTATCCAGGGAAGACTCATGCTAAATGTGTATACTTTTTAGCTTATAAACATTAAGATTTCCTCACTATTCTAACTAGCTAAAGTCTAGCAATATGAGAAGCATATTAAGAGACTGAAAATAATCTGAGGCACACACAGAGAAAAGACTCTCGGACCAGTGCAAACCCAGGACATCAATTCAGCAATTCTCAAGCTTAGTAATAAATATAGGATTTGTCTACAGATGTCATTACTGGAGACTGGAGGGGGGAAAAAAAATAGCCAGATTTTTCCAACCCTGAAAATATCCTAAAGAAACATTTGGTGGCATTTAAATAGGAAAACGTTATGCTATGCCAGAAACAAGTTTTACTTTTTAATATTTCTTTGAATTGCATGATAGTGGTTATCAAAAGATGTTTGTGGTGTGAAAATATGTGGGCTCTTTTTGCTCGATTTTTTTTCCCCAAGAGGATCATGTTGAAACTTGTGGTCCTTTCTACATCTAAAAAAATTATAAAGCAGTTTAGGAGACAAGCTTTTGTTTACACTGACACAGATGGCTGGAATAAATTAGTGGACTCACTAAAGAACAGTTCATTTTAGTTTAAAATGCATTTGGACACTTATCAAAGCTCACATGGTGGCCATTTTATGTTATTTATTAATCTATTTGTGCTTTATAATTCCATGCCCAAAGGCTATGTCTGAGGAGTGGTCAGAGTTTCCTCCTAACAGAATTTATAATTATGTATATCTCACACTTAAAAGTGCATTTGTACTCCTGTACTGCAGCATATCTTGGGTTATCCTGTGCAGGTACTGTTTCTGAAGAGCACTGGAAATCCCATTGTAAACAAGCAGATAGAAAGGGAAGGTAAACTTCGTCACTAATGTGAATGCTTTAAATAGACTATTTTCCCTAAATCGGTGAAGAAATGCATAAAATGGTAACTATATACTTCAACATCAGTGCTGCTATTTGGGAGAGGTAGTGAGAACAAGATTTCCCAAACTGACTCTTGAATTCCAGTCCCCTTCGATTGGATTAGGATGAGGGAACACAAAGGATGGTGTGGTTACTCTATGGCTCCACTTGTGGACCTTTCAAAAACAGTACAGTAAAACCTTCCCCTCTCACACTTCAGCTTTTTCATGTGTATACACTTGTTTCCTCCTTGACACCCGTACACTTAAGACATGAAACATAGATATCTCCAGAGTTGATAAAGCTGACCCTGGGATCAGTGGGGCTACTTCTTTCAACTTTAATAGTGATTTGCGTCGTCCTGCAAAAGCCAACATCATTACTACTGTGACTCCTAGTGTAAGGGAAGAAATCAAACTATCACCTGAGAAGCTACTGGGAGCCTTCAGAAGCAGTTTGTCATCTTCATGTCATTTTGTTGCTAATCCCATTTCTCCTGGATTCTTTGCATACTGCATATACCACCTTTAGACTGTTGTGCTTGGGAGCTGACAAGACAAACTGAGAGGGCAGAAGCAGCAAATAACTGAAATGTAAAGCTGTGCACTGTCATAGTGAGGTGCTTGAAGAAGGTAAAAAAGCAACTTGGGGTCACTTCAAGCTTTCCTGAATCCTTTGAATTTGACAGATGAACTTGCTTAAGTGTAATGTGTAATCTGGATTGCTAAATCAGGCATTCAGATGTTGAGAGATGCTAGCTATGAGACTGTAACCACCTTTTCATCATATGCAATGAGGGAGGAAACTGGTCTTGGAATAAAAACAACGTGATTAAAGGCTGCCCACCAGGTCCAAATTATAACTGCATAGCAAATTAAAGTCTGGAATGTCCTGTCTTTCTGGTACTTGAACTGATGTGAATCAGGGGCAGTTTTGAGGAAAAAGTGGAGTGTTCCTTGTATGATGTCAGTACATAGAGACCTCTAGGCTTCTTAATACATCACTGCCAGAATGTGAATGCTGAACTTTCAGAGTTTACAGTTTACCCTTTAAACTCATAGATTAACCACTGCAATGGTTGGAGGAGGAATTTTTTGTTATGGATTGCAGTTTGTGTTCCTGGAACCATTTGAATTTGAAGGACATGGCTTTGCTCGTTGCCAGCTGCCCTGCCCTGCCCTCGTCCACCCTCCCAGCTGGGCAGCCATTCCCAGCACAAGGCTGTTGCTGCTATTGTGGCGGTGAGTGCCTGGAGGTTTCCTGAGAAAGTTAATGTACAATTACTTCTTTGGCATGTGAGCAAATTTTACCTGAAGATCACAAGGAACAAAAGGTTAATGGCAGTTTTCAAAAGCCTATCATTCAACCAAATCTCAGCAGCATTTCATGCCAAAAGTGAAAGTTAGGTCCTTAGCATCACTGCTCTGTTTCTGCTGCTTTCAAAACCCTTCTAGGGGGGAGAAAAAAAAATCAAGAAAGACAAGGCTTAGCACTTCTACAGGAAAAAAAACCCCAAACTATATTTAGGCTGCATAACACTTCTTTTATTAAAATTTCTTAACTTCTGCTTTAGAAAAGTGGGAATACTTGTATTCTGATGGCTGTTACACATGCCTCCCTGTTTCTGCCAGTTTATTTCCTGAAACAAAGTTCAGCTGTACAGATGCTCAGTGCTGATAAGAGCACTATTTGCCACAGCTGAGTATCCAGAGATCAGAAGGGTGATCCATGGAAGGCTAGCCCTCCTGCACTGTTTCAGGAAGCTGGCAGCTGCAGCAGGCTGACACAGACTGGCTGACTGCCATGGTTTACAGACAGTAAGTTGATCCCCAGAAGAAACGTGTGGGAGGGGAAATAAGAGGAGTCCTCTCTAATAGGAAATACAAATTGCAAGGTAAGGCAGGGTATGGTCAGATCTCTGAATTCCTTTCCCTGACCTGTACTTATTGGCAGAATAGGCCCTGCTTCATTTGAAGAGAAAAACCCTACTTCTATGAAATTTAAATAGTGTTACTGTTTACTGGTTCCACAGGGCAGAAATCCTATGGGTGTCAGGTTCATTTGGCTTGGTAGGTAACATGGGGGTAAGGATATATTATAACCTTATTGATTGATTATTTATAACCTGCAGAGCCAAAAGAAAATGTGTGTGATGATACTTTCCAAAAAGAAATGGAAGTTCCTCAGAAGGGTGTTGTCTGTAACAGCTGAAAACCTGGCAGGACAGAATGCTGCTAAACTTCTTCTAATGTAACTGCTCCTTTAGAACAAATGGATGCAAACTTTGTGTCCAACTATCTACAGCACTTTACTATTTCATATACATGGAAATATTCCTTATGAAGATGACTATGGGACTAATGCGCTTGTCAATATACTGATGTAGGTCAGGAGCAAACACAACCAAAAAAACTCCCCAGCTAGCACCAGAGACCACTGAACTGCTCAGCAATTTTAATATTAATGCAATGAACCAGACTCTTGGATTCGTTAGAGATAAGTACTAGCAATGCAGGGGATCTTGCTTCTGATTTTCTTGCCAATCCTTTAAATGCTTTGCATGGGTGATTGTAATCAGCAAGAATTGTTATACCATAGTGCTGAAGCAGAGGCTTGAGAAAACACAGCTCTCACTTGAGAAACAAAAGACCACAACTCTATTTCTCCACATCTTACAAGGGAAACAGAATCTCTACTGGGCATCTCAAAAGTGCTCATTTACAGAGATAGAAAGAAATAAAATAATTACAAGGCAAAGAAAAATTTCCATGTTATTTTGTGACAGGCATTCTCTCTGGAGGCATGAAAGGAAAAGACAAACCTATTCTCTGCTGCTCCCAAAGGATCATCAGTGTCCGGATGTTACTTATACTTTTCCAAGCTTTTAATAAAGCAAATAAGTGTGGGAAGTTCTTTTAAAAATCCTTTTTAATGCTGTAATAAAGAAGGGAGAATGAAAGTTAACTGGATAAAATGAGTGCTGTAAAGAGCATGTTGAAGACCAGATCTGGGATTCTCTTGAGCAGGGGAGAAAGAACTCAAGAAGTTGCCTGGTACGCAAATTGGAAAAATCAAAGATTGATTGTGATTAAAACTCCTCTAGTGAAATGATAAGAAAAGCTCTCATATTTTGTGGGATCATTCGAGGGGTGTGTGGGGGCGTGGGGGGGCGGCGCCCGGCGCCTCCCCTTCTCCCCGCCGCCTTCTGTCACTCCCCGCCGGCGAGGTCGAGGGTTGGGTCTGGGCGAGCCCCGTCTCCCGCGGGGAGGTCTCCCGCCAGGCTCTGCGGGGTTCCTGTGGGATAGGGCTGCTCGGGGGCCGTGGCCTGAGGAGGCCCTGGGCGGCCTCACGGGCCTCAAGCTGCCGGGCGGACCCTCTCACAGCGCCTCACGGCCTCGGCCTCAGTGGCCCTCGAGGTATGCGGGCCCTCAGTTCTTTGCTGTCCCGCCGCCGGCCCAGCTGAGCTGACGTACCGCACCGTGTCTCCTGGGAGTAACGCAGTTGCATGGAATGCTGAGTAGTATGGCAGGAGTAGCGCCCTTGCTGCAAGTGGCTTCCAGTACTAGTGGCACTTTTTTGCATGACATTCCTTGCTGCAGGTCAGACTGGGAGCCTGGAAGTAGGGTCTGGACATGTCCTGGTGCAAGGCAGAGGTGAGGTGATGTGGAACCATGGCTAGTGCAGTGTAGCATGTGGTGAGCTCCTGCTGAGGTTAGCCAGGTTGCATTGCTGGGACTCAAGGTAGCTTTCTCCGACCCTTCACAGGACCTTGCATGGGTCTGTAAGCTTTAGCTCTCTTTACAGAGTCCATTAAAGAACAAAGTGACAGTAAACCAACTTCTCATTTGACAGTTGTGTTCCAGCCTGACACAACTTTTTGCAGTGGTATACTTTGAAGTTTAAAATGCAGGTTTAGTGTGGGCTGTTGCAGCTCATTGAGGGCCCAGTCATAATATGCAAACATGCACAACAGCAGCTTGAATATACCTCTCTGTCAGTTGTGACTGAATTTTATCATCAATTCTTATATTCAGTTTTTGTGTCCAGACCTTTTCCTAACTGAGCTGCTACTCAAACCATGACTAATGTCCAGAAATGCTCTTAGAGATACTCTGATAAAACTGAAATATGGAATGGATGGGAAGAATGAATGATCGTAGAATTTTTCCTGGAAGTTAGGGAGGCACTGTGCTATGAAATCGGTACTGTCTGTCTTTTACTAGCTCAGTATTTTCAGAGCAGCCAATCCGGGATTTTTCTTCAAGTGCTGAAGTTCATTTTTCTATTACAAAAATTTGATTTTAGCAATATAAGTTTCTGAGTACTTTCCTCAAATTTTTAATGCAAAGTATTTCTGGGATTACATTGTTTTGCATTTCTAGGTATGTATGACATTCAAACAACAATATATTATTGTAGGATCATTAGTTGGTAATAGTATGCAGCATTGCATGTTTAGAAGACTGATGGATCTTGAAAAACATTAGTGTTTGCTTTATTCTCAGGTTGGAAATAGAAACTTTGGTCAGTGTCTTCCTGTGGTTTTGTTTTCAGCACTCATTTAAATAGCAAGGAAATCAAGGCGTCTACTTCTAACCAAATGTATTGTCCTTTCCCCATCTGCTTGAATAAATTTAGTCACTGTATGATTTGTCTCCTAGATGAATATATCAGAAATTACTGATTGGGGCTTCTTTTTGGAAAAAAAAAAAAAAAAAAAAGTAGTGTATTTTCAATTAAAATGTATTTTATATTTTTCTTTGTAGGGGAGCTGCATGTTAGCTAAACCTATATAATTGTAGATAAAAATTCTCAGAAATTTGGTTGTTGAGTCAAGAAGTCTATCTACATGAGGACTGGCAGTACAACTTGAATACTTTGGTCATTTTCTTGGCTACAGTATAAAACCTGAAAGAATGTTTTCATTCAACTTATCTCAATGGCTAGTATTTCAAACACAGAATTATATGAATTTAATTATATCTATAAATTCATATAATATATTATCTATGACCTTTGGCGTCTTGGTACTACTTTATCTTTTATTTAGATAGTTAATGCTGAATAAAAAGACTGATGTAATTGGTTAAAGAGGAGCCAAGAACATGTATTAGAAGTAGCCAATTGGCTACTTCTGTATTAGAATCACAGCCAATCCTCCAAGTTATTTAAGAAGAATTCCAGGAAGCTGTCTCTGAAATCTTGAACCCCTTGGTTGGTTTAACCAGCGGCTTCAGTTCCTGAGCAAATCTGGCCTAACTAAAGAAGATGAAGAAATTGCATAGATAATGTTGTTCTAAAAGTCTGCTTTCCAAATTGTGGTAGACTAGGAGTGTTGTGATTAAAATACAGGGTCTTCTCAAAAAAATATTAGTGTTAAAAAAACCCAAAGCAAACTACAAAACAAAAAACCCCAGACCTCCCCTCCCCCTGGGCAAAAAAACCCAAACAAACCAAAACTCAAAGAAAACCCTAAACTACTGGCAACGCCACAAAACCCAAAAGTTGCCTTTTTTTGAGTCTGGTCAAATCTCTGTCAAAATGTTCTGAGAATATTCCTTGAGTGCAGAAACTCAAAGCAAAAGGAAAGCAAGCCCATTCCAAAATAGCTACGGGTGAAAGCACCTACCTTGGATGCATGGTGCAAGGACTTGTCTTGGCTTTTTGTTTATTACATTTTTAGATATTTATAGGAAGTTTTGAAATCTACCATATCTGGGAAAGTAAGCCTTTTTTTTTTTTTTTTTTTTTTAATTAAGCTGATTCGTTATTATCATTGTGTGTAAACCATACATAATTGTATCTGTTGGAAACTTCATGGTTCTTTAAAGAATTAAAGTTGTCAGGTCAAGTACTCAGAAGTTAATGAGTGGCAAAACTGTGAAGTGCTGAGTAGAATCTTAACTTAGTTTCTTGAGTTCACGCAGGATGACACAACCTTGACTGATATTATTTAACACTGATCTCAGTGTGCTGTGTTTTTCTGACTGCATTCCAGTCTTTCCTCTGTAGTCTCTCCAGACATCTCATTTGGTGATGTTTGGGTGGTGGATACTTGCTAACTCCTTGCCGTTTAGTCTACAGCTAATTAGAGTAGGTCTCCCAGCCTTCCTTGGTAAGGGCTTCTCAGGAGAGAGGCTTTGCCACATTGTTCTCACAAACCTAAACCACTGACAGAAAATTAACACCCACTCCGCACATACCTTACTATGAAACAGCATTATGGTTCTTACAGTAGGTAGAGAGTATGTTGGCATTTCACAGATCTAGAGAGTATGTTGGCATTTCACAGATCTAACCTTTCCTCTGAATCATGTATTGCATATGTTTAAAGGAGAGTTGGGTGTTGACAAATGGGTAATTCCTTGCTGGGCCAGCAGCTGGCTACCTAGCATGCTGTCACAGCTGTTTCCAGATGTTAGCACTGATGCCTGACTTGTGAGAATAAAAGGAAAGGTGTGAAGGGTTAGAGCCATGTTCTAAAATAGCAGTCTGGGAATTGTCTGAGAATTACCGGGGTGAATTTGTGTCGCTTTCATTTATAATATAATGAACATCATCACTGTACTTCAGTATGTACATCACACATCACTGTGTGAAGCTTTCTCTTCATTTAGCTTTAGAAGTATAGATGTATCTTAAATCACATCTTTTTGTTTGAAAAGTTATTATAAAATTCACCCATTTGCTGTGCTTCTTGTGTGCTGTACTCTTATTTCTGTGGTGGAGTAATCCATAGGTATAAATAAACTGCTGTTGCCTATTGTGGACAAAAGCTTTACAAAGTATGTTAACTTCAGGGTAGAAAGGCGTGCTTCTTAAGGGCCAGACTGTGCTCATTAGGTGCTGAGCTTAGTGAGGACACAAAAGGCTGCAGGAGTTCCTCAGTGCATAGCAGGCACGTGTGTGTTGATCTTGAGTTTCTTCAGCAGCAAAATATAAACTGCTCTCTGAAGGCTGCTAACGAAGTTGGAATGAGGCTATAGCCTGTCTGAGCAGCTCACCAAGGGTGCAGACAGCACACCTGAACTCAAAGGCCACAGCTGGTTCAAGGGTTGGGTAGATGGGGGAAGAGGACTTCTTGTGCCATGCTTCCTGCTGCATGTAAGGGGCACCTGGGAAGTGCCCCTAAGCCTCAAGGAAGCTTTATTGTACAACCTGTCATGTCTGTAGCACTTAAAGTAGCATGTGTGATAGCTGTGACTGTTCTTCTTTCCCTGGGATGTATACTTAGGGGGTACTACAAAGCATGGACTATGACAGCAAGGTAAGCAAGTTTTGCTTGTCAGGTTTATTCTCCGAACACAAATGGACTAGAACAGTGAAAGACTGCAGGTAGCAAAGGCAGTGCCTTGAAGATATGTCTGAGAGCTAAGCTTGGTGTCCTCCAAGGGGGGAAGCAGAGCAAGGATTGAAAAATAAAGAATACTGTAAAAACACAGGAAACCTCCAGCAAGATAGCAGGGAATCCTACTAGTCAGCATGGTTGCAAAACTGTCAAACAACAGTTATGTGAATAAATAGCTGAAGCTAGCTTTCTTTGATCTAGGCTAAACTTTTATTTTAAAAAGCCCCAATTATTACAGTGTCTCTGCCTGTTGTAGATACCTGCTAGTTGTTTGAAGTTCCGTAATGAAGCTTTAATATGTATATATTTTTTTAAATTATTGCTTTATAGCTTGCCATGATGATCAGATGGCTGTTCCAGATTGATGGCTGTGTCTTCCTAGGGTCATTTAACAAGCAATCAGTGAGGAAACAAAACTTTCTGTTTAGCTATTTTTGTTTAATGAATTTCTCAAGCTCTTTCATTGTTGTATTGTAGTAAACTCTTAGCTGAGTGGAGCAGCAATTATAGCATGATTACTAAGACCTTGTGGAAGATTATAGACCACAATTATCATGTCTGTCTTGGAGAATTGAAGAATATGATTTACTCATCAGGTTAAAGCCTGGTTTGGCAAATAGGAAGGAAAATCTTCTGTATGAAACATTTTATCTTTTCATGCAAATCCTGTTGATGCTCAAAGATTTATACATGGTCTTGCCTCCACTGCCAGCAGTCTGCCAAATTGTAACCCTGAAATTCAGTCAAGTCCTCCAGAAATAATAATATTGGAAAAAAACCCAAAACAACTCTTGTGCTTTTAATTTTTGTTTGACTTTTGTGTTTTAATGTTACTCATGCATTCAGCTTCCAAATTTTTCCACATTTTAAAAGTTTTACCCTTTTTGTAAGAAGGTCTTTAAATTAAGATCTGTTACTCCCACTTTTTCTCATTGCTGGAACTTACAAGTTGTCACTGCAGTTAACAACTCTGAAAATAAGAAGGAACTTAAATTAATTTTTCTTATCGTTACATAAATGGATTTCATGATGATTTTGTTGTAGACTGGACTTGAATTTTATTCTTTCCTCTGCATAGTGTTATGTCTTTTAAGAAAGTAAAACTACATGTTAATATAGGAAGCTGAGATCTGTAAGGCAGGATTTTGCCCGTCAGATGTGACAAGAGTGCAGTGATGACATCAGGTCTTTTGAGATGTATTTGAAGGGGTGCAGTTTTAGCAGCAGGGCAGAACTTGCGCAGTTTTCAGTGCAGCCGAGAGGTGTGGCTGTATCTGACAGACTGGGATTTGCTTGGACCCAAGGTTGCACAACTATCTCCATCCTACAAGCCAGTCTACATGCATGGTGCAGTTTGTGCTACCCGAAGGCAATTGCTGCTGCTTTTCAAATGCACGCTTTTTAAAAATCTCCTGTCCATCCTATCCTGTGTCATTTTGCCAGTGTCAGTAAAATGACTCAGGGAGCACAAACATAGCTGGCACTGAGTTGGGAACACACTTCTTAAAATGTTGAGAAAAGCTGAAATTTCTGGTGGTTGCAGACAAGCTGGATTGAGTATGTCCTGTTTGTTCTGGCTATACTAACCCTTTGACAGCACGGAGTTCAAATCAAAAACTGCTTTCTTTCCCTCCCTGGTTGCCTGGCAACCTCCCTCCTCTTATTAGCATATGATTTCTATTCCTTTTTTTATTTCATCAGTACAGTGTTACACACTCTGCTCCTTGCCCTGTGCTGTCGCCTTTGAGAAGAGCAGGATTTGTGCCTCTATATGAGACTTCGGCAAGTATGTGGTTTGGCAAAGAGATCAAACATTTGGGGTTAGGAAACCTTTGGCCATAAACGTCTTATCATAAGCTCAGAGGGTGGCGTTTGTGTGGGCATGTTATTCAAAGTCTTTTCATTTTCATTTGCTGTCATTTGTGTACTAAGGGCAGATTTCTTCTTGCAGATCAGAACAGCATAAATCTTTGATGTTTTTACATGTGGAGAGCATCAGTTTGTGAAACATGCCAAAGGAGACTGGCTATACAGGTCTTGGTGGGCATTTTGTTGTCTTGGTCTGTACGCAGTTCAAATGTGATGCCATAATTCAGAATGTAAATATCAAAAAAATCAGATATATACAGGTCAGATTGGAGTGGGGAAGAAAGCAGGTACAGAAGTAAGTGTAGGAAATGAACTAAATTCTTCAGTTTTCTTCTTACAATAATGCTATTTAGAAATAAGAAGAATATTTTGCCTTCACATTGGCAAGGTGTATTCTTCTATGAAATAGCAGGTGATTCAGACTGGGTCTTAAGTTTAAATTCCTTTTTTTTTTTTTGGTTTTTTGTTTTTTTGTTTTTTCTGGTTATGGACTCTTACAGCTATAAGAAATACCTGAATCTCTTTTGGTGTTGCAGATGGCAAAGAACATAGGATTCAAGGGGACAGCTTCTTTAAATATCATTAGAAACAACAATGAAAATTAGAAGACACAGTGAAGATGAAATGCCAAAGCAAGTACATTTGGGGACTGGTTAGATCAAGATATGTATAGGATTTTTTTCTTAATGTTATCCAAATCATAAACTGTTACCCAGCTAAGTTGTAGTAGAATCACCATTCTCAGCCCAGATTGACACCAAAGAGATCAGTTTTCCTTGCAAGCAGGAAGAATGCAAGAATCTATTTGTTAAGCGGTTCTGTTTTGTACTCTGCCCCTGAGACAGCTCAGAAGTCACTGTATAAACTCCCTAACTGCCTTACAACAGAAGTGAGGTTTATTCCCCTTGGAAATGTATCATCTGAATGACTAGCATGTCTACATCAAACATATGAGTGTATTTGTGAAGGTCTTAGAGTAAACTGAGATTCCACATTATACAGTGGTAGGCCTTAGTCAAAGCCGTGAGATGTTTTAATTCCCTCAGATGTCAGTGTATTAGCATTGTGAGTGGTGGGAAGTGACTTATTCTGTCTGACAGCTGTAGAAGGTCAAGATGGCCAGTCTTGGGTGACTGCTCAGGTTGGGGATAGGGAGAAATACACCCTTACCTTTGTTGTGTAGACTCAGAAGAAATGAAATAACCCACTTTTTCAACATCCTTGTCTTATGCTGTGGACTGAGTTGGGCAATTTCACTTCTGCCACCTGTCAAAATACTTAGACCTTCTTATGAAGCGTCTGGTCTCTTACCATAGTCAGAGATGCCTCACTAAGCCAATGTGGAATTTTGAGTGGTTTTAGGTCTTGCAGAGACTTCACGATTTGAAATTAGGGTAAACCCACCTATAAAAGTTTGGTTTTTTTTTTTATAATACTTCCAGTATTTATACATATAGTTTCAGAAAGCTTTATTACTATGATAAATATTAATATATGTGATTCTGGTATTTTATTTGTAAATTTAAAGTGATAAACATAATGAAGTCCTTGAAATGCCAAACCTTTCAACTCTGCTCAAGCCAAGGTTCAATTTTATTTTCAGTATGACATTTGCTGCCTGAAGTGTTACAAGTGACTTGACCTTAAAATTATGTTTATTTTAGTTCATTGAAATGGTTGGCCTTTCCAGTTCAGCTTGACACCAACAGTGCAAATGGGAGAAGGCAGACATGCTTGCCTGTGACTTCATTTGAAAGCTAATTAAAAAAATATCTAGGTGATGAATCTAAATATTTTCATTTAGATGGGATGGTAGCCATCAGTTAAAGGCAATCATGGTGCATTCTGACATTTTAATTTCAGGTTCAAAAACAATTATGTATGTAATTAAAGAGAGAAGTGTCCAGGCAGCCAAGCTGTCTTGATTTACACATCTTGCCGGTGTGTGCAGTTTTTAAGAGATGTACCTGTGAACACCACTTTGAGAATGTAGAGATGAGGTGGAAAAACGGAAAGCTGCTTTGAAAATTTGATGTTAATCTCTTCTTCCTAATGATGCTTTTCTTTCAAGTATTAGTCCTATGTGCAATGTCATTGGGTTTATATTTATTATGGAGATTGGACTCTGTGCCACTTTCAGATTGGTTGTTGTGGTATCTAGTTTATTTATTAATATATTGCTGCACACTTTCCTTGGTTCCTTGTTGTGATTTTGCTAGCTGTGCTCAGAGAGGCCTTATTTAAATTGAACCAACTTCTGTTGAAATGAACTCTCCTGGCCAGGGTTTTCTGAGTCAACAAAATGTTTGACCAACTTGGAGAGAATGGAGCAGGCTGATGTGCAGGAGGTGCGTCTCTGAAATTTGGGCTACTGTTTCCTAAAGCAGGGATGTTTGCTTGTGCTGTACAATCTGCACAGGGCTGTCTACCCAGCCTTGAGACTGGTCCTCATACTGCCCAATCACATCTCTGTTAGTTGATTAAGGACTGATAATACTGTGCTTTGAAGGAAGCCCTTTGCAGTCTTGAGATGAAAGTACCAAAGGCAGGACATGTCCTTCTGGGTGAGGAGAAATGGGCTGATAATAGCTGATAATGTGGAGGAATCTAGAGGTAAGGAGAAATAAAACAGGCACTGGAAGCAAGCTATTGCTGAATTTAACAATCATAGCATTTTCCTTTACAGCCATTGCACTGTTAGCATCTTTACTAGCTTCTATGCTCATTATAAAATGCTTGTTTTTGCCTTGATTGTGAAGGGCATTCTATGAAACCCAGTTCTATTCTGCTCTTAACAATAAGCTGACTACCCTCCCATCCAGGCATGTCTAGCATCCATGCAAAACTCCAGAATGAATCTGTGAAAGTAGGTAGAAGTGTTCGAATAGGTTATTAAAAATGTAGACCCATAATGTGAGTAAAGAAGATTGGAAGTATAAAAAGAGGTTTTACACCTGGAAGTTATTATAGTTATTTAGATTGAACGAGAATAATAACCAATTGTTTTCTAAGATGTATGACACATTTATGAAAAACCTTGAAGGATAAATGGATCTTTTTAGTATGCTACTTCCACAAAGGACTCTATGAATAAAATAATAGTGAGAGAACTCTCAGTGGATGCTGAATACTGCTAATTGATGAAATTATTACTTATTACACTGCAACTGAACTCTGCTTAGAAACACTATTTTCAGTATGATTTTTTGAAAATGACAGCTGAAATGTAAGAGGCTTTGTATTGAAAGTGAATAGTGATAATTTCTTGATATCTTTGAAATGAAGGATATTTCAATGACAGTTAAAACTGAGAAAAGTGATTTTTTTTTTTTAAGTGCTCAGATCATGGATTATTGCTATGGAAATAAAATGAACTTTTCTGAAATCAATAAAGTAGACTTAATGTGGATTTATGAGACATTTAAAAAATAATTTAAAGTATTCTTATTTATAATAAAGCAGTCAATTATTTATGTCAGCTGTTTTCATATTATGTCACATGTTAAGGTTAAAAATGAGATTTGTGAGATAGGGTGTAGCCATCGTATTTAGGAAATTTGTAAATTAAATCAGTATTGAAGTAATTCATGACTTGCTGCTCAGGGCAAAAATGGGAAGGAGTACCAGATTTGACTTTGATTTCATGCTGATGAAGGACAGCGGGCTTTAATTTCTTGGTGTGTCATTTTAGGTCTATGTGCCAGCTGTTAAGGAACGTTATCAGTAAACGGTGTGAGGATCTGTGCGCAAGGTGTTGTGTAGTGTAATATTTTGGAATATAACTACAGGTGAATGTAAGATCTGATTTCAGCCTTAACAAGTTTGTTCATCAGTGCTAGAGGTATACCTCCCTCCCTTGCAATCTTGGCAGCCTTCAGAATCCAAGGGACAAAGTAAGCTTGTGCAAATTCACTCACAGGCTTGTGTGTGGGTGTGTGTGCGTGCTAATGACAGGAACACAAGATGGTAGATTATAGGTGGTTCCCAGATTTATTCTGCTTCCATTTTAAAGCTGTGTTTGATATTGCCCTTTTTTCAGTTCCAGTTGAAAACACAAAATCTTAAAGATTTTTAGTAAGCTTATACATAGCTCTTCAAAACAGATGGAAGTGAGAGAGTGACAAAAGAGTTAGGAGAGGAAAAAAAAATCAAATAAGATAACCACAACAGAAGCTGTTCTAGAACACTGGTGATAAAATGCAGAAATGGAATGAATACAGAACAGAAAAAATGAAAATATTATCTCTTCTCAAAAACCCTACAATCTGAGTAAAATGTCAGCAGTCAGCAGTAACCAATACTATTGACTGCTGAAGGGCCGGTTCCAATTTGTTATGATATGATAAGAAATAGTTTTCAAAAAACTGTAGAATATTTGTTCTTAAGTAATGCAGAGTAGCTTGCATGCTGCCAAACCTTGGCACCAGGAGAGGAGATAAGATGAATTGATTTAGGAACCCCAAGAAGTATTTATCACAAAATCAAGGTTAGCTCATTTTTAACTCCCAGTGTAATGTTCTCTATGCACTTACTCAATGAACCCTTAATGAAAAATATATAAGCAGTCTTGAGAGTTTTGTCAAATCTCTATTAGGGCTGGAACAGTGTTCTTGTCATATTTGCTCTCTGATTTGCTTTTGTAATTTCAGCTGAACAGCTAATCAGCTCCTTCACCTAGGTATGCCTTCCATCCTGGTCAGAGGAAGGCAGGAACATGGGGATGGAGGTCTTCTCTTTCCAGGGTCCCTCCAGTAACCATTAGACTTATGCAAAAAGGGCTGCTCTTGTAATTTCCTGTGACTCTTCCCCCTTTTCCCCCATATCAAATGGAAGTTAGGAAACTCATGCATTTGAGTAGAAGTAAGTGTTTAAACTCAGGTAGAGTTTTAGGCTGTGAACCATAATCGTAGAGGAATGCCTGTGCAAAGGCTGCCAGTTGGTAAGTCCAGGAGGCTGAGAGAACATTGTGATTGTGTGGCTGTGTACCTCTTTTCTGTTTGGTATTTTGTCAGACCCAGATGGGGTGTCCTGACTGGCATGCTGGCAGCTGTGAATCTCTTCCTCAGTTGCTATAAGAGGAAGCTCACTTTGGGATTTCCACCTCTGGAGTTAGTCACCTGCATTAGTTACAAAACTCACTTACCTGTGAATGTAGGCCTTTGCTCAGGAAGAGTGGGTAAACAATAGCTAAAAGAAAAGCTGACCTAAAGTCAAGCTGAGGAAGGTAAAGACCAAATCCACATTGAACTGCTGGTTCTTCTGGCATGTTTCTGAAACTATCAGTTGGAGAAGAGCAGGAAGATAGCAAAAGCAATTTAATAACAGTTTCCTGGGTACTTTTTCTTTGCATCATTTCTAGTGTACTAAGTAATGTTACTTCTGTTACAGCTGTTCCTATTGCTCTGCAGTTTTTGCTCCTGCTCATACCAAATCACAAAGGGATGTTGATGTGAGAGAAGTGTTTTTTAATATTTCCATCCTATTTGAATGACAGCTTTGGGGTCTTGTATTCTGTAGTCTAGGAAAGAGAGCCTTGTCCTGTCAGGAAGATGGGAATTATATTTTTGCAAAAGTCCAGTACTTCAATTTTTCTGCAGCTTGGAATGAAAGACTTTAGAATCATTACAGTATGTTTATAGGAGAACTACTTAAATATATTTTTAGAAAACCTTACAAATGATAAAAATAATAATTCTTCCCTGTTCAGAGGACACATAGCAAAAAGAGTTGGAAAATAATACTACTACACACAATAGTCTTTATAAAGTATGTTAAAAATAAGTTTTCTGTATAAGCATGTGACAAAGTATGATAGATAAGAATCCAAATGTTTGCTGTCATGTTTTTAGATTGGGCAACCTAATCTGATTAGCCTGTTTTTTTGAGTATTGCCTCTGGCCCACACATTAAGCAGTATTTAATGTCAATAAGATTTAAAAATTAAAATTGTTGAATAAGAGCAAAGAACTCCAAGGTATTTCTTTGTATTCCCCATTATTGATGTGTTCCATTGTCATCTATAATGCATGTGATACCCTATGTATTTATGGAATGTCACATTTCTTTGCTTAAAGGTGTCAACATAGTATCACTATGTGATTCTGCAAAAGAAGACAATGATATGGTAAAAGGAAAAGGAAAAATTGGCAACAGTTTCATCTAACCTTACTTGCCTGGGCTGTCAAATTTTATTGCTTGAAAATTGGCTGTGTTACTTTTTCGGTTATCAGACATTTAATAATATTTTAATATGTGACTTCATATATCAAACCTTTATAAGTATATAATTAACAAATCCTTCACATATCTATTTTCCTTCTAATGCTTTTTTTCTAATTCCTTTTTGATTAGGATGCTCTGATGTATACACAAAATTATTAGAAAATCAGTAGTTCCCTTGTCAGTTTTGTATTTTACCATTGTGTTAAACAGTTGCTATTGAAATTTTTGTAGGAGATTGCACATAGGTAAGTTTACTTGTTGCTTCTTAATATTGCAACAGATTTAGAAAGTCAGTACTGATAGATAGTTGACATGTTCTTGGAAGAAAAACAAATGTTCACATGTTTCAAGCACTGAATGTACTAGATCTTTTGGATGTATATTGTCACTCTCACCCTCGCATTTCAGGTTCATTTATTGGACTTTGAAAATCACCTTTTAACAAAGTTTTCAGAACATTGCTTTGCTCAGCTAAAATTAGTTCCTCTGATTTTGCCAATGATTAAACTTAAAGCGGTAATAACTTTTAATGTGAATTTACTATGATCAAAAGTCAGTAGAGCATTCACTTTTCATTAACTGTCATGTCTCTAGTACAAGTTTGGGTTTTGGTTAAGCAAACACCTGCAATTGAGGGTTCAGTTGAGAGGTTCATTTGTGGGGATACAATGGCCTATTTTTGGTTTTGGCGCTGAGTTTATTTCCAAAGGCAACTGAGCTTGCTTTCTCTTTCAATGTGTTTGTCTTGCAGAAAAATAGAAGTAAGATGTAAATGTACATGTATGATAATGATCTTTTTTTGCTGTGAGATAGTCATTAAATGACTCTCCATATGAGTGAGCAGTTACAAGTATTATTTAGTATTCCTCATGTAACAGAGCAATTTGATGCGCAAGCAATCAAGGTGTAGGTAAATATTATAGTGAGGAAACCAAAAACTTGGAGGAACCAAAAACTACCTGTGGTGCAAACCCAAATATTTTCTGATGCTTTAATTTTTGATTTGTAAAGAAGGAAAATATTTTTATTAGGAAGATGAAAAAGGGTAACATTGAGTGTAGTAGGTTTCACAGACTGTGGAGACTATGCATGTGCTTACTTTTAAAGTAACAGCAGTCAAGAATCTAAGAATCAAGGCTGAAATACCAATTGCTCTGTTTTTTTGCACTTAGCCAATTCGTTGGATGACTAAATACTGTGCAGTTTGGGAGAAAATGTATTAAAATGTTAAATGTAGGTGTAAAAGGATAGCTGCACCAAATTTTAAATGCTGCTTTTTTTTTTTTTTTTTAAGGCTGTAAATTAAATCATATTTTAGTCAAGAAAATAAATACATAATAGTAAATTCAACTTTGAGTAAATCCATGAGAGCTGTGCTCAGCTACACCTTCACTGATTTTGCTGTGTTAACCCTAATACCTTTTGATGTAGTGTATTTTTTATACTGCAGAAATGTGATCTATCACAGAATAGGATGTTCCTGGAGAAGCCTCAGATCTGAGAACTTTATCTTGTGGTATGGTGGAGTCTGAGCCCACTTTAAGCTGTGTGGCTTTTAATGTATATGTGCTTGTGCTAACTATGTGAATAGTTCACTGAATACTGGGATACTACTTATATACTTAAAAGTTAAGCATGGAGGGTGAGTATTCACTTTAGTTTTCCATGTGAGGGTCAAGGTATTTCTGCAGAGATTAGTTGTGTCAAGGAGGTAGCGTGCAGAGTTTCCAGCAGTGGAATTTACCATCCAGAGCTCTTCCAATAGAGAGGAGTGGTTGTTATCTATGGGAAGCAAGTGACACTTTTTGTTTTCTTTTTAATAAACCTTGTAGGATTTACAGTAATACCTAGCATAATGCATTGCTGAGGTAGAGAAATCAAGCTCTTAGCCTGAAAGTTAATGTATCAACAAAATCAGGTAAGCCATGTTTAGGGTTGTGTAATTTTGCTACTTTATTAATCTGTAATATATTAACTTTGCTTACATAACAGAAAGTGTGAGGTATACAACTGTTATGGTTTGAGCTCAGAGGGTAACTGAGCACCATGCAGCAGCTCAGTCCCCTTCCTCTCCAGTGCCAGGAAGGAGAAAATAAAGCAAAAGGCTCAGCAGTCGAGGTAAGGATGGAGAGGGATGAGTCACCCATTATAGTTTTGAGCAAAACCCAGACTTGTTAGGGGAAGAAAAAAAGAACATAGTTTTAATTCAGACACTAACACCACCACCACTTAACAGACAGAGTAGACTGTGAGAAACATTACCATATCTTGAAAACACCTTATCCCATCCCTCCCTTCTTCCCAGGCTCAGCTTTGCTCCTGATATCTCTACCTTCTCTTCCTCCAGTGGCACAGAGCACAGGGAATGGGGGATGCAGTCAGTCCTGCTGCTTTTTCCACCTTGGGGAGGGCAATGACTTCTGGCGTGCTTCTCCTGCTCCAGGGGAGTCCCCCTCTCACAGGAGAGAGTCCTCCACAAACTCCTTCCCACAGGCTGCAGCATTTCCCTAGCTTCTCTGGCATGGGTTACCCCTGCGTGTTGCAATCCTCCCAGCCCTGAACTGCAGCAGTGGGGCCTTCTTTGCACACAGTTCCAGCCTTCTCCAGGTGCAGTCACCTGTCCCGGCATGGGGCCTCCACAGGCTGCAGATCAGCATCTGCTCCACCGTAGACCCCCATGGGTGGCGGGGGGGCGGCCCTGCCATCTCACCACGGGACACAGGGGTGTCTCTGCACCAGCACACCTCCCCACCTTGTCCTCCTTTCTTCCGCCAACCTCGGTGTTTGTACAGATGTTCTCACAACTCCCACCACTCCTCCCAAGTTCCCCTTCTTAAATACATTATCTTGGAGGTGCAGCTAATTGGCCCGGCCTTGGTGCAAAGGTGGGTCTGACTTGGAGCCGGGGAGATTCAAGAAGCTTCTCTAAGGGGACCACCACTGTAGCCCCCTCCCCTGCTGCCAAAAAACCCCCACCACACACTCAAACCTAGGACAACCACACTTTTGTTAATATAGACATATCTGTAACTAAGGCTCCTGGCTTTTGTGGGAGTGATTTAGAAAACTGCTCATTTTGTTAAGAAACAGTGTTTACATAATGCAGGGAAATCTGAGGACCATGAAAATCTGTAGTGGGAAAACTGTTTTGGAAACACCACTTTCTAAGTAATAATCGATTTAGGGCCACACCTCTAGGATATTGGTATGCTATGATATTATTACAGGTTAAAGAGATGTCTTACTCTCACTAAATATTAGAGGCTGTGTAAGGAGTGCAAGAAGCCAAAAGGTGATTGTTCTGATATAGAATCAGTCTGTTTTATGGGGAAATCTAAAGCTACGTGGAAATGTAAAGTTGTAGTACTTAAATGCCATGCTAAAGGCAGTGACCTGTTAGTGCACAACTAGAATATGCTTACCACAAGATCATCTACTGACATTCGAGTTCTTGCTCTTTTTTGAGAGCTTGTATGGCTCAGAGAAGAAATAAGTCTTGTGATTAAAAGTTGAGTCTTTTCCCAGGTGTATTTGAGCTCCCCCCTGCCCATATGTGCACCAGGATTCAGGGTCAGGCCCCAGTCCCTTGAGCCTGTCGGCTTCTCAGCCATTGGGAAGCTGCAACGCTGCTCTTCTGGCACGCTTCCTAGTCACAGGCTGGCTGTCTCTCCACAGAAGTGGAGCCCTGTCTTCCAGCTCTCTGGGCCTTGAGAACTCTGGTTTGAAGATATAATAATGTAAGTTACTGGTTCTTGGGCAAGGACACAGAGGGTCACCTGAGAGTTTATCCTTGTTGAGAAAGATGAGAGGGTTGCGGCTTGTCACACTATGATATACTATAATATAAATGGGTTCACAGTCAGCTTGTGAATTTGTTCACATATGCAGCCGTTTGTCTCAATAACACAAAGCATATCTGGTAATATACAAAAATAATTCCTTGGGGGTTTCTCTTCTGAGTCCCATTCTGTCTGGGATCCTTTCTGATTCTAGAATTGGGTTCTCCAAAGGCTGACCACACTATTCCACTGACATCCGTGGTCATTTCACATTTTATCAGGGTTCCTCTGCCTTTCATTGCCTCACAATTAAACCAGGCCTGAACTACTGTGAAAGCACGGTGTTTTCTCCTTCTTGAAATTTTTGGATGAATTCCTAAGATTCATTATCAGCCAGGTTCTATGAAATGTTTGTAAAGATTCTCATCAGTTCAGATTTTCCATAAGGAAATACACATTTGGCACAACTATCAATTGATGAGAATCTGTCATACATAAATATGAGGGAGAAATTCACAAGATTTTCCTGTATTCTTTCAGTAATGAAAAATAACATAGAGCTAACTTCTGGAAGACATGACACCATAGATACTTATCTTTTGAAATCTTGTTTATCTTGTAGTGTTACAAACTCTTTTAGGGCTAGAACTAGCTCTTGCTCATTTAGTAATGAAACTTCCACTTGTAACAGTTGGGGACTGTTACACAGAGTTTGAAATGCTGCATCTAACTGTTAGTGCTTCATGCAGCTTTCCAAAAAGACATAGATGTGAGAAGTGAAATGTGAACTAGGCATTTCAAATAAGATATTAGTGGAAAGAGTTAACGCCTTAGTCATCTTTTTTCTTAACTGACATGATTTTTAAACAATATTCATCATACTAGGTCATCTAATCTCATGAAAACAAATTCTTCTAGCTTGAGTTCTTTGGTCTTTGACTAACAGTAATAAAATTAGTTTCCTGTTCAGATATACTAGAAAATATCAGGGGAAAAACCCCAGGTACTTGTTTCTGTCAGTGAATTAACACTTGCATAGCTTTGAGATTAATTGTTTAGTATGCTCATTACTCTTAGAAAAAATAAATATGTTCTCATTATGTTCTCTTGGTGAACATATGTATCTTGCAATACATTTAATGTTACTTGCTGTGAGGGAGATTACAACTCTTTTTAAGGAAATTGGGTAAATTAATGGAATGGGGTGGGTTAAATTGCTCTCCACATGCATTCCCTAGCATGCCTAGCCTACTCCTGAATTTTAATTGATATATATAAAAGAGTTTAGCTGAGGATGCTCTGTGAAGCCACTGGAGTAAAACAGGATATAACCTGTGTATTGCAGGGACTAGGCTAGTTAAATATGCTGTATGCTAAAAAAAAGTGAATAACACATGGGACCACATTTTATGCCCATAACCATAGTCAGCATGTGAACAGTTGCGTTTTCAGCAGCTTCATTGTGACTATATGCATATTGATCTGTGGTGAACTTCAGCAGGGGTTTTGGGGCTGTTCATAAGAAACTTCCCCAAGAAGCTAGAGAAAAAGTGGACAGAACACATGAAAAGAGCAAATTATTACTTATTAAGATGTCTGTACGGTTTTAATACTGCAACCTGTGACAGAGCCTGAAGAGGGTTTTCCTGATCCTTATTCTGGCTTTGAATTGCCAGTAACAAAGATAAGGACCACTAAGGACTAAATACTCCTGGTGCAACTCATTGGTTTCAATAGGAATTTTTCTAGAAGTAATCTTAACTATAAAATTTTTACCTGATTTCCTGTTTCAAATGAGAGATAAGGCCCACATAATCAGGATACTTTGCTAAGGTGGTTACTTTGGGAGAAAAAAAAGAAAAAAGCTGAAGACTTCAAAGTGTAGTGATTTAAAGAAAAGCTTTCAAAATTTTGAGTAATGTCATATATTTTACAAACATAATGCTAAACTAGGAGGACTTTTTGACAACTGCCTTGAAGTTACTGCAATCCCACCTATGATATAAATTGTACTTTTTTTTTTTTTTTCTTTACAACATTCCCTCTCTGCCCGTACTTTCACACCCTGTACCCCACCCTGGTTGGTGTTAGACTGTTCCTAATAAGCATAGGGCTTTCTTAACTTTGTATTTTATTTTGCTGAATATGCATTTAATTAAAAGTCAGATTAATTACAATAGCTTCTTATGATTCCAGCTAAAAGAGTGGCTTTATGAGATGGGAATATAATGGGTGTCACACTTTTAATGGAATAAAAAATTACATGAAATTTCTAGACCACAAATTCATGTTGGATCGCTGCAGAGCATGTGCCAAACCTGTCTTGATTTACCCCAAAATGCTGTATCAGAAACAGGACTCCCAACTGCAGAATGTGTCCTATCCTGAGTGATCATTTACTTGAAGTAATATTAATTCTAATTCTTGATAAATTACTCACTGTAATGTGCTGTTTTAAAACTTTTACAGCCTTTTCATTAATAGATGGTAGTGAAGATTAGAGCTAGTATTTTTTGTGTAGACTTCTTAACCATAGCCTTTAAAGTAGAAGTTGAACGATAAACATCTAATTGAATAGCTTATGGCAAGTTTATTTTCAGAAGCTATGTTACTGTGTTGGCACAGATCAACATAACCGTTTATCGCTAAATTCTCAAAATTTAAAAACTGAGCTATCACTTATACATGCTTGTTATTGTCAGTGTACATTACATATGAGTAGTTTATACCATTTTAGGATACTTGCAATCTAAATCAATATATATTAGTCATAATTAATATAATCCCCTTCTAGAAGAAGATGTGTTAGGGAATTAAACCATTCTTTAATCTTTTTTAGCTTACAATAATCCTTGTCTTTTAAAAGACACAAAGAATAATTGTCATGGGTTATTATTAAAGGAATACCTTAAGGTAGTCATATTTAAAGAAGTCGTCTACAATACATACTGAGTTGTGTTCTGTAAAGACGGACCACTTGGCTTCCTTCCCAAAGTGAAGTCTTCAAATTAATCTGTGGAAATAATGGAAGAAAGTGTAATACTTTGGTGGTGCCCATAATCATCAGTGTTGTGCAAAACTGCAAGCTTAACTCTACTAAGCATGTTGTGCAGCTGTGCGGAAAAGTGGGTACTCAACATGGGCTGAATTTGCTTCTGTGTATTTACTCATAGCCTTATTTCTTTCTCCATCAACACAGTACCTAAATGGATTTTTACAAAAGTACAGCAGTGTTATATTCTGATTTGCGGCCATTAATGATAATGGATTTATACCTACTTTATTTTTAATGAAACAAATGTGGACATTTATGTAAAAGCACTAAATATATAATTCATAGGTTCTCTATTACTATACAAATTTACAAATAATGTGAAATCCAAAGTTCATAGTACCCTGAATATTGATGTATTAGATATATACACTCACAGCCTGCATTGGGGAACTTGATTCTTGCCCTTTCAACAGCTCATCTGGCAAGAATGAGAATTTTTGTAGTAGAATAAGCATGGGATTGGGACAAGCAAGATCACATATGCCCACATAATTTTTCTTACCAATGATCTCTCCCCCTGGTCAGACAGGCACTGTTTGAGAGATCAGGATTCCTTTCTTGTGTGTCCAAGTTGGTTTATTTTTGTTTAGCTGGGTACATACATTGTTAGTTGCAACACTCCCTCTAGAACTTTCTTCTTAGTAATTTTCCACTTACTGGCTGACTTACCTGAATTTATTTTTTAAATTTACTGAATGTCTGACTAGCCATAAGCTGCAGAAAGCCAACCAGGGAACTGAAATGAATAGGAAGAAAACACCCTCACTAATTTTCCTTTTTGACAGTTTAACAGGCCCCAAAGCATTTACCTTACTTCTCCATTTAGGCAGTTAACTTCTGAGCAGTTCTCAAACACCAGGGATGTCTAGCTAGAACAGCCACCTTGGTCAGCAATCCAAGATTTAGGCGGATAGTATATTATTTAGGTAGTGGAAATAAAAGCAATTTTTATATTGTATATGTGATTTAGTGTGTTCTGTGCCAGTTTTATTTCAGATTTAATTCAGGGACATGCTGCACTACGTAGTCCTTTTGGATTTATGCAACTGTTGCGCTTGGAGCCATGCTCCTGCTGCAGAATTCCAACAGGAGCAAACATATGGGGATTCTTCCGTCCTTGGCTTGCCCCACCATTTGTTCCACGTTTTAGACCAACTGGTGCTGTACCCAGTGGAGTACATCTGTTACAGTTTATTACTAGAAATTTGCAATTCATTTCAGTTTGCTAAAATAATTATAATATTCATGGCCAATAGTACTGCATTAAGCAATTACACATAGGAGTAAGCAAAATTTTCCTAAAGTGTATGTGTGATTCAGGACCTACTGCCCAGTTGGGGTGATTTGGGCACTCAACAGTCTATCACCAATGAGTCAGCTGTTCTCTGACATTTGAGTTGGATCATCCTGAGAAATTAAAGTAGCAACTGAGATGCTCTAAGTAACATCCTTTATGTGAATGTCCCTGCTCTGTTTTAATTAAGAATGCAATGTTAGCATAAACCACCAGTGAATGCATTTGGTTGCCACATCTTGCTTGAGGTACTCAGCTGGGGAACACCCAGAAATGGAGCAGAGTCTTTATTGCTGGAATTTCAGAGGCACATCCGATAACACCCTCTAACTCTTCCTGAAAGTCAACAGCATGTAGGCTGTTACATAAGTCAATACCTTTTTGAATGTTGTACCCCACTTTTTTGTCTTTGTGCCTCAGGCAAGCTGGGAGTCACTGTATTGTGCTATGTTGTTATTTGCAAGTAGACTTTTCAAGTAGGTGAGATTTCTCTTTTATGGGATAAATGGATTATTGATCAGTCCAGAGTAAGCATTAAATAGTTGATTAGAAAGTTACCCCCTTAGCATTTAAAAGAAAAATCCCCATAAACATCAGCACAATAAAATGTTAATACAACAGATTACTTCATTATCGTTATCACCCACTCAAGCAGACTTTTAAAATAAAGAAGCATCCTGATATAATATTCATAACCCCATCATACTCATCACGTTCAGTCTCCCATTTCTGTAAGTCAGTCTCGCACATCTTTGACATTCTCTAGTTACAGAATAAGCACACCCTATTCACCATGGTGGAGAAGTATAGTGTTAAAGTAAGGGTTTTTTTTAAAGGAAAACTTACAAAGCCAATCCCAGGGGTTACAACCAACAATATGCCTGTTATGGTTCTGCATCACAGACCGGAGTCTGGAATCTGTCACTTGCACGCTGTTCACACCCACCCCTTGGATTAAATGAAGTCAGTTTTGTGATGGAAACCTGTCATTTTCCTGATTTTAAAAAGAGCTTGGGTTCCAAAAAGCTGTTTTAATTTTTCAAGTTACACTAGTATAATGAAAGACATTGCAAACTTAATTCTGCCTGTGTCTTTAGACCACCGCTGTCACTTAAAAGTACGTCTATATTCCCAACATTTATTTGTGTCCTTGCAAATAAAAGCATTGTAAGAGAAATGAATTTAACTCATCAGCTCACTAGATGTAGAAGCAGGTTCATGTGTAGGGGAAGCTGCAATTTATACGCAAATGATAAAACATCCAGAAATAACCCAGATCCCTTAAAATATTTTTGCTTGTTTTGCTCTACAAGTGTTTCTTGGAGTGATATAATGCAGCAGAATTATGTGCTTCAATATGCCGCACATAACAAACATCCGGGAATGGAAGCCATTATCATGACTACTGAATATAATTCTGTTTTCTAGCAGTCTTAAAAATGTCTTTAAGTAATTTGTAATCTAAGTGGTGTGGACAATACAAATCTAAACAAACTAGTATGAAGTTGGGCTATAATGTTCAGTAATTGAGTTTTCTTTTTGCATAACACTGTAAATAAGGGTGTGAAGTGTGATTTAAGAAGCTTTGAACTTTTTTGAAATTCCATCTAGATTTTAATATTTTCTGTTCACTTTCTACAGAACATTCTGGCTTTAAATCCCCGAAAACAGACACATGCAACTCTTCATTCAACTGCAGCAAAGAAACAAGTCAAAAAGCAATGGAAAAGGAATTCTGACAAAAGCTGTTCAGTAAGTACATGTTTATTATTGCATCTGGAACATGTTATAATCATTGAGGCTGAAATCTCAGTTGTGTAAGAAATTAAAATTTGAGTTTCCTCAGTTTTTCCATAGCCAAATTTGTCTTCTAGTTCTGTTCCTGTAGATACAGAGTTACTTTGTGATCAGCTATTTACTTTTCAGAACTCAGTACATCTTTTTGGTGATTTAGTAAATCTTTGATGCAACTTTTTCTCTTTTTGGTATGGAGTCTGATCCATCTCAAGGATCAAGCAGTATCACAGCAGGCTCACCACCTCCTGTGCCTTGCAGAGCTGCTTGCTTTCCCTGGGTAGCCAGTGTCAGCTGCCCTTCTGCTACTTGCTCCTTTTCTTTCTGGTGCTGCTGAGTAGAGCAGCACTTTTCTATCTTTTCTGAGACTTTTAAATGTAATATTATTTCAGTACAGCAATAGGGGAACCCATCATATGTACTTATTTTGTATACATATATATATGTGTACTATATATACATGACCATATATGTTATATATAAATACATAAAGCTTAGATTAAAATATGGCTCACGATTTAAATTGTGTATTGTATTTTTCAGGAAATAGGTGATTTTAGAATAAATATTTTTTCATTATAAACTGTCTATATTCTTCAGTATTTCTGCCATTAGATATAATTTTCTCCCTAGGTATTTAGGTTCCTAGTCTCAGTGTGATATTTGACTAATCCTATCAGACTTTGTTGTGTCTTTGATCCCTCATCTGATTAGAAGGTTTGTAGTGTTTTTACCATCTTCCTACAGATTCTCTTAGATAATCTGCTAAATTCATAAGTCTTTTAGGTAACTACTTCTACATCTGCAAACTATTTCCCTTATGGGTATAATATTATAGTGTCTTTTCATAGTGTTATCAAAACACCTTCTCCCACTAAGTAGGAAAATTCAGGTTTGATAGTTGATATTAATTTATAATTAAAAAACCCACAACAAAACACAAACCAAAACAAAACCCCCACAAAGTTCCTCAGTGTCTCAAAATCTTGAAACCCAGTCTGATCAACAAATATTTGCTGGAAGGAGCAACACAGGGTATTCTTAGAATTTCAACCATACTCTAGTATAGTTTCCTGTTTTATAGCATTGTTTATAAGAATCTCTCTCTTACTAGAGCTAATATTCATATTTTCTTATTTATTGACTTAGGTAATGCTATAATAACTGGAAACTAATGAACATGAAAAGCTTCTGTTTGTGAACTGGGATGATTATTCTGGGATGTCTGATTTAGTTATTGCCCACAACTGTCTGTTCCTGCTGCACAGATAGTTGAGCTGCTCAGCAAGCAGTTCCTGGACAGCTGCAGTTTACATCGTTATGTTTTTAGGCAACCTGAAATCAATACTGGGTTGTAAACTCCTCTGTTTTCAGAAACTGTTAGGAAACTTAGGTATCTATGCAGCAGGGCAGCATCTGTTAGTAACCTGATTAGCTGTTCCAATGTAAACTTATCCTAGTTAGTTAAACTTCAAACCATAGTATACATATATATATATATATATATATCTTCCTAATGGGCATGTTAACCACATTTTATAAAGCTTCTAGGTTTTAAGATCATTCTTGGTTATTTGGTTGTATATAACCAAATAACTTGGTTATATATCTTGGAGCTTTCCCCCATGTCAGCCTCGTTTGATATTTTTATTCAGGTTATTCATAAAATATTAATAAAATATTTGAAGGTTTTCCTGTTAATTGTGAAAGTGCATAGCTTTCTAGAAATTGTCTCCCTGCGTTCCTGCTCTTAGCTGTGTGCATGAACCTCATGGTCTCTCAAATGTTCTTGGATCCCCAAGGTTTGAGCTTCTTGGGCTGTGCAGACAGCACGAATTTTGGGTTCATCACTAGTTTGTGTGCTTTGGCTGTTTTTTAATTTGAAAGAAATTCTGAGCATTGTCAAATATTGCAGGATGATGTTTTGGCGTAGGTTTAGAGTCCAATAAACAACTTGGTTTTATAGTTCCTCATTACTGTATGGAGATCTGTGCAGTTATTAGCACCCTGCACTGACAGAGATCTGCTCATGTGTTGCAATTTACAGGATTAGAGATAAGCAAATAAGTGTATCTGTACATGTACACACCTTCATCACAGGTAGTTCTTATACTGTAAATTATGTACTATTTGGTAGAAATGTCACATTATTTATTTTGCAAGTCATGATAAGAAATGTAAAATGCTAGAAGAAACTGTAAAGGGGGTAGTCCTTATTTTACACCAGTAATGGTCTTAGTTTTTAGAACTGTCAAACTTTTCTTTACTCAAATATGTAGCTTACTTTTACTGTGGAAAATTTACTACACACCTTACTATTCTGGCAGAAAAAGCCCTACAAAACAAAAAAAATCAAACCTAAACTTTTGCCTTGTATCTCATTACATAAAAGACATTAGGAAAAAATGACTTTTCACATTCTCCAGACCATTGTTGTTGAGTGGCTTCAATAAACAAGACAACAAAATGATAGAATCCTTTCCTAGCCTTCTTAATATAAGAAAGCTAATGTAGGAAAGGATACATTGAAGACAATTTTCTATTATGGTCTGTGGTGGTTTGACTTTGGCTAAATGCCAGGTACCCACCAAGTTTCTCTATCACTTCCCCCCCTTTCCCCTTGTTTTCTCAACAGGGCAAAGAGGGGAAAGAAAATAAGATAGACCAACTCTTGTGGGTAAAACAAAAGCAGTTTTAATATAAGCAAAGTGAAGTAAAGGTCCGTGCATGGAAGCAAAAAAAAAAACCCCAGAAAACAGATTTATTCTCTACTTCCCATGATCAGGCGATGTCGGGCCTTCTCAGGAGCAGGGCTCCAATACGCAGAGTGGTTGCCTCGGAGGACCAAGGGTGACCCCACCCCCTTCCGCCTTTTTCCCAGCTTTATACTGAGCAGACGTCATATGGTCTGGAATATCCCTTTGGTCAGTACGGGTCAGCTGTCCTGGCTGTGTCCCCTCCCAAGATCTTTCCCACCCCATCCCACTGGGGGCTGGAAAATGTCAGAGTCTTGGTGCTGTGTAAGCACTACTCAGCAGTAGTCACAACACCAGGGTTCTATCAACACCCTGCCAGCTCCCAACATAAACCACAGCACCATGAGGGCTGCTGTAGGGGAAAACCAATTTCAGTTCAGCCAGACTCAGTACAGGTCTAAAAAGACATTGGCAATAATGTATAGGCCTGCTAATGAACAGGTTAAGCTCTATTTGAAGTCCATAGGAAGTATTCTTGCTGGCATTTCCTTAAAATGTGAATTTGGCTTTTAGCTTTGGAGTCTTTTAAAGCTTTACTGGTGCTGCCTTTGCAGAATTACTGTTGGAGGGAAGGTGGGAGTATGAAAATACAAAACTAATTAAATTAACAGTCCTCAAAACTCTGAACAAAAGCTGCATCTGCTGAGGCATGCACACAGTGACTTTGTAATGTCTAATACGCTTCCAGATGGCACACTTACATATTTCCTCAGAATAATTACACAAGTGAAATTTTAACTCCTAACCTACTCTGAGACACTTTGGGTTGGCCATTAAATGAGTTACGATGTGGAAAAGGAGTGTCAGTATCTTTCCTCAGCACCGGAAGAGCGTTATCGTAAGGAAGGTTCAGTTATGCTTCCAATGAGTGCTATTGTTTATTTACTGTGTTAGTAACCAGATTTTGCTGTAAAAATGATTTATAGCTGTAGGTGCAAGAGCAGTCAGCTTTCCTTCAGAAATTTTAACTCGGAGATTTATATCAGAGTGGGTACACTATTGCTGAGTCACTCACAGTAACAGTGCTAAACCTAAGCATTAACACTGGTTTCTTATGAGTCATGCTGAAAGGTGGCATAGACAAATGCCTAGTCTATCTGGGGAAACAGGTTTCTGTTGGTCAGAAGAAATTAAAAGAGTTTTGAGATTGCTGTAGTAATAGTAAATCTTGGAGAAGGAGGCAAAATTTAGATCACATTGGGTCATCAATTTACAGATAAGACTAAAGCAAAAGAATGAACTGTGGAAGCTGTGAGGACTTGCTTTGATTTCAGGGTTTTCCTAGGTAGTTCAGGATTGTTTAGACATATGGTTTATCTATATATGGTTTCCAACTCTGTAATTCCATTTCTGTATGTATTTTGTTCTTGTTGACATTTAAATCACAAACTAGATGGGCACACATTGTGTGCATTTGCATTACACCCAGTGTACAGAATTCCTTGCTTTATGAATAGGGTTTCTAAGCATTATGGGACAAGCTCTGCTTTTATCTTGTATGCAGGCTTGTCATTTTAATGAAAATCACCTCCACAATTTTTATAAATTCACTTGTCACTGGAGAATTCAGTGGGATATTGTAGTTCAGCCCTTTTTTTTTTTTTGGTAATGAAACCTTAGAGGTTCCTACTCAGGATAGGTGAGAAAATGATACAAACCCACCTATGTATTCAGACTTTCTTCAGTTTCTGCATTTAGAAATAATAGTAATAATTGCTCCAGATGGAAGAGTTGGAAGTATTTCAACAAGAGAGGAAAGGTGAAAAGGAAATGAGTTTTAAATTGGTTTGTAGTTAATTGCCATAGCCTGTAACTGTATTGATTTTCTGGCAGTAGTAGCATTGTTCTTTGTCCTTCCATTTGCTAAGCCTGATCAGCATTGTGCAACAAGAGCCCCTTTTCTTTGAACCAAATAGTTTTTAAGCGCAGCTGTTGTTTTTGTTTTTTTTTTTTTTTTAGGGGCATCATGTTTGGGCAAGAGTATTTAACTGTTCTATAGTTCTTTCCAGCCATTAGAGAGAACCAAATTCTTCACCTTGTCTTCTTGTCTTTTTGGGTGCAACTAGCAGATTGCTCTGTGCTAATGGTCGAGAATGAGATCTGCAATTCATTGCAAGGTGTAACAGATTATATTGGTTTTTAAGTGCAGAGGATGTTATTCCTTTAAAACAGTAGTAATAAGAGTTTGCTAAAACTTCATACTGCTTTTCACTTTGATAGCATTTCTGTGGCTGTCACTGCTATATATGAACATCTGTAAAAATGAATTCTTATTTAAAAAAAAAAGGTTTGTAAGTACTTCTTGGTGTACAAATGTCCAACCTTGCATAGAAAAACCTGTAAATAAGATAATTCTTTCTCAGTTATAATCAGTTTGCTACTCTAAGCATTGCCTTCCAGTGAGATGGAAAAATGCCATGTGATTTTTGTGCCCAATCATGTGTCACAGTTACAGAAAAGTTAGCAGTTCACAAATAACTGATGGGTTGAAGCAGAAATAGTGCAAATTGCAAACAAGTAGATATGAAACCCAGTTCACCCAAGCCTGAAATGAGGAACCTTAATGAATAAATGCTTTTTCAGTGAATAATTTGGCCATTTCTAGACATGTATTGATGAAAGATTATATATTTATAAATAAAAAATAATCCCAAATATTGTAAAATAGAGAACACTCATTAAAGGAAATCAACTCAATTACCTTTATAATCTAAATGTATAGTTTACCTTTGCAAATATTTATTTTTGTCTTCATTGCATATGAATATGTAAGTTTAGTTTTTTTCTGAATAGATATACAATGGCAGATGTCTCTCTAATCGCTGCTCTATTCAAACATTAATTGGTAGAACATATGTAGAATTCTGCTAGTCTGAATAGGTATAGGATAGCAGCAGTTTTTTTAATCACATCACTATTCAACCACTAATTGGTGTGATGATTAAGGGACATTAGAGGGAGCACTTTGACATCTGATTCTTTGAACTGATGTCTGCCTGGGCTGCACTGTATTCATCATGGCCAGACTGATTTCTTAAATAAAATGCTCCGATTCCCAAATGTGGAAAATATTGCATTAGGATCTATTGAGGTGATTAGGGAATTTGAGAATGATTCTTTTATTTAACTAGTGATTGACTGTATATGCACAAACTATTCATATGAATAATACATGGGTTACTGAGTATCAGAAAGAGCTGAAAAGTAACATCAAGAGATTTTCCCTTTTCTCATAGTGTCAATAATTAAATATTAATACACATTTTAAAATGTACCAGTTTAATCATTTAACAGTCAAATTCCTACTCATGCATTTTTTAGATTAACTAATTACTCTGAATTTTCTCATATCGATATCATACACTGGCATTTAAAACCATTTTACCGGGATAAAGTCGTTTACATGTTTATATATGATATCACTTGCTCTAAGAAATGCATATTATAATCCTTGAATTTTCTGTTTTATTTTAGATTCCATGTCTTAAGGTATTTTCATTAGAATATCTCAATATCTCCTAACTTGCCTGACTGCTACAAACCTGTGCTTTTATGCACGTTTTCTATGTACCAAATTGTAAACACTGGCTGATGGCAAGTTATGCCAAATCGTTGCTTAGTCCTCTGCAAGAGGTTCCTTTTTACCTTGTGGCTCTTCTGGAGTGCTGTGCAAAACCACCTCTGACTTCTGTTCAGAGTTTTTCAGGTTTGGTGTTCTTCAGATTTGATGCTGGATGATTCCTCTTACAGAGCAGCAGTCACCAAAGATTTTTAGTTCTAGGTGTATTTCTGATCTTAACCATTTCAAAACCAGTTTCTCAGTTGCAAATTGCTTGGTTTTATAAATATATATATATATATATATACACACACACACGACAAAATGAAAAACGTCTGCTGCAAATCCTGAATTCTAGCTAAGTCTGTCCAACTCATTCACCTTCATTAAAGCTGAGCAGATCAGAGAGGACCTGGAACAGTCTTCCCTGTTAACTTTCATCTTCTGTTTAGCCTTATTCTTTTAGCTGTGTGTTTCTATATGTGCACTTTCTTGCGGTTATTGGATGGAGATAAAGGTGCTTTCTTGTGTTAGTGTAGTGGAATACAGAATATATAACAAGAAGAGTAGCTTCACTTTTTTTCAGCCCCTCTACTCCCACTTTTTCAAAAACTTGCCTGTACTGAAACCAATACTGCTCTTTTGCCCTTTGCTTTCCTCTCCTAGACTTTATTCTTGTATAGCAAAAGCCCCCATTTCTATTCTGTTTAGAAATCTATAAAATCAAAAATGATCATGAGCTTTAGGTTGAGAACATAAACTGCTTGAACATAGTTTCTTGGAAAAACCTGTGCCATTGTTAGCCTGTTAATAATTACTCGCTTCAGATCTATTTATAGTGTCTAAATTCTGGAAGACATCTGCTCTCTAGACGTTAAAGGAGCTGAGAGACCAATTTTAGTGTGAAGGTAGTAGTATAGCTTGCTGAATGCAATATATTTTAAGCAGGGCTAGTAGCACTGTCCAATATTAAGTTGCACTTCATTACAAGTTCATTACAAGACTGTGCTTGTAGCTTGACTGCAACTTTGCCATATATTTGGACAAAAATTTCTGAGTACCAGGCCATCAATTTTTAAGTTGTGAGTGTTTTGCCATTGTGGTTTTTTTTTTGTGTGGTTTTTTTTTTTTTTTTATCAGTCATATATACACATAAAAAAACAAAACAAAACAAAACAAACCCTTGATTTAGGTATGAATAAACAGGTCTGGCAGAAAAGCTTGGTTTTTCTCTTTTAACCAATCCTGATAACATTATATTAATAAACCTACTAGCTTTGAATCAAGGATTTGTAACAGACTGGGGATTGAAAAAGTATGTTCATACAACAGAACTGTCCAGAGGCTTTGAAAACCTTATCCTGACCAGTTTCTGTTGCATTTTTATCACAATGTACAGTCATCAGGTGGAGATCAGTTAACTGCCTGATCACTCACTACTCCTTTGCTTACAATATTCAGTATTCTTTGCTTGCAGTAGTGTCTTGCTTTCAGGAACTCCTACATTTTTGGTGGTGCATCTCAGGAATGATTTGAGACTTCCATAATGATTTCTCTGTTGTTTTATAAACTGATACATTGTTTGAATATAGTGTTGAAAATAAACATAGTATCCCCTCCAGTATTGGTAAATGGAAATAATGTTTTTGGGATTCTTCAGTTTGCAAAGATGCTAGCTACTGCTTGATACAAGAACCTTTCTTAAAATGTGTGTACTTCATATTGATGGAATGGGAACTGATGGGTGATCCAGTCTCTGGAGCTATGTCATTTTCATGTCAAGCTATATTCCCTCTTAGTTTTTCTGGCTATGTGCCTGTTCCAGCAGTTCTAGCTGTCTTCAGAAAGCTATGTGTATGTGTTTTCTGCAGTCAATTCTTTCATCTCCAGACAGTACTGTTTCCCTAGCAAGTGTCTGGAACAATCACTCAGCAAAACTTTCTCTTCCCCTCTAATACTGAGAACAGGGCATCAAGCTACTGCTGCTTAATTGCTCACTGAAGTGGAAGCGGTTTTATTCTGTAGAACTAAAGATCCTACCATGTGCATTCCATTTGAAAATTATCAAGTTGTAATTCATGTCTTTTTGTATTTTCCTTTAAAAAAATAAGTTGAAGATTTATTGTTCATGTACCATGTGAGAGGAATGTTTTTAACATTGCTAAATCAAGTAAACAAATTAAGAAGCATCCTCAAAACTACTTGTATAGTTGCCTTAAAGGATATGCACTGCTCAGGAAAGGCAGATTAAAAGGTAAAGTGTTTTATGTTTAATAATGCAATAGATGGTAAAAAGATAGCAAGGGTAAAACCAAACCTTCATGGATCAAAATCACTTTAGGGAAGGGTAATAAACTCATTTCTAGTGTGCTGAGAATATGCTATAGTCTCCACGCAGCAGGTTTAAATTTGGCTATGGTTGTAAATAGAAGTCAATCTAATCACACACTCATAAAAATATAGGTTTGGGAGGGATAGTGAGAGAATTTCTGGATTGGGACAGAATGAAATATAGCTAGACATTTCTTGACAGATCTTTGTATAACTCACTTCTAAAAGGATATGATGTTGGGAGACTTCTCATTCTTGTTAGTGTTTAATCAATGCAACAGCAAGTTTTTCCTGAAATATACTATATTTTATTTGTTGATGATGAAATTGCTGTCTTGTTCTTCTCCTACTTGAAGAACAATTGATGATTGTTCCCTTTTGATGTAAAATTTGTTATATTGGAAGATTCCTGTTAGATACAATTTCAGTTGCTATTTTCCTTCAACTTTTCTTTGCTGATAATGTTTTTGAAACTGTTATTTTGTTGCTTTTCTTTGGATTTTCATTTTCTGTATCTTTAATCCTGATGGTGAAAAATTACACATTTTTCAGCTGGGACCTAGCTAGCACCAAGTAGAATGAAATAATTTTTTTGTTTCACACACCAAGCTACCCCACAATGTGCTGCTCCTTCTGCAAGAGCATTGGATTTTCTTGGATTCAATTTATGGCCTAAATTCTGACCCTTCAGTTTGGCTTGATTTTTAAATTCTTATCTTGTCTTTTAAAATGTTTAATATCTTCTCCTTCCCTGTTTCCCTTATTCCACCAAACATGTTATCTGTAGAAACCATTGGTACATTCTTTTTCAGCTATCCAAGTACTGGGATCCTGGGTAAATCATGAAGCATCTTGATTCAGTTAATTTTTTGGTGATAGAAAACAAGCTAGGGGTTGTTTTCCAGTCAGTTGTGCACTCACTGGTTATTAGTTTTATCTTGATTACATTTTTAATTGCCTTAGGAAAATGTAATGTGGAATGCTTATTAAAAAAAAGTTTACTCGAGATTTGTCACATCTACCACTTATTCATGAGTCCATTTATCCTCTTAAAGACAGAAAGTAAGATTGGTTTAACTTCGTTTTTAGATGTCCATGTTGGCTTTTTTTTATGTCACTTCTATTTTTTAATAAATGTACTCAATTTTCTCTGCTGGTGGCTATAACTGCTATTTTCACTCCCTTTTTGTAAAGGAAAGCATTTTCTCTCTCTTCTGGCCTTTTGGAACTCCACACCCTCAGACTCTTTGGGTGCAATTGATAGCAGTACGTGTATTGCTTCAGTTAGTTACTTGGCAACTCTGTCATATATGAACTGCATCTGTCTGATTAAAAAAAAAAAAAATAAATTCCCAAACCTCTTTTTTTTCCATATGCAAGCCTGCAAACCCAAGGTCTTGCTAAAAGTAATACTTTTAGTAATAGTTATGGCTATACCATGCCATCTTCATAAAGAGAGCAGGGAAGGCTGTGAATAATTCAGTTTATGCTGCATCATTTGTTATTTACTCTCCTTTCCTGTACATAACCTATACTTTGTTTTATTTTCTTCTTGCTTCTCCTGTATATAGAACCATTTTAAAACTTTTTTTTTCTTCCTTACTAATTGAAATTTACTTGGTGCCTTAGCTTTGTGATTTTATTCCTACAGTGCTTGTGCTGTTCATTTATACACAGAAATTTATACACTTAGATGTGTGTCATAGTTTCCCTGACTTTTATGATTTTGATTTCCAGGCCATGGGGGAGACATGGTATGATCATAAAGGTCTGTTAAGTGCTTTTTTTTTTTTTCTTGTTTTGATTTGCTCAGGAATAGTTTCCCTCTGAGCATTTCTGTCAGGGTTTGCCCTCTCTCTTGCTTTCCTTTACTGATCAGTATATCTTTCAGGAGACATACCAACCTGATCCCTGAGTCTATTGAAATTTTATTGTCTGAAGTTCATCATCCTCATTCTGTTACCCTCGCAACTTTCTGTCCTTGGAATGGATTGTAATGCTATTAGAGAGGCAAGTCATTGTAAAACACTTTGACTTTCTATATACGGTCTGGAAAACCACGGATTCCAGTAATGGTAGGGTGCAGGTGGCTTTTGATGTGATAACTGACAAACATTGTTGGTACCAGTCATTAAACCAGAAACACTAGCATAAAATTTTAAATAGTATCAATTCTTACTAATTTGGGTATCAAGCTGAATGGACTTTAGCCTTAAATTTAGCAAAGAGGGGAAGTCATAGAATAGATAATCACAGAATATGTTCATCAAGCTTTTTTTTTTTTAGTTAATATAAATTCTATAGAATTACCAAAATCTATTTTATTACAGGACAAACTCAGAAGTTAAGAAAACTATTTAGATCTCTGAATTGAACAGCTCAAAGACTTGAATTTTTAGTAGATCGTTATTATTTCAAAAAGACAACAGTTATTTGGAATTTGCATCCCAGCTTATGAAGAAAAGTTTCAGACTGAACTGGAAAACAACTTCAAAAAGCATATTAAGAATGTGGGGATAACCCATGGAATTGAAAAAAATGGGATTGATCGGCAAAGCAGGAAGTACAAAGGGAAAAATGAGAACTTTCAAAATTCAAGTTGAGTCACACCTGGCAAAAGAAATTAAAACAAATAGTAAAAGGTTATTCAGCTATATAAAATAAATAGTGAATGGATCTTAAGCTATCTAAATTAAAAGAAATAAAAGAACAAGGAAAGTCAGTGTGAAGATAGGATTGAACATCCTAGGTATTGTCTAAAATCTTTGTAAATCATTGTCCTGGTTTCAGTAAAATGGGAGTAAAACAAGAGGTGGCTAATGGTCAGAAAAGTGCAGAAATGGAAATTACCCAGACAGGCCAGAAGGAAAACTTAGAAGGTTTTATATCTGAAATCAAAGACACAGAAAAATGTCTATAAAAGTATCACAGAAAAATTGACATGTGAAATTACAGGCCTAAGAGTAAAACAAGCTGTTTGTTATGGTACTTGATTAAAGAATAGCTGATGCAGTTTCTGCATGTTAAAAGATGGAGAACTGATGGGCAACTATAACTCTGTTAGTCTCATATTAGCAGCATGCAAAACTTTGAAAACAAATTTTGAAGCAAAGATTTGTTAAACACATTAAGGTAAAGATAAGATTGAATAAGATGTATTATTCATGCAGGCAGGGCGAGCAGACAGGGCGCAGACACTCTCCGGGTTCCTGAACTTATCCAAGCTAGCCTCCTTACGGTCCTCCACAAGTAGATCGAACCATGGTCTCCACTCGCATCAAAACCACCGCCAGAAAGTACGTGGCAACCCAGATGGAGCTGCCACGCAAACATGCAGAGGTTCATGTCTTGGGCTGCAGGGAGTGCCTGAGCCTGTCGGTCATGCCGGAGGGCAGCAGGGACAGCACCTGTGTGCACTGTGATCAGCAGGATGACCTGCTCAGCCTGGTGGTGGAACTCAGAGAAGAGGTTGAGAGATTAAGAAGTATTAGGGAGTGTGAACGGGAAATTGACTGGTGGAGTAACAACCTCGAACCCCTGAAGCAACAGTAGCTAATGGAATCTCCAAATGAGGCAGGTAATCCCTCATCCTCTTGCTATCAGGCGGAAGGAGGGGCCCTAAGAGATGAGGGAGGCTGGAAACAGGTCCCTGCTTGGGGAGGCAGGAAAATCCTCTCCCCACCTCCCTCACCCTCCATGATGCCCCTTCACAATAGATTCGGGGCCCTGGAACTTTTGAACAAAGAAGAGAAGGAGGAAGAAAATGAGACAAACGAAGAAGACCAAAGTTCACCAAGGCCAGGTCACTTCAGACCAGGTATTAAAACCAGCTCTGAAAAGAACCCCAGAAGAGTCATTGTAGTGGGTGACTCCACTCTAAGGGGTGTTGAAGGTCCCATATGCAGACCAGACCCGCTTCATAGGGAAGTCTGCTGCCTCCCTGGGGCCCGTGTCACCGACCTCACAGCAACACTCCCTACCCTAGTGAGACCGAAGGATTACTACCCTCTCCTGGTTTTTCAGGTAGGTAGCGATGACATCACCAGGAGAAGGCCTAAAGCAATGAAGAGAGACTTCTGGTCCTTTGGAAAACTGCTTAAGGGGTCAGGGGCACAAATTGTGTTCTCCTCCATCCCTTTGGTTGGGGGGATGGATGAGGAAGATTACAGGAGAATTCCACAGATGAATGGGTGGCTCCAAGACTGGTGTTACCATCAGGGCTTTGGATTCTTTAATCATGGGTTGGTATACAGGGCACCTGATCTTTTGACATTAGACGGGATGCACCTATCCCAGAGAGGGAAGGGGATTTTGGGGAAGGAGTTAGCTGGGCTCATTGACAGAGCTTTAAACTAGATTTGAAGGGGGAAGGGGGCAAAACATCAGCCTATCTGAAGTGTATGTATACCAATGCACATAGCATGGGTAACAAACAGGAAGAGCTTGTAGTTGTGATGAAACAGGAAAATTATGATGTTGTTGCTATTATAGAAACATCGTGGGATGTCTCCCATGACTGGAGTGTGCCAATTGATGGGTACAAGCTCTTTAGGAAGGACAGGCAGGGAAGGAGAGATGGTGAGGTGGCTCTGTATGTTAAGGACTGTTATGATTGCTTCGAGCACAGGTGTAGTGAAGACAGGGTTGAGTGTCTTTGCATTAGAATCAGTGGGAAGGCCAACAGGGCAGATGTAGTAGGAGTCTACTATAGGCCACCCAACTAGGACAGAGAGATGGACGAGATATTTTATAGACACTTAGGTGAAATCTCACGATCGCTTGTCCTTGTTCTTGTGGGCGACTTTAACTTCCCAGACATCTGCTGGAAATACAACACGGCAGAACGAGACCAGTCCTGGAGATTCCTAGAATGTGTGGGAGACAACTTCCTGACGCAGCTGGTGAGTAAACCAACCAGAGAAGGTGCCCTACTGGATCTCCTCTTTGTGAACAGAGAATGGCTGGTGGACGACGTGGAGGTTGGAGGCTGACTAGGGCACAGCGATCATGAAATAATAGAGTTCGCTATTTGTAGAGAGGTCAGGAGAGAGCTAAGCAGGACTGACATCCTGGACTTCAGAAGGGCTGACTTTGTCTTATTTAGGCACCTGCTTGAAAGGATCCCCTGGGAGACTCTCCTGAAGGGTATAGGGGCCCAGGAAAGCTGGGCGCTCTTTAAGAAGGAAGTGTTAATGGCTCAGGAGCAGGCGGTCCCCAGGTGCTCTAAGAGAAGCTGACGCCAGAGAAGACCACCCTGGCTGAACAGGGAGCTTTGGCTGCAACTCCGGGAGAAAAGGACAGTTTACAGCCTTCAGAAGAAGGGGCTAGCCACACACAGTGATTACAGAGTCTGTGAGGCTATGCAGGGGGGAAATCAGAAGGGCTAAAGTCCAACTGGAAATTAATTTGGCCTCTGCAATCAAGGATAACAAGAAAAGTTTCTGTAAGTATGTCAGTAGCAAAAGAAAGTCCAGGGAGAGTCTCCATTCCCTGCTAGATGCAGGAGGAAATTTGGTAACAAGTGATGAGGAGAAGGCTGAGGTGCTTAATGCCTTCTTTGCCTCAGTCTTTAATAGCAAGGTTAGTTGTATTGATGAAATTCAGCCTCCACAGCCAGAATACAGAGACTGGGAGAATGACCCCCCCTACAATCCAGGAGACAGTGACCTACTGCATCACAGACATTCACAAGTCTATAGAACCAGATGGGATACACCCAAGGGTGCTGAAGGAGCTGGCTGGGGTGCTCTCCAGGACACTTTCTATCATTTACCAGCAGTCCTGGCTGACCTGGGAGGTCCCGACTGATTGGAAATTGGCCAATGTGATGCCCATCTATAAGAAGGGTCAGAAGGATGATCTGGGAAATTACAGGCCTGTCAGCTTGACTTCGGTGCTCGGGAAGCTGATGGAGCAGCTCATCCTAAACACCATCATGCAACACATGAGGGACAACCAGATGCTCAGGCCCAGTCAGCATGGGTTTGTGAAAGGCAGGTCTTTCTTGACAAACCTGATCTCCTTCTATGACAGAGCGACCTCTTCTTTGGATGAGGGAAAGGCTGTAGGTGTAATTTACCTTGACTTTAGCAAGGCTTTTGACACCGTTTCCCACAGCATTCTCCTGGCAAAAATGACTGCTCGAGGTTTGGACAATCGTACACTTCGCTGGGTTAAAAACTGTCTGGATGACCGGGCCCAGAGAGTCATGGTGGATGGAGTTAAATCCAGCTGGCGGCTGGTCATGACTGGTGTCCCCCAGGCCTCGGTTTTGGGGCCACTCCTGTTTAACATCTTTACTGATGATCTAGACGAGGGGATCGAGTGCACCCTCAGTCAGTTTGCAGATGACACCAAGTTGGGTGGGAGTGTTGATCTGCTCAAGGGTAGGGAGGCTCTGCAGAGAGACCTGGACAGGCTGGAGCCATGGGCTGAGGCCAACTGGGGGAGTTTCAATAAGGCCAAATGCCGAGGGCTGCCCTTGGGCCACAACAACCCCCAGCAGCGATACAGGCTTGGGGAGGAGTGGCTGGAGAGCTGCCAGTCAGAGAGGGACCTGGGGGTGTTGATTGACAGCCAGCTGAACAGGAGCCAGCAGTGTGCCCAGGGGGCCAAGAAGGCCAATGGCATCCTGGCTTGTGTCAAGCAATAGCGTGGCCAGCAGGGACAGGGAAGGGACCTGACCCCTGTACTTGGCGCTGGTGAGGCTGCACCTCGATTCCTGTGTTCAGTTTTGGGCCCCTCACTACAAAAAGGACATTGAATGACTCGAGCGTGTCCAGAGAAGGGCTACAAAGGTGGTCCAGGGTATGGAACACATGTCCTGTGAGGAGTGGCTGAGGGAACTGGGAATGTTTAGTCTGGAGAAGAGGAGGCTGAGGGGAGACCTTATCACCCTCTAGAACTACTTGAAAGGAAGCTGCAGAGAGCTGGGTTTGAGCTTCTTTAGCCTAGTAGAAAGTGACAGGACAAGAGGGAATGGCCTCAAGTTGTGCCAGGGAAAGTTCAGACTAGATATTAGGAAGCATTTCTTTCCAGAAGGGGTTGTTAGGCGTTGGAATGGGCTGCCCAGGGAGGTGGTGGAGTCCCCATCCCTGGAGGTGTTTAAGAGTAGGGTCAATTTAGAATTTAAGGATATGCTGTAGGTGGGAACGATGCTAGGTGAATGGTTGGACTAGATGATCTCCAGGGTCCTTTCCAATCTAGATGATTCTTTGGGATTCTGTGTATTGGGCTTCATTATTAGGCGTAGATCATGACACGCTGACAAGATATTTTTTTTTGCCAATTAATAATGAAGTATCATCTACTTAGATTAAAATAGTAGCATGGATAAGGGACTGGCTAGAAAGGAAATGAGAGTGAGTAGTGCTTAAAAAAGAGTTTCTGGGCTTTGAGCAGAGCTTGTTGAAGGATCAGTCTTTGGATTCATACTATTTAATATTTTCATTAATGAGTTTGACATAAATATTAGGAGCATGTTACAAGAAAGTCGACAGGCACTGTCAATACATAAGGAACTTAGAAGACCATAAAGAACTGTGTGACACTGAAATTTAAAATAAAAAAAAAAGATAAGAATAAATTTAATAGTGAGATCAGGAGGCTGTAGAACCAAGGGCTGAGTATAAGAATAACTAGGAGCTTAATGGTTGAAATTAAGAGAAAAGATGATTTAGAAATACGAGCTGATCAGAGGGTGATGGTTCCATCAACTGGGTAAGAAATTCTGAATGTGAATTGAATGTTAAAGCAAGAGAGTTAACTCTGATCATCTAAGTTGTCACTTCAAGTCTCCTATATACTCTAATGTTTTGTATCATAGGTATCTGACAGCATGTTCAGTTATTCGATAGACTTTCTGTGCTACTTGCTACCTGTTAAAGGAGGATATTCATAGTATATAGAATAAATTGCTTTTAAATCACTTCAGATACTGTAGTGATGAGTGTCATTGAAATGTTCACGGGCAAAAATAGTTCTGCCTTCAAGTAAGGTTTTGAATAACGTGCAGTAAATAAGGCTATACACTAAGCTTAAATGTTGCAAGACTACTGATTAGGTGAGCACGCTCTGTTCTGTCTTCTGAGTCAGGCAGCACTTCTGTGTAAAATTGCATATGATCATATCATTAAAACTGGTCTTTTGCTGCATACGTGTGAAGGGGCCAAATCAAGTTTTTAAACGGCAAACCATTTTTAGGCATTTTTGAATTTAAGTGCTTGACTTCACAATGCCTGTGTTTGTTTTACGGTGGCCTGTGTGATCTATGGGTTCTGCTGTGTTCTCCAACGAACTCTGCACACCCTTATGTTAGCCTTTAATTTCTACAAACATTACTGTGGGAATGAGGCTAATAAACAGGGATTATGTACCTGAATATTAGTTTCTGTCCTTTGTTAACCTGTGTGGATCATTTGTGATTTCTCTTTACTGTGTACCAATTTGTAGTTAATAGATGTAGACTGATGCTGTTAAATACCTTTTTAATGTATGTGCTCTGATGCATGTTCTTTTCACTTGCTACTGGTACTCTGTTATGCAGACATCAAGTTGCTTTGAGGCTGATTTGCTGAACAAAAAATGCCCAAGTAATAACACTCATTTTGATGCCCTTCAGAAGGATACATGTTAACTGAACATTATGTAGGGCTTCATTAAATGTTGGTCCTTAGCTAAATTATGTAGTTATCTTTTGCTTTAGCATTTCTATTTCTTGACTTCTCTTCCAGGACTCCTAATATCCTTAAAGTTTTAGTCCCTTGCATAAGCATTATTTCCATCCTACAATTAAAAAGACTTTTCTTTCTCAGAAATTGGCATTGGCTGTTGGAAGGAGTCTTTCTTTGCTGTGGAATAAAAAAGGACTTGTCAGGGAAACTGGCTTAATATCTGTCCTCTTGAAACTCATCAATGCTGTTGATGCTGAATCATCAATTAATGCAGAATCATCAATACTTTGTAAAGTACAAACTTAATGAGCACTTGTTTCTAACTTTTGAAGACTGAGCGCAGCAAAGTTTTGTTTTACAAGAAAAGAGTGAGGTGGGGGAAGCTTTGCTTTCAATTCTATCACATCTGAAGTCAATTAGAAATAATAGATATTGAAAATCTTTTAAAGATTTAGTCTATAAGCTTTAGGAACAAACTTCATTTCTTTTGTAATTTCACTGCATTTTTGACGGTGCTTGGACCATTTTCCCCATCCTATACAATCTGGAGGCTAGCTACTAGATTTTGTTTCGTGTAAAGCTTTCAGAAGCAACTTTGCAAGAGTGAAAGAAGCCAATGAATCTCATCCGGTAATGCATAAACAGTAACTCTTTAAGAGTTGTGTGAATTTAACACAAGTTTTAATAGCGTAAGAAAGATTATTTACATTCTATTTCTCAAGATTGCAATGGTAGTAGTCTTAGTGAACAGTAGTAACCTATAATCTGTGCATGTTTTACAGAGTGTACATGAGAGGCAAGGGGGCAGAACACATCAGGGTATGTAGCCATTTCTTGTCCTGGAAGAGTAGTCCTGTTGTTGGTGCTTTCTCTGGAGTTTTTCTTTCTCATTTTATATTTTCATCTGAATTTATTTGCTAGTGAATGGACAAACAATGTGAGAAGGATCTTGCATATATTTGTAGCAGTAAGTCTGAAAATCTCTGTTGCCACCAGGGCTCTAGAAAAGCTGTGGAGAGGTACAGGGCGTTGCTAAGCAACACCGCATGGCCACAGATAGTATTTTTCTTTTAATTTATTTATTCTTCAGTTTGAGTGTGTCCTGCTTGGAGCCATTTGGGTAATAGTTAAGCAAGCACATAGAAATCAGAGAACTGCAGGAGTGGAATAAAGGAATGCAATATAAAAAAATAAGAAAGAAAAAAACATGACACATAATGAAACAGACCAAGAGACATGAAATAATTAGTAAGGACTAGGGGAAAAAAGTAAACAAGCATGGGGAAACAGAACAGGAGAGGAAAAAAAAAGGAAAGATAGGGCACTATTGAAGAAAAATTAAAAATTGAAAGCTCAAACAGAGTATACACAAGGGAAACAGGGAAACTGCTGCATAATTCTTATTCTTATAAGAATTAAAAGCCAGAGATAAAAATGGCTTTGAGAAGAAAAGGAGAAATTTGGTAATTGTGTTAAAAGAATAATGATTTTTGTTTCTTTTTGCTTTGCAGCCACCCTGCTCTTTCTTATTGCTCTGTTTGTACATATGCAATAGTACTAGTGACACTCAGGAGCTGGGGACTGATTAATAAGTCCAATATGATTTCCAGAGAGGAAAAAGAATTTAAAGTAAGAGTTTCAGAAACGTGTTATTTAGAAAATATTCCATATGTTTGAAAACAGCATTTTCAAAACTAAGTTGTTGCATTTTATTGTAAAATGTGGATGATTATACTAAGTGTACTAGGTTAAGCTTTGGTTGCAGGGAGGGAGTTGTTCACACTCTCCAAATTAAGCATATTAAGCAGAGGCGGGTCTGTCCTGTGCAGTGGTCTGGGAGCTAAAAGCCCTTCACTTGTAGTAGTTGGAGACAATTCTAGATTTGAGAGTAGCATAGCCATGTGAGGAAGATGCTGTGACTGAACCAACTCTGCTGAGAGACCTGATTTATTAGCTCAGAGATTGTGCTACCTAGCCCAAAAGTCTTGAGAAGCCCTGTTTGTGGGACCTGAATTAGACTCCTCCAAAGCCTGCTAAGCCTAGCTCATACCCAGGTGCCTTGCATCTCACTTCTCTTCTGGTGAATCTTGGTCCTGTCTGTCCCTGCTTGCTTGGGAATTGCTGGGAAGATGCTTGCCTAGTGCTTTGGGCCATACTTGTATTGCTCGCCTCAGCTTGAACAGCCATTTTTGAGACAGACAAGAAGGGGTATACAGCAGTCTGAGCTGTCTGAAGGCAGGCCAGAAGGTTCTGGGAGAAGAAAGCTATTCAGGTTGAGACATAAAAGCTTCCAAAGGAGTAAAAACCTTACAAAGAAGACAGTAAATGGGACACAGAGCTAGAAGAATGCATAGTGCTGTACTGAGGTATTGAGTTGTTAGATGCTCTTCTCTCTAAGGTGGTAAATGGAACTGAGATCTGAGGCTATATATTTTTCCTGGGTGTTGTTTTCAAGCTGCATGTGAATAAACAGTGTTACAGCAGCATTCTCCTAATGCTCTTTCTAAATTTCACTATGAAAAGAACTTTTGAATGCCCTGCTGACAAATGCTGATGCACATACACCCTGATCATTTCCGTGTATGGGAAAGTTCTTGTTCATGTTATTTCTTACAGAAAAGAAACTGATACCATTTATTCCCTTAAATTTGTATTGGGAGATTCTCAAGCTTATTAAACATGCATGGTATCTTATTCAAAGTAAATTACACTTACTTGAGCAGTTTTCCCTCAGTTTTGATTATGTCTGTGTGTCTGTAAATAGATGACACAACAGATGGTGATAACTTCATAGGATCTGCAACCATTGTAATAGACCCATACTTCTGATTTTCTGAATATTTTTTGAGAGAGAAAAAATATTTTACAGCAACAGTGTTTTGTACTGTCCTACTTTGTTGTTTCCCCGCCCCTCCCCACCGAGACTTGACTTTCCACCTCCTTGGCAATGAGTGTAAGCTTTCATTTTGACAAACTTGGCTTGATATGTGATATTCAAAGATATGTAATTGTGTTGACTGTTAAACAGTTTTGGCTCCTAGTGAACCAATTTGGTAGTTCTTTGTGCATTCTATACATGCTTTCCAGTTTCATAGTTGTTTTTTTTCTGTGCTTCTATTTGTTTCTTCTTTGTATATATTACAGAGTCTGAAGTCACTGTCTTACTGTATGTGGATTCTATAGTGTTGCAATAAGGTTTTAGATATCATTCAGTGATGACCATAGTAAAGAAAGAATATAAATATGCATTTAGAAGTCCTTTCACTATTTTATTTTCTTTATGGTGTTTTGGGTTTTTTTTAAAAAAAAGAAAAAGACAACAAGCTTTCCTCTGATTTAGCTATTTTAGATGGCAATTAATTCAGAATTTATTTAAATACTCGGCTTTCCTGAACATCTCAGGACAAGGGACGTGTCTTTTGAATCTTAAAGAAAATGGAAATGAAGAAGAAATTTCAGCCTAGGTTTTTTTCAGAGATATGTGAATTGTCAACTCATATGTCTTCTCATGACATGTCCTGCTACCATCTACAGTTGCTTCAGAGTCAACATGTACTTCAGGAGCTGAGGTAACATGTTATGGGTGTTTGCATATGGCGCTCGTAGTCTATGAATGAGCTTCAGATTAGTTTATGTCAAACCTTTATTTAGTTTTTCATGAGGAATGATAGTGACGGAAAATCTGATACAGCATGCCAGCATGTAACACAGCTACACCATGGTCTTGATACAAGGGTTGTACTCTACTGGCTGCAGCCTTTTTTTCCTAATTCTTACTCCTTTGACTCACCTAGATGGTTCTTAAACAAACCTAGTATTTTCATTTAATCCTCTGGGGAAATCTAGGTCTTAATTTCGTATTTAGCTTTGTCTGTGGTAAGTACCCTCAACTGTCACATGAGGAAATTTGTCTCATTGCTATCTGTCATCTTTTATGCTGCAATACTGTTTTTCAGATAACACGGGAATCCAGAATAGAAGTGCATATGGTCTTTTCTTGGTAATTCACCGAGTCAGAGGATGGGATCTTAATAGTATTTTTTGTGAAATTGTTTCATTTTTTTGCAGAGAAAATTTGGAGGAAGGATGATCCTTTATGAGGACTTGGCCAGCTAACATAGTGACATATAACCACATGGTTGTGGCAAGAAATATCATCAGTTACAGTCACTGAAGTATTTTTCATGCAGAACTGTCACTGTTTTCTTCTACAAAGCTAAGCAGAGGATGGGATTTTCCCCACCCTTCCTGCAGGACAGAAACACTGGGTTTCTTGGAGCTTGGAAGTCATAGATCCTAGTGTTCTCTATACATAAATTTAGTCCCTTGGTACTGTCACCCATTCCTTGACTCTTGGCCTTGTATTTATCATCTTTTCAGGGGACTTAAAGACTATTCTATGTAAGTCTTTTAGATGTTGGAGAGAATTAAGAGTACACAATTTAGTATGTGGAATGTGGTTTAGCTGATACATGCATTTCTATTGCTGTCAATAGAAAGACATGATCTGTAAGATTAAGAGAGAAGGACCTTGGTAGGACCTTGCTGTTGTGGTTTAACCTCAGATGGCAACTTAGCCCCACACAGCCGCTCACTCACTCCCCACACCCAGTGGGATGGGGGAGAGAATCAGAAGGGTAAAAGTGTGAAAACTCATGGGTTCAGATCAAGACTTTAATAGGTAAAGCTGCATGTGCAAGCAAAGCAAATCGAGGAATTAATTCACCACTTCCCATTGGCAGAGAGGTGCTCAGCCATCTCCAGGAGAGCTGGGCTCCATCACACATAACAGTTACTTGGGAATACAAAACACCATAACGCTGAATGTCCCCCCTTCCTTCTTCTTGATGACACATGACACCATATGACATGGAATATCCCTGGGGTCAGTTGGGGTCAGCTGTCCCGGCTGTGTCTCCTCCCAACTTCTCGTGCACCCCCAGCCTAGTCACCGGTGGTGTGGGGTGAGAAGCAGAAAAGGTCTTGACTTCGTGCAAGCATTGCTCAGCAAGTGAAAACATCCCTGTATTATCAACACAGTTTTCAGCCCAAATCCAAAACACAGCCCCATACTAGCTACTGTGAAGAAAATTACCTCTATCCCAGCCAAAACCAGCACACTTCCGTTACAGTTATTTGGGAAAGAAACTTAGCAAAATCATGAGAAATAGTTTAGGCAGATTAACTTCTGCAGAATTAGTTGTGAATATTGTGTCCTATTGTGTTATTTTTTAAAATATTGAGGCAACTACAGGGAGTTGTAGTGCATGGTGAACACAGAACCATGAAAGAAAATGTTTTGTTGTGGCACTTCTGAAAAATATTGGAGAATAAAATGTGCCTTGTAAGAGGTGAGAGGTGGCATCTTGGGCTGATGAAGCAAGCCTGCTAAATATAATTTGCTTTTATTCATCTACATAGATCTGGACTTCATTGTTTCAGGATGGTGTTTAAGCATTTTATTGTAACTTTAAGTTTTGAAAAGGTCTTATATTTAATAACTCTTCAGCTATGCATGAAAAATAAAAGGCATCTTGTAAGGTGATACTCTCAAATATGTGGGGTTAATTCCTTTAAATTCTTGGTCATTTGGCTTCTAAAAAAGCAGGGGCTTTGGGGTATGTGTTTTTTCTTATGCTCTTTGTTGAAGGTCAAGAACATAATCTGTTCCTTAGGAGTATAGTTCTACCTGCATTTTAAAGATTCTTCCTTTTTTCCAGGTTATGAGCTCTGTAAATGTTAATTCTCAGTATGAGTCTGGTCTTTACCTACATACTCTCATTTTATTTAATCTCAGTGAGTCAGGGGTATATTTGCCTAAGCAGAGTAAAGAATCCCAAGGGAAAAGCAAGCTAAGTTGGGGTATGGGAAAGTACTGGGAAGGGAGGGAGTACAGCATTTGGGATATTTTTTTTCTTACTAATCTTTACTTAGTTACATTTTCACTGTCAAGTGAAAATAGTATATTTAGAAATTCTGTGTAGAGTCTGTGTCTCTTTACTCAGACTTCATGTTCTTAAAGAATTAAATTGTGAATTTATGCTATGAGTACTGGAGAATCGGAGTATTCAGCTGTCAAGAATAGGTCCAGACAGGATCTTAAACTTCTCTGAAGGCTCTCATGTAGTGCTCAGGCTCTGCAGTAGGAAAAAGGCAGGACTACGATGCATTCAAAAAGCAATTGTATCTAGACAAAGCTTGTATATTCTAAGAGATGTTGTGTATTGTTCCCTGCTAGAGACTCTTATCCCATACAGGGAAGCAGTCGTAAAAGTGTCACTTCAGATGCAGAGGGAGTAGTAGCTTGTTGCCAAGTCCTCCCATTCATCTACTAGTCAAGTTTAACATTTGTTCTAGGAAGAGAAGGAAAAAAAGTGGGAGGACCAAAGCTTTTCCTTCCTTTTTGTTCTCAAAGTTTTTTTGTCTTTTAAAGCTAAGTCACAAGGGGAGGAGCACTATAAAATGTCGTGTCTAGTGGCATCACCTGTATTCTCTGCTCCTTTATTATTTCCAGCTGTGCCTCTGCTGTCTTGCATATTTTTTCTTGCATATCTTGTGTAGCTTTTAATTCTTCTATTTTGAGTTCCTTGGTCTACTATTCTTTGTGTTGCATGCTTGGTCCTTTCAGAATGTCTTTTCTCATCCTCCCTGTATCGCTACTATCTGATGTGTTATCCATTGCCAAAACATGGGGTGTCTGCATCTGCTCTGACAACAGCAGGTTGAATGCAAGCAAGATACCATACCCTTATGTGAACATGAAGGCTGTTATAAATTTGCCACTTGAAATTTGTGCGTGAAACAGCATGAAAAGGAAGTTAGCAGAATGCCATCTTAGATTGGAAGATCTTTCACAGTCCCAGTAAAATTGCAAACTAAAGTATTTAACAAGTATGTTTAACAAGTAATTAACTTTTATATAATTACTTGTCTTTAAGGATTAAGTGCACTATATTTTAAACTGGGAAAACTTTAAAACATCCAAAATTGTCTGCTTCTACTTCAGAACTCCTAGTTACATTGACAGTATTTCTGGTAATTAATAACAAAAATACACTGGCAGTTTCAGAAAATATCTCATGCTTCAGAGTTTCATGATATTGGTCCTGTTTTAGAAATATATTCCTGTTTGTGTAGAAAAATGTGATGCTTGTGTTTGAATTTGCATGTGCACTATTTTTAGTGCCTTAAAAATAATATTCCTCAAAAAAACCCCAGAGAGGAAGTAACATGGTTATGTTAATTAGGTATTGAAAACAGCCACCCACAATTCTATTTAATATTTTTTCTATCGATTTTCATTTGATTACTAATACTTAGAGCTTGTTTTCTGTTGGAAGTCTGCTATTTTTTATGTATTAATATCTATATTTTTCAGAGAGCCTGTCTGGCCAATGTTTCTGTATCACGTAATAAAAAAATTGTTATAACAAATGTTCATGTATTATGAATGACATGCTGTCAAATGTTATGTAAATACCTGAGGGCTCAGTATACTTTCTGCAGATATTAGGAATATGTACATGTTTAAAATATACCTATTTTCCTTTGTGAACATCTGGTCAGGTATCAGTTTTAAGCTGCTTTCTCCCTTTGTTTAGAATAAGAACCCCTTGAGAATGAGTTACAGCAAACAGGAAGGAGGAATTTAGTAGGTAGATATTGCCGAGATCATAATATCTTACAGTTAGGATCAAACAATCCTTTTTCTTCTTTAGTTTTTAAGAATGCTCTTAGATAAAACCCTTTGGCAAATGGCATTGGTTTTGTTTAGCTGCTCAATATGAAGATAGTTTAAGGGGGCTTCCTATAGAATAGAGCTATTGTCTGCTGAATAACTTTAATGAATTTTAGCACCAACATTAGAACAAATGCAATATATGTAAGTTGTTTTACCCTATAGCAGATGGGTGCTTAAGTCTGTGAGAGAAGATCAGTGGAACCGTTTAGCTTTTTGTGTTGTTTCAGTGCAGAAAGAGGCTGTTCCAAATCAAGAGAGAAGTCTGCTAAGAACATTTAAGTTTCATTGGAATAAAGCACAGTGTTATATAGGTTCACATCAGAAAAAGTAATGTGCTATTCCAAATTCATAAAAATTGTCTATTAGTCTGATTTTTAATAATTTTTCCTTGGCATGTAATCCTGTTTAATTAGATTCTACTCTCTCTGTTGTTTCAAGACTCCATAAACTGGAGTCTTATATACCAGCTGCTAAAGCAGGAGTTACTGTCTAAATGATATTCACAATGAGTATTTGGAAGGTTTACAATTATACCCTTGCTAATAAATTGTGCTATTTTCCCCAACAGTTTTAAGTGCTAATCTTCAGAAGGCATTTTAAAATTAGCTAAAATTCTGTCAAGAGATTTACAAAAATTGTTAGCATGAAGATAATTATGTCACAGTCCTTGGACTCCATCTCTGATTGTGTGCATAAATCAGAAAATGTCAGCTGTGTTTTCCCTTAATAATTATCCTTGCAGCAATATATTACAGTTTAGATTACTATTATAATGTTGCTTTAGGTTTATAAAACACAAGTTAGTTATTTCTAAAGTTTTCTACTGATAAAATAATTCACATTTCCAGAATAGCAAGTGATTACTGGTGTTAACATTTTATATATCAATAAGATGATCAGTATGGAAATGAGCATTCTACATTTTTTTATATGGTTCCCTGAAGAAGTCAGCTTTTTTAGTACAAGTTTGTTAAAGGAAATAACTTCTACAATATGGCCATTTTCAAAAGGGCTAGCTAATGTGGTCAGCCTTGTGACATGTGTGAGACTTGACATTTTAAGCAATTTTTGGACCAAAATTTGAGTCTTTTCTTGCTGAATCTGTACAGGACTTACAGTAGACTCTATATGTCCCCAATATATAGTTTTGTCAGTCTGTTGTTGGAGCCTACCCTCTTAAAGGTAACTAATTGAAATATCAGAGGAAGCTACTACGTCTGTCGGAATTTATACCAGGTTGTCTCATTTTAAGCAGTCGGAAATCTAGGAACAAATACATTTCATATGCATGTTTTAAAATTTGGCTGCATAAACATTAGAAAATCAAGACATAACATACTCTGTAGGAACATTTTTTCATGGTTTATAAAGGAGAAAACAGGAGAAAATTAATTTAACATTAGCAACAATAGTAAATACGAACTGAACAGGTGAGAGCTGTTCCATCTTTCAATTTCTGTACATTCCTTATGCTTAATACACAAAGAACATTTGACAGTAAAAATGTGAGGTTTACTTTCACAAATGTTTGGAAAAAACTCAGGCTTTCTAAGAAAATCTCCTAAAACCACGTGGAAGCAATGAATTCCAAGAATTCAATGATCCTACTTACCTAAAAACTTATTTCACAGAAGAGAAACGATATTTTAAGTATGGCTTTTGATTTGGCAGTGTATCAACTAGGATAAGCGATCTACTCAACTTCAGTGATGCCGGCTGCCTTAGAATAGGTCTTACGCTGTTGTCAGATCAAAAGATTTTCTCAACTATCTCAAAATGTGTGTAAGACATCTGTAATACTAACACTTTTGAAAGTCTTATGTGAAGTATTTCAGGATAGAGTTAAAGTAGCAGGATATGACTTAGTGTGATCCCACTCTTGATTGACTGGATGGAAGATTTAGTTGATTTCAATGGAAGTGGTGTCACCTCTATCGGTACTATATCGCAGAATGGGTGAGGTTGAGTTATGGTCTTCTCAAGACTCTGACACTTAGGCCTGTCATGGCAGAGAAGAGGCAGCAGTGCTTTTGTGATTTAGGGAGATTCTCAGTGGTGACACCAGGCAATAGACTGCTTTTGGTTTCTGAGATACTTCTGCAAAGTTTTGATTTGAACCAAGAGACCAAATCAAGAATTACTTTTCAAATTACTTAAGTCAAGCAAAGAGGGCTTTTCCATCGAAGACAAAAACATATACAGGACACCGAAGCTGATGAATGTTTAGAGATGTGTTTTAAAAAGTACAACTTCACTTTTGCCAGAATTCTAGGTTTTTATTTAAAACTAGAGTGAATCTTTATTTATATTCTCAGTTATGTGAGCTAGTTTGTTACTTCAACCAGTGTCAAAGAGTAAGAGTACTTTGGATTTGGTAGTTGCTGATTTTACTCAGACTGTTAGATTATTATTATTATAAACTTTGTAATGAAATTATTAATGTTATTGCTTACCATAACTGAAAATACAGAATTATGAGCACATAGTCCTTGCTCCCAAAGCTAGCAGTTTATTTTATTAACAATAATAAATTGCAGTAGGAAAAAAGTAATATTTTTGTGGTTATGGGAGGAAAAGCTTTTCAATTTATTCATTAATCTTTCTTCTTCCTAATCTTCATGTATTCATCATTCATCTTTCTCATTTCTGAGAAGATGTTCCACCAGTATGCTGTGTGTGATGCCACAGATATTTGTGGATAGCCAGTCTACACCTCCCTTTTTAACTAGCTGTCATGTAGTTTTAGTTAAGATCTCATATGATAAGTCGTTTATTTATACATAAAATCTCTTCCCCACTCTCTTGCTTTTTGGTTCATTAGGAAACTTCAAAGTATTTATGCTAGAATCTTTTAAGAAGCAGTATTTAGACTTTTGTGGCTTTTTGACATGCAGTGGTAGTTTGACTTATGATGACCATGTCCCTAATTGCATCTCGGTACTTATTTTTCCTCCTGAACTTCTCGAAGGTGATATTTAGTTTAGTATCGTACAGCACTATAGACCTGTCAAGAGTGATAACATATAGAGTACTATATAATTATTGAATCATAGAGTTAAAACTTCTAGACTTTATCTATACCCACAGAAAATCGCTTGGCAGTAAGCCACCAAAACCCCATTTTTTTTCATTGCTTATGTTGTGATTTTTTTTACTTTAGCTGCTGCTTGAAATGAAACACCTGGGAGTTTAATTGCTCATTATACTTAAATCTATGAAGTGTTATGGGCCAAACCATACTGCCCTGTGCAAGATGTTTATAGATATTAACCTGTTTGGTAGCAGGGATAATAGAATGAGGTCTATTCTGTTTCTTTAGATAATAGAATGAGCTCTACTCTATTTTTTTTGCTACTAATTTAATACTTAAGGATGTAAAGCTCACCCTAGTCACGGTCTACCGAAGTTTCATCATTTCCCAGACAGATTCTTCAGAGTATTCTCATGCTCACAATTTCGTTCATATTGGTAGCCTTTCTTATAAACTGATATCCTTTCAAACGATCTGCAAATGTAGCATGTGAGCTGGTACTCAGACCGATGAAGTGTCACCGGTGCACCTCTAGCTATGCTTATATTTGGTATTTCAGACATCCTGTTCTCTTTTCTCTGAGAGAATTCAACATACTGTTTTGGATGATTGCAACTCTTAACTGGAAAGCAGTGAGTACGATCAATACTTGCTCGCTTCCTGTTCAGTATGTATGCAGTAACTGATGACATAGTACTATGAGGTCATTTTCCTTCAGGAGTTTGCATCTGGCTCAGTTTTCAGTTCATTTTTTCCTAATGGAAAATGGACTTTGCTCTCCAACTGGTGTACCTTGATGAGAGCTATTTGGTTTAAAGTAACAGAAAGATATTGTCCAGAAACAATTCTCAGAAATGGTATAATCTTCTTGCCAAATGAATTGATAAAATATCTATTATTTGAGTCTCTAAAATTTGAACAATTTTTTGTTCTGGGTTATCTATTCATTTTTGCATTGGGTTTATAGTTGAGATGGAATATTTGTGTGTGAGGCTACATGATCACAGCGTTTTCATTAGATATGGGCCACCTTTGTGGCTCTTCAGCTGATTAACACAGTATGATCTGTGTAGGCAAAGAAGAAGTACCAGCTCAATTTACACATTTCAGCATTTTCCACATGGAGACCATCAGTTATTTTAGCTTGTATGATATAGAGAAGATTTAGTTGTGTTTGATAAAAATCTTGTGTGCTTTGGATCCTTTGTCATTTCTATGTGCTTTATACCACAAGGTCAAGAGAAATGAACTGTGTGATGCTCAGAATTTCTGAACCTGTGATGAGATTCTGGTGGCACAGGATTGCTTTTGTCTTTTGGTGCTTGGAGCAATATTCCAAATGGTGTTTCCTTTGGTCTGCTTTTCTGGAGGATGGGAGGTTTGATTTTACTTGCACAGATACTTTTAGTTTAATACTGATGAATCAAGAATTCTTTATTAATTGTCAATTTGGATTTCTTTTGTGTATTTTAAATGACTGATCTGCCTGTATGTGCTTGGAGCTGAAGGTCAATGTATGCTGATCTAAATAATGGAATACTTCATTGTAGAGCTTCCCAGTTTTCCTTGTGTAATCTCTTTGAGTTTTTGAGTAGGATTTTGACATGCAAAGGACAGCTGATTGTAATATAAACAAAGAAATAATATGAGATTAGCCATGGGATAAGATTTGCTTAAGACATGAATAATTTTTTGTAAGGGAGAGAAAAGATTGCAAAAGTTCCAAATACAGCTTTGTTTGTTTCTCCTGCTCAGAAATGTATTGTTAAAGCATTAAAACTTTGTATTAAAAAGTCTGTAATCTTATTTAAAAATAATGACAGTTTAAATGTTAATTGGACAAGCTAAAATATCTTGTTGGGTCATTTACAGATATCTAATTATTTCCTTTCCAGTAATGCTATTGTAGCCTCAAATTGAATGTAATTATGAAAAAAAGGAATCAATGCACAAAAGAAATAACAATAGGTAACTTTTATTGTATTTACTATAACTATCTTTAAGATGTGGACTTGAAAATTAATATCAGATATTAAAAACTGTGAAAGCGGTATGACCAAATAATAGTGCACATTTTTTCTTGAAAGCTAGTAGCATAAAGAGCCCGACAATCCTGCCTTCAAGGATGTTAGCAACAGTAACTGTTACGCTTGCAACTTCTTTTACACCCATATGGCAAAATTATGCCTCCCAGAGGTATGTTTTGGTATTGGAGAAAGGCGCTGCAGAGAACAGGGGTAACCTAAAAGCCTCCGGTATTGATGAAACCTCAAGAGAATACAGAAATCCTGTGGATGCTGCAGATGATTAGAGAATTCTTGTTTGCAGGTATTTCAAAATCGCTTTGCACAGATACAAATTTCTGTACTCCCCAGCATCTTCTGAAACAATTTTACTGCCTTTATGGGAGCAGAAGGATCAGCACTCTGGAGTAATGGAATCAGTCACACATTTAATAATAATAAACAGAATATAGTGAAGTTTTATTTCATTTATTGTCACAAAATTGTTGGCTTCGTATTACTTTTAGAAATATTGGTGAGCTCTAATCTGGAAAAAACATGGTTGAAAAAAAAGTGGTTGAGGTATCTATAAACAATCTTTTTCTGTTATATTTTAAAATTTAAATTAAATATGAATTAAATATGATCGATTTGTTCCAACAACAGTGCCTGTTTCATTGTGACAGAATTTAGAACTTTTATTATAATACTAAAATGCACATTTAGGTTTCTGTTCTCGTCTGTGTGTGTATAGTAGCTTTGTAGCCTCGCATACTGATAAAGGAAAATTAATTTTTTTTCAAAGAAAAAAAAAAATCTGTACATTTCATTATGGAACATTTATAAGATGATTTCCATGACAACCATGTAATAAGATTCATGTTTACTTTGTTTCTGAGTTCTCAATGTCTTTAATGACTCCTGTGTAATTAAAACAGAATGCTTAATTTGGGGTTACATAATATAAATCAGTTTTGTTTGCATGATGTTAAATAATGTTAATGCATGTACAATATACTGTTTAAGAGTCTTACATGGATTTCTCCGTTTGTTGCAGAACTGTGAGAAACTAGAAAATAATTTTGATGACATCAAGCACACGACTCTTAGTGAGCGAGGAGCACTTCGAGAAGCAATGAGGTAAGTCTGGGTCACCATAGCAACAGTCACAGATGTGGTAAAGAAAGAGTCATTCTTCATTATTGGGGGAACAAATGAGTTCATTGCCACCATTCAGCTCTATTCTCTAAGGTATTAATTTGTCAGTGGAGAGGCTTCCCTTGAGGCTGTACTTTGGTTTTGAAGCTGCATAAATGTTAAGCCTGACTGCACAGTAAAAAACGTAAATGTTTAATTTGTTATTTAAAATGCTTAAGGGGTGCCTTGCTTTATATTTATACTAAACTGTAAGGGAATGAAAATATTGTTCATCTAAATTCTGTAAGTGTTAAAGCAATTGTACAATGCTGTTTGAATAAACCTGTGCTTGCTTTTAAATTGGATTTGATTTTTATATATGTAGTTCCTGTTTACTCTGATTCTATCACTAGATTTACATGATTTTGGTTTTGCTGATGGAACGTTGGAATCTATCTGGTCCTTCATATATTGTAGAGCTGTATATTTTGCTTAATATCCTCATATCATTGCACTTAATGCTTATTAGAGGAGGTTAAAATTAGTTGGTACATGAATCTTCCGTCACCCTTACTTGCACTGTGTAGTATCTGGGTACAGGACTCCAAAGAAACTTGTCAGTTATAGTATCTTGAAAAGGGAATGATTACTATGCTGATAGGTGGTGGTATCAAAGACAGGTTTTCTAAAATAACTCAGTGAACAATGAGGAAGATGTTAATTATAATATTAACCATGGATCAGAAAACTATAGTAACCTGTACTTTTAAAGGATTTGAAAGCTGCATAGCAAAATGTAATGATGCAAACGTAGTACTTCATTTCACTTGCCTGATATCAGAGTAACTTCTGAAGAGTTGCACTAACACAGTAAAAAGTAAAAAAAAAAAAGAGAATCTTCTTGAAAAACTAATTACACCAATTTGCTTTGATTGTGTTCGTAATCCCTTTAAATTTATGGATGTGTGTGAATGACTTTATCTGCATGACTGACTTTATGTTCATGATGCTCGTCTCATGTACCCTGCTATGAATATGTGCTTGTAAAGATACTCTGACTTGAAATGCAACCTGCCTCTTCTGAAGCCTTTCTTATTACCTCCAAATTATATTCTTTCCTTTCTGAACATTTCAACTATGAATGTTGCAAATAACTTTAAAATAATGGCATTCGCCTTTCCAATTGTGATTTCTTGCTTTTTGCTTGTTTTGCTTCACACATTTAGGGTTTTTTCCCTATGTGGTCAGTGTTCTGTGTATGTAAATCTTTTGTGTAGTGCCACTAAATGGAAAGTGATTTAAAATAAAGATTTGGGGAACTTTTAGCATATGAAGCTACATTTAGTATTTTCAACAAATTGGATTTCAAATTCCTACTCTTCTGTAACAATTTTCCATGGGCAGGTTTGTGGTGTTTTGCGATACGTGACTCAGCAGAGTTAATCTTTTAAAAACTTGGGAGCTGACAGCTCTTTGGTGATAAACATTCACTAGCAAAGGGATCTTTGGCATTTCAAAGGTCATGTTTCTGTTACAAGGACTGTGTAGAAGATTCTCATGATTCTATGCTGTGCATACAATGAAAAGCACTTTACTATCTCATAAATTTTTGTATCCTGGCTATTTCTGCTATTGTACAAGCCATTCTGAGAAATAGTTATTGATTGCGAAGTGTGACAGATATTGTGCAGTGCTGGAATTCTCTTAATTGCAGTCAATATTATATGGTTGATTTCTTTCTCAGTTGTTTCTATGGAGGTAAAGAAAATACCTGATTTACTAAATTAAGACTGTAGTATGTTTTTATAACATACTTCAGTAACACATCAAAGGTGCAAAATGTTAATTTAGAGAGGTAAATCTGTGTAGGTGTATGTATTTTTCTAAATGTGTGTGAAAGACAGTTGTTATCTTAGGCTCTACAGTATTTCAACTGCTACATAGTCACATAGTCACCCCCTATCCTTGGTGGCTGCATTTTTGTATTTGGATCCCAAGATTATCTGTAGCATATGTAATTCAAATACTACATTCTGACAGATTAAATTTCATTTTGCTTTCCTATAACTATAGTGGACATTGGACCAGGCGTGGGACCATAAATTTGGTGGCCTCAGCATTGTGAGATACCTGCCTCCTTTTAGTAAGGGAAGCATGTGGGGAGGGTTGTACATTGCACAAAGGCACTAAAAGCATGTGGGCCTGAAAATGACAACAACAAAAAAATCGTAGCTGGATAGCTAAGCGGATATATGTGGATCTCAGATGAGCCTTAAGTTGAGTGGGCAGTCTGCCCAAATCTTCTCTGATTTCCCAGAGTGCTACTACTGGTCTGCCAGATGAGAGATACAATGAACATTTTTCCCCAGTGTTCCTGTTTGGAACGAGACCTTCCATTTTAACTTTCTCTTTGAGAAAAATGGTCAATTTAATATGGGATTCATTACATTTCCAGTCTATGAATATCACTGTGCTTTGCGTAAACAACCACTAATATCCAAGAAGAGTCTTGTTCTTTATCCACCTCTTCAGAAACTGAATGGTATTCAAATTAAGGATTACAAGAAAATCATCTTTTTTGTTTATGTGTATAGATGTATGCAAAATAAACTCTCTGAAGGGTTTTGAAATTATCATAAAGCATATGAACTTTCTCTAGTTCTACTTTACATATTATTTTAGACCTTGAATAAGATAATGAGCTGATAGTAGTTTACCATTACTTAGTGTATAAAAAGTGGTATTGTAAGAATTTGATTTACTTATGATTGCAGATGAAATCATAAAGCATTCAATTTAGCCAGTGTTTTGCTTATTTTGTTAACATAGTCTAAATGGTTTATTTATTATTATATTTTAATGCAACTGCAAAGCTTAAGTAAACAATAAAAAGACATTAGTTTTTTGAATGGGGTTTATAAATGGACAGACTATTGCCTTACATACCTTGAATGTGTATATGATAATTTAATTGGGTATTTTATGTAGTAAAATTGGCAGAAAAATAGCATAGATATATACCTATAATGTCAGGTTACATAAATAAGAGCATTAAGCTTTTGTTAAACAGGGATCAATTTGTTCTTAATATATAATCACTGTAAAAAATCTGGATCCTTATACTCAGTAAAGCTCCATCTGGAAATTTAAAGGAGCTCTTATACTGGTTTGGCTACTACAAGGAGATAAGTATTTAAGGAGGAGGAAGTGTCATAGCTAACTGTATGCTGACCCTTGTAGTCTTTTCATAGGTGGCAAAAGCAGAATGTGGTCTGCTGTGGTAACCATTCCTCTGGGAAAGTATGGTAAAGTAGCCTTGGGGACTCTTGGAAACAAACAAAAAAACCATAATGAAAACTCTCCCAAACTATAAAGTGATTTTTAGTATAAGTGTGGAAGAAATCCAAAACCAATTATTAATATCAAATTAGAAGAAGATAAGGTTTAGAGAGTTACTGGGTGAAGGGTTACAAGGTGAAGGACAAATTTCAGAGAGCAACAGACATCACCTGGCAGGAAGGGCAATTTTTTTTTTCCACCGAATCCATTCACTCACGTTGTGTCCAGGCATCCGTTTTTATCAAAAGAAAGAATCACAGATTGCTGAAGTTGGAAGGGTCCATTGGAGATGATCTAGGCCAGTGGTCTCCCAACTTTTTTGACTGTACACCAGCAAGATATTTCTGAGCATGCACCTCCAATATGTGTATGTTTATTTTTTTATAAATCATATACATGTATCACTGTACTAATATATTATGTGTTATAAAACACACATAAGAATAGAAATTAAAAAAGGATGAGATAAAGATGTTATAAACACTACTAATTTAAAAAAAGAGCCTTGTTAATGGTACAAAAAATATTTTCTTCCTGCGTCCAAGTGGATTGTCTTGCTCATGCTCCACTTCAAAGATCACTAATCTACACCAGCTTTCCTGCTCAGAGCAGGGTCAAACAGAGCATGTTGCTCAGGGCTGTGTGCAGCCAGGTTTTGTGTATCTCCAAGGATGGAGACTCCACAGACTCTGGGTAAACATCAACAAAACCCAAACAAAAAAACCCAATACCACCCCCACCCCCCCTTTTAAAAAAAAAAATCAACCCTGAAATTCCTTGTGTTTCAGCTCGTGCCTGTTGTTTCTTACCCTTTCACTGAGCAGCACTAAGAAGAGTTTGGCTCTGTTGTCTATTCCCTCCCATCAGGTATTTATACTTATTGATAAGATCCCCCTGAGCCTTCTCTACTTGATGCTAAATGTCTCCAGTGCTCTCAGCCTCTCCTCATGTGAAAGATGTTCCAGTCCCTTGATTACCTCAGTGGCCCTTTGCTGGACTTGCTCCAGTATGTCCATGTCTCTCGTCCTGGGAAGTCCGGCACAGGACACAGCACTCCAGGTGTGTCTCACCAGTGCTGCGCAGTGGTGAGGAATCTCCTCCCTTGACCTGCTGGTGATGCTCTGCCTAACACAGCCCAGGATACCACTGGCCTTTTCTGCAAGGACTGGCCCATGTTCAGCTTGTCCTCCAGGACGCCCAGGGCCTTTTCTGCAAAGCTGTTTTCCAGCTGGTTGGTCCCAGCCTGTACTGGTGCCTGGGGCTGTTTCTCCCCAGGGGCAGGACTTCACTCATCTCTTTTTTTCTTTTATTCTTTTTTCCCTCTGAACTGCAGCCCAACCCTTTGGAGTATCAACCACTTCAGCAGATGATAGATTGCTTTTGAACACTATACTATCAATATGCTTTAGGTCTGTGTCTAGTGTAGATTTCATGAATCTGGTGTCAGACAAATGAAACCATAGTGTTTAACATCTTCTGAATCTGGTGTTGAAATCGTTTACTTACGAATTGAGTTGGTAAGCCACGATGGTGGCTTATAGCAGTGAGCAATTAGTAAGATGGGTAAGATGTTGAATACATGAATGGGTCCTACTTGGAGAACATGTATACAGTCAGTCTTCTGAACATTGACTGGGTTAGTATGCAGGAAAGCTTTGCAGGTGAAAATTAAAGCTGAGTAGCTTTGTATAGGCTTGTTAATAAAAAGGAAGTTTGAAACATCTATTTCTTTGTACTTCAAAGTGAGAAAGGAGAGAGAAAGTTTGCTTGTCTGTTTGGATCAGTATAAAAAGATACCAAAGTTCATTTGGAATTTTCTTTTGCATTCATGTATTTCCATATGGTTTTGGATAATGTGAACATGGGAGTGAGGCTTCAACTGTGATTTCCAGTTTGGTAGAAACAGTTTCTGTTGATGATGATATTCACTGTTGTCTTGACAACTGTATAAACTGGGGTTAGTAATAATCAAGCTTCTTTTAATATGGTCTAGACTCTCAAATGTATTAACAAATACTTTCTGTGGTTGGGCAAAACCCAAGAAAATTGCAGTGTAAGAAGTTCCATGATTTCACAAATGTTCAGTAGTTTGCAGAGTAAAAGTTAGGGATTTAAAAACATGTGAACAAAACAAGGCAGCAGCACAAAAAGATATCTAGTAACCAACTTGTTAGGGCTGTGGCCTGAGATGTGACAAATACAGGTTCATATTCTGGTTCTGAGTCAGGCAGCTTGATTTTCCCATTTTAAAAAGCCACATCGTGGAGGTAAAGAGTTAGAGAAATGCAGGCATGAAATACGAGGAAAATGAGAATATAAGGAGAATGAGAAATATGTCATGTTAGAAGTATGCCTGCTTTCCTATATTGTTGTTAAGCTGTTCTGAGAAATGGGACCAATCTCAGGTAAACTGAAAGGGAAGGTGAAGAGGAGGAGAAAAGGTAATTGCTTCTGGGTTCCTAATTCAGGTCTCACAGATCAACTATTCAAAGAAATCCTCATTCTGGGGAGGTGGAAGCCTTTGGAGTGAATTCCAGTAATACAAAGTAGCCACCAGTCTTGTGATTAGTATGCTTAGTCGGGACTGAGGGAGTAAGTTCAAATTTCTCTTCCACCTTCTTCTATCTTTATATTTCTTTCCAGTGCAATCATTTGAATACTGCTTTGGGGCATGTTTTTAAGGGAGACACAAGTGATTGCTTCATATGTATTTAACAAAAATGTGCTGCTTTCAAAGTGCAACAACACTATGCCGTGTTGGGTGACCAGCATGTTCCTCTGATGTCTCGCCAACAACCACCAAACGCTCCTCCACCCCAGAGGACATACTGCCTAGGTAAACCACTTTGATTTATAGGCTTATTCATTTGGAACTTTATTTAGACTACATTTTGCTTTGAAATATTCCTTAAATAAAATTAACTGCAAGGATGTTCTCAGACTGAAAACAAAACAACCCACAAAACTGGAATTTAGGGAATAGACCATGCTCCCTTTACAATTTCTTTTCTAGATATGTATCTTGACAATTTTATAAATTTAACATATTATTAATAGCATATGGAAATAAGCAGATGCTGCAGAATGCTAGTGTTGCTAGTTACATTTGGTGTTGCATAGGAATACATGCAAAATATTAGAAGCACTTGAGAACTTTTAGTAGTACTTCCATAGTAAAGACCTATGTGGCTAATAGAGGTAAATATAATTTTGGTTTGAGTCCCATTTTGAAATCAGAACTTCACTGTCATCCTTAGTGTACCTTATGGTTGAAACAGATTGTCATCATTTGTATTGACCAAACATTAGCCATGTATCTTCACAGTGCAACAGCCCTGTATAAGGATAGCTATGACTGAACAAGCTGCTTGGGTGCTAGAGACTGTTTAGTGGCATTAACAAGGTTCTGTGTTCATGTAATTTTACCTTGCTCTTCGTTGGCTAATTAACTCCTGAGTCACCCACCAGCCACCCTCTGGGGGCCAAGCAGTACCTGGGATGCATTGCTTAGATCTTACCACAATGGAATAATTTCTGTCTACAGGCAGATACTGTGCAGAGCTGTAACACCAAGCATGTATAGGAATCTGTGACATTAATGTAATTATTTTTGTGATAGTTATTAGAACTTACGTTGTCTTTTTGTATCATTTACATGGAGATTTAAATCACTTCATATTTCATTTTTCAATTAAAAAAGAAGGTTCTTTTATACAAGTTCACTGTTTCAAGTCACAGGTATAATTCACACTGAAGATCTTGTGGAACTAGTGATAATGTTTATCTTCTATACTTTAGAATGTAACTGCATTGCTTTATATATTTTTGAAAAAACTATAGTGTCTTGTTTTGAGCTTGATTGTGAGATGAGCTGTTCTGTTGAATATCAACTTCTTAATATCTTCACTGGAAAATTTAATACTGAATTAAATTTCCAAGTTTATTTCAGCTGGTTGTTGCACACACATTGTTCAAAATATTCTATATAATTTATCATTTTTAATTTATGAATTGTAATTTATTTTTGATCTAGTGATGTAGACACAGAATAGGCTTGTTTCTTTAGATATTACAGGGGAGGAGATAAGATAATTTAGATTGTTTTCCTTTAGTCACCTGGCTAGCATTTGACCTAAAGTTGTGCGTCGATGATGTTTATGACTGGCAGATGTAAAAAGATGTTGAATTTTTTTGCGATTCCAATTGGCAATGTAGATTCAGTTACTTTACATCAGAGGACTGAATTATGCCTTGTAGTTTATATAAACAGTATATGGATCTTTGTTAGCAAAATAGCAAGCAATATAGTAAAATAACAAAGAATATTCATTGTTTTGGAAACTGCATTGCAATTACTACTTTTGTTGATATACTGAAGTGTGCTTTAGGCAAGATCTTACACAAACGTTTTTGGTAAAATCTTGAATGTTTTTCATACCCTTTCTTGTATGTATTGCAGGTCTGTTCTGTGTATGGTAAACACATAGTTGTTGTATTCATGTGTACCATTCCCAAAAAAAATTTCAGAGGGAAGAGGAGAACACAAACCCCACTTTTCTGTCACTTCAAGGAAGGGGAGCCTGTTCTTGCTTTTCAACCATTTAGTTTTATGATTTAAAGGAAAGAATTGGATAACAGTCAAAATTTTGCTTTTTAGCAAACTGCAGGAGATGTTGTCTGATGTTGGTGGTGAAAGAGATTTTGAAAACCACTGTGGCAGATGGCTTACCACAAAGACTCCAAAGATGGCATGCAGTGGGTGCAGCATCATACCTTTCAGTGACTAATAGCCGCTCGTCTGCAAACTGTTAGAGTAGAAAATTGCACTACAGAATCTTGAGTTCACTCTATGGGTTCCCCCTTTGTTACTTTTAAAAAATCAAGGTTTAAAAATATTTCTGAAATTTGTTCTTTGCTGCCATTAACAATCAGGAAAAAATGCACTGGATTGCTAGAAACTATATACAATGTGGACTACCAGGTTTATGAATACCTTTGTTTCATCAGCCTATAAACTTGGAGAAAGGTTATGGTTCGTTAAATAGAAATTAAATTAAAAAGTGTGGAGATGAGTGAAGGAAATTTTTTGGTGGTCTTGCTGTGAGCAATGCCTTTTTGTAAATTATTGATATTTGATGTTATGTTTCAGGATTTTGGATTGTTTAGTTAGAAGGTGTCTTATACCATTTTAGACCATAAAAGAAGTCTGGGATGTACACAGAAGCTGGGTATGTTACAGCTTTGGCAAAGGAGTCAGATATTTTATTCAAGCTGTGGAAACTCATGGTGTTTATTTGTAAGTCATGAATTTAATCTCCACCGTAGCCAGCCTCTTAAGAGTACCACGTTCCACCTGTATTCAAGAAACCCTATTTCCTGTGGTAACTTCTGTTTTGTGTACAGTCAGAAACCAGTCTGTATTTACAAGTTCTAATTTAAATATATCTGCACTTGTTTCTTTTCAGACATTTACCGTAGTTCTCAAAAAGTGTAATCTTTCTTCCCCACTTTGTGGTGTCCTTTGAAGTCAGTGGGCTTTGTATTGCCATGGGCATCTCTGAGTACATTCTCCTTGGAGTTCAGGATATAAAGCAAAGCTAGGAGCTTGAGGACAAAATACAGAGTCCATTCAAAAATGCTTTATTAGGTAGAGTGTGTCTTTGCAAAATATGTTCATTGTGGCCAGATCATCATTATATTTTCTGATTATATTATGTTTAGACCCCTTTAGTTATAATGAATATTAGTAGCTACACTTACACTTTTTGCTGCTTCTCAAGAGTCCTAGTTTTATACTATACTGACTGTTGTGGTTCTAGAGGTAAGAGCAAACATCCATTTTCCTAGAAATGTTTTGTATATTGGGATGAGGGTGTTTCAGAGATTAAACTGTGGGTCCAGCTGTGCCCCAAGATATTTAACTTCCTTCAGAATTAATCTACCCTTCCCCTGTAGACTTCTGAATTTAAATTTTGTTTATTTACTTGAGGCTATTTGGGAGAGCAAGGAAAGATTATTTAAGTTTAATGTTCCAATGGAATCAATCTGTTTATTGAAAATAAGACTGTAAATTGTATTGTATTTTTTCAATAAATTAGTTGTTAAGAAGATAAATTAGCATCAGTACCACACATTTAGCAATTTGGCTACAAAATTTTGCAGAAACAATTTTCCATCCTCACTTCTAAGGAACACAGATTCTTTATAGGAGAATGTCTTTTATTGGAGCTTGCAGTTGAAAAGTTGGTGGGCAGCCATTTAAGCCCTAGACCACTTTAGGTCTTTCAGGATACCACTCAGACTTTCACGACTAGTGCCTAAAGCAAAGCTACTAAATTTTAGCACCCTTAGGAGTGAGAAGTGTTAAGATTTCAGGCAACAATTTGTACAAAGGAAACCGCTTATAGAGCAAGACAAGCGTAAGAGGTGTCATGGAGAATCAAGGAACAAACTAAATATTCTTGAGCAGCATCTCCTGCCATCTTGAATGACCAGTACTGCTTGTCTAGGACATGCTTTGTAACGTGCAAAGCATATTGGCAGTGACAAGGTTCTTTGTGGAGCAGGCGTTTGCAGTAAGTTTCAATTTGTATGTATTTAGCTTGTTCAGCCAATCTGGAGCATTTAGTCTGGCTTGGTCCAATACCGAACTTCAAGGTTTTTTGCAGAAAGAAAAAATATAAAGACATTTTGTTCTGTGAAATAAACCCTGAAGAGTTCTAAATATCACCATAGTATTTGGACCCATTCAGATGAGTTCTAATAATGGATCTGTGTGTGGAACAGAACTTAATGGAAAGAATTATAATGTGATTTCCATCAGAATACTTACAAAAGACATTGATTTACAATCTGACACCATTAAAATAAAATATTTTAAAAGTGATAAGTTTTTGTAAAATATTTTAAAATAGTACTTCTACTGTTTTCCTACTATTTATTAATAGTATTTAATATTTCTACTATTGCTGTACTTTAAAAAATAGTGACTACTATTTAAAAGTAATAGTATTTACTAATATACTAATAGTAATTATTATTACTACTATTCAGTAGTAGCGTTTAATACTACTAATACTTTTATTATTGCTGTTTTACCTACTGAAGATTTTTCCACATTTGTCAGTATTAATTAGTATTAATCAAGCACTTGCTTTGTATTTTGTAATGTGTTTTTTTTAAAAAAAAAAAGTTTTTGGTTGGTATCTGACAGTATTACCAAAAGGGCAAGAAAACACTTATACTTTGAGTATTATTTTTATTATAGAAAAAGATACATTTATAAAATAATTTTCCACATGTTTTCTTTTTCTCCTATCTGGCATGTCTTCCTGTTTAAGCATATAGGGGTTCCTGAGCAGTTTTTCCTGCTTATCTGTGTTTTTCTAGTGAACAGGAAATGCACTTGAGCATGTGTAAAACAGCTGCTCATCCTAGGGACCTACAGCATGTTCCTTGCCTCATGGTTGGCTGTTAGATATTGGGCCATTCCTCACAGTGTCCACACCTCAGTCTTCCCCTTGCAAATTTACTTGCATGGCAACTGCTGGTGGTCTGTCCTGAAGTGTATTCCCTTGTGATTTATTGTCAGATAAAATAATTGAGGTGGAAATTGTTTTCCATCTAATTAAAGAACTATACAGGGATGTTTAAAAATACTTAAATAGGATTTTTTATATATTTAGAAGAGATTCTGGCTCCATTGGCTGTTTTCCACTAACAAGAGCTGCAACTGCATGGCTAATCCTGAGTACCATGTGGCAGCAGTATCAAAACCAGATCTTAGAGTCCCGTTTCTTCAATGCATCTTTCAGCCTGCACTGAGAGATACAGCTGTACCATTATCAGCATCTGGCATAACTTCTTTTTTTGAGGTAGATGTAGATAGGCTTAAATGGCTTCTATGTAGTCATACGTTTAGTCATGGCCTACCTGTGGGGTGCCTCTGTGTCATCCTCACTGACTCAGTCAACATTTGAGGAAAGCCAATGAGGCAGCACGTGCCCGGGCAGGGGGATGTGCTGCTGCTGTGAGACCTGCTTGTGGCAGATGAGCACTTCTGTGCTGCCTCTAAGCTAGACAGCACAGGCAGCTGTGATTCAGAAGTTGCAGAGACATGGATGTCCGTGGCAGTTGCTCAAGCCCAAGCCTACAGGACTAAGTTAGAACTAGGTTGAAATTAACACAACCCTTGTTAAAGGAAGGATTATGTCCGGCCTTAACGCCAACTGTTTTGCTGTAGAGACCTCCTACTGCTGCGTGACACTGCTCATATATATTCATTCTAGGTATCTTTGGCTGTAGAGATGTAGCCGTTCTACAGATAATTTCTTCTGTGGCTAGAATCATGGGCAAGGGCTGGTTAATAATCCAGGAGATTGGAGACAACCAATGTTCAGCCAGTTGCAGATTAAATCCTTGATCTTCTGTTTCTAATACAGGTAGCCATTTAACCAGCAGAGATTATAAAACTTAAACATTTTGCTCTGTTTCCTAGTTGAATTAGATGTGTTTCAGTAAGTGTAAAGCTATCTTCCTGTACTTCCTGCTTCTGTGATCTGTTTTTATTTTTTTATTCTACTTGGGTACACTGAGTGAGTGAAGACTTTACCCCTAAATTGAAAAGGCCTGAGTCATCTTTTGCTATTGGCCTTGCTAAACATTCTTTCTCCTGATAGCATAACAATGTCATAAGTTATAAAATTTATTTTGTCTTAAAAGTATAACTGCAAACAGAGCTTTGACATGCAACTTCTTTTAATATTTTCTATCATACTCATTTAATTCAATGATGTAAGAGAAGAATCCATTGCTTTTGTGCTGACAGTGCGAAGCCACAAGTTGATAATGGTAACTCGCTGTTTGTAATATAGAGTGTTGTTCCTGTAGTGTGGTCCAATTACACAATAGTAAAGCAGGGATGTAACACAGCAATGCTGCTTTCCTATTTGTTTCAGTAAGTTTAGCACAGTGGGAAATGTGGCATTCTTCCAAGGTAATGCGTCAAGCTTACAGTTGGCTGGAAGTGCAATGGAAGTTATTCTAAGACTTTGTGTGCTGGCTAATAACTCTCACTGAATGTATGTGACAACTGTCATACAAAATCTATTTGGTGTCATTTAATTGCAAGGATTTTGTCTTAATTTTGAGACATTGTATCCTAGAGATATTTGAACAAGCTTCTCTGGGGATGCTATGTTTACAGCATTGTAGTTTTAGTAATCAAATATAATTTCTGTATGGTTAGAGATCATGTACACTCTTTTTCCAAGACACTACTGAATCTTATGAAATCGGAAAGAACTACTCCATTAATTTGGTCAAATGATGTAAATTTTTCCTCAAAAAAAAGTCCTATTTTTTGAGGAAAAAGATATCTAAAATAAGATTTAAAATGACAATATATAAATAATATCAGCAGACTGTCTCATTTCTTTTAAAGCCCGTAGAGCTAGTAATATATCAGCAATTTGTCACCTGGGGGAGACCAGAGATGTCAAGACATCTTTTTTGGTAGTGACTTTGCTGTTGAGACCTGGGGAGTTGGATAGGAATTGCTTAGAATTTTTGAGGTTGGTCTCATTTTCAGCTAATTTTCACATTGCTTTAAAGCCATTCCCCAAGTCAGTAGACATCACTATTGTACTGTGGCAGTCAACACACCACAAATGTCTTAAAGATACACTAATATTATTTACAATTTTGAACAGTCCTCAGCAAAATAAATACATTTAAAGTAGTGTGGGAGTAGCTTTATAAACTGGTCCATGGTGTATCTCAGCATGTTCCAAATGTGATGATGAGCAGCCACCACTTATGGAGTATTAGCAAATAGTTCACAATTCAGGAGTTAATCTTCAGCCTCATTAGCAGTCTTGCTACAGTGGTTACCAGTGCATGCTAAAAATAATGTTGGGATTTGTTTTTGTGAACCACAGATAGCTCAGAGTACATTAGTTAGTTTCAAGCAGGTTATTGAATGGTATCATAGGTAAAAATATCGGCTGTACCACACCTGGTTTGATTTAATGTTTATAAAGGTAAAATTCCCTATCTCAGGCATTTTTTTTTTTTTATCCCCACTAATCATTTTTCAATCAGCCTTCTAAAAAGAGTATCTGACACCTCTTGGTCACAGACATTTTCTCTGTGGTAGTAAGTTTGGGTTTACAGTAAAAACAGTAATTGCTACTAGCATCTAAAGCTTTCCAAAGATCTTTACTTACATGCATATGTACAACTTTCTTGAAGTATTTCTGAATGCCTTTGGCAGCAATGATCCAGCAAATGGAAGGTTGTTTGTCACCGGCAGCATTTGTCATTCCAGGAGGCATGTTTGTTCCAACTGATTTGAGTTGTTTCAGCACTGACACCTGAAGAGTGTATAAAAGAAAATAAAGAACAGAGGAGATACACAGGTGTTAAAAAGCCAGCCATCAGACTTGGCCCATGCTCCTTCTGGCAAAAGTACTGTCAGGTGTGTGGAAAAAAAAATGACCACTGACTTAGCTGAGCATCAAGGCTCTGCACTGGTCTAGCAAAGCAAAGATAACTGCAGACAGTTATTAATGGGACTGAAAAAGGGGATCAATTAGTACTGATATTGCTCAGTAATTCCTATCAGCGTTAAAAGCACTAGCAAATTCTCCATACAGTTAATATATTGAGCATGCTGTTTGCAAATGTGTGTTGTGTATGTTGTCTCCATTTAAGGGTCCTTGTGCATCAGAATTGGTTCTCACGGTGAGGAAGAGGGGAGTGGAAGAATATTGAATGGACGAGGGTATGTGCTGATGTGGCAAAGGATATAGGTTGAATTCCTGGGTCAATAGTGGCAATGATCAGAGTGCTTTTCCAGTGAATACTTGAGTATAGGGCGGGGACAATTTTCCTAGCACCAGTGACATAATTTGGCATAGAATGTGCCAATGTTTAATGAAGAATACACATTTGGGACTGTCCAAGCTGGCTTTAGGCTCCTGCAGCTGCTTTCAGAGCTCTGAGAGTTCTATTTTTGGATTGGTAAAAAAACAAACCCACATTTGAACATCACCTGTCAGGGGTTTTGGGGACAGCAATCATAAAAAGAGGATCAATCAAAGAGAAAGATCAAAACTACAGAGCGACAAAACATATTTGTCCCTGGATATCCTGGATCAGAGTATCTGCTCAACACCTTGGTTTGCTTTGATGACTAGTGCTGACACTGAGATGCTGCTGCTTTTTCAGTAACAAAACTCCAGCTGAAGCACTGAGTCTGTATATGTAACACGCTGTGATTTTTGTTTTTTCACGTTTCCTTACAGACAAACATAACGAAAGTGAACAAGGCATTACAGAATGCATTTCTAATGCTAATGCTATTTAAATAGGCCTGGGTTAAACGTGAAAGAAATATCCAAATTCTATAAAATTAAGTAGCATCTTTCTTTAATCTAAAGCCTCATACCTATTGCTGTACCAAGCAGAATGACTGGAAAGTTTAAACTCAGTGTTTTATTTATTGTTATCAATCAGTAATAATTAAAATTAAATTCCATTCCTTAAATTTAATGATTTGATGTTTACCAGATCTTCAGTTGTTGTGTCACTGAATTTTCACCAGTAAATTTGTAAGCATTTCCATGCACTGTGTAGCAGAGTGTTGTCTTTTATATTTAGTGTGGAACTCCTCTTTGGCAGTAGTAGTATTGCAAAATAATGTTGAGTGTTCAGGAGGTGAAAGGACTGTGCCTCTCAGATGAGGTGAGATTTATTTGTGAAACCATAACCTACAGTATTGTTGCTCTCCTAAATATGTCTTAGTGATGTATATTTGGTTTTATGTTTAAAATTGCCATTTAATGGTTAATGTGGGAAATAATTAGAAGAAGGAAAAAGAAATTTTCAGCATTTTTATGCTGCATCTTGGCTGCAGTTAGAACAATGGGTCAATGGCACTAAATATAATGTGGTAGTTTGCTCATTTTGTTTTACCTTTGCATTCTTCTAGTGTATGGATAATGGTCAGTTAATACCATCAACTATTTTTTTTTAATTTATAAAAAAAAAGCAGTGGGAAGGATTTTTTCTCATCATCTTCTCTGATTGCCAAGTTATTTGTATGTAGAGGGAAGATTCTTTTTGTATAATCAATCTGCTGTTACCCATTTTACTGCCAAGCATTCCTTCTCTATGGCAGCGTAATGTTACCTAGGGAACAGCTTAAAGCTGACACATACAGTGGTGCCACAAATTAATTTCACAGTTATCAGGATATAGGGTGATAACAACAACATGAGCTACTGTGAAATTACCATTGTTCCCATTGAGTTACAGTGTAATTATTACTTTTGTGGCAACTATGCAAATAACTCATGTCACCACTGTAGGATGGGATGTGCTTTCCTTTCTCTGATTCAGTACTTTGTGCTTCAGAGACATCTTTATGTACTATAAACTAGAGCTGTGCTTTGAATTGAAATCTAAATATGGTTATATCTTCAGGAAAAAAAAAAAAAAGAAAAAAAGAAAAGCAACACTTAAGAGACTAAAAACCAAAATCCCTTGTAGCCTGTCCATTATCACCTGGATGGTACTGGATCTGTAAATGTGTGCTAATTTAACAAAAAAAAACAACCAAACCTGTTATTTTTCCATTATTTCCAGCATGCAAGTGGGAATCTTCCTTCAAAAAGGGAGCTTTGCGTTAGTTATTTTTATTAAGGGTCTTTCTCATGTTTCTTTGCTGCCATTTTATGGAGGCTGCTTGATGGGAGGGACAGGTAAAGAGATGTTTGATTACATTACATATTCTTATATTGTTAGGTAGGAAAAAACTTCTGGAGTAAGGTTAAGATACTGTTCCCAGTATATAAAATGGAATGTATCTTTGACCCTGAAAAATGGACCCTGGTTAAAACAAAGCAGCTGCTGAGATTTAATGATGGCAGAAAGCAAGAAGGTCACATAACGTGGTGAATTTGGCACATGTGCTCCTCATACCATTTTGTTAGAACCAGAAATAAATGTGCTTTGGGGGCTGCAGGTTAGGTTACCTGCAAGTAGGCTCCATTTTTTTTTTTAAATTTTTATTTTCCATCCTTAGGCTGGGATTTTTGAAAGTTTCTACAGAGACCTTAGGTGTGCAACATGCAGTTGTGTATGGATAGCTCACCTGAAGCTCCTTTTAACATTTCCATTCTAGAGAAGTGGCTAATAACCAGATTTTCTAAATCTGAGAATTCAAGAGTTTTAAATGTTTAAACACTAAAGAAGAAAGAAAACTTTTGAGACGTGCAATTTAGAAAAGCATCATAGCTGCTATTGCATGAAAAGAATGAGCAATGGAACTTTATTAAATGTCTGTAACCAAGCAAAAATCTGTATGCATATGATAACTCACTATTATCAAAACTGTCAGTGCAGTATAAATTTCCCTGAAGGACAAAATTCTGGTGATGGGAAAGTTTTCTTTCTTTTTAGAGTTTATTGAATCTTCATTGACAAATAATCCTAATGAAATTATAGCCTGTGATTTATTTTTTTTTTTAAATAAATTTTAATTCTTAAAAAAATTAAATTGGAGAAAGCATTTTCTCATTTTAGCTAAAATGACTTTTCAGCTGCTCTTTTGCAAAAAATGTTTTTTAATTAAATTTGAAGTAATTTTTTAAATTGCAAGATAGCTTGCAAATGGAATCTGTTTCCCCAGTTCCTGTTATATTGCACTGACAGAAATACAGAACAGCTTGATGAGCCTGTTTCTGTGAGAATAGACTTGTGAAAGAATAAATATGAGCAACATTCTTAAGGAGCTGTCTGTGCCCGTGAACATTTCTAAAATGCATATCTGTACTGCATCACCAAGATTTGAGCTGTAGAGATATGCTGTAAATTTGTGTAAAAATACAACAATTTTACCTTTTTTTTTTTTCTTGAAGGAATGAGCTTCATGAATATTGGGGTTTTTGAGGTTACAAAGAGAATTGTAGCAAAGCTATTCAAAGAGTAGGAATAACATCCAAATGATGATGGAATGTAAAGAGCTCTGCTTGGTGTCAGTGTTCCAATATATCTTATCCATGTTTTTTAAAATAATTTTCTGATGCCATTTCTTTAAAACTAATGAAAACCAGCTATGTAATTGCAAAATTACAAAGCAGTGTGCTGTTCTGCATCAAAGCACTCTGCTTTTAATTGGAAATACATAAATTGATAAGAAAATGTCACTTCCATGAAGCTCCCACTGATCTCTCTTTCTGAATTGCTATACCTGAAGGAGAAGCATTTAAAGCAATAGTTGGGATATTTTTCAGTAGTTTGATAGTTGTAAGTTCATCTTAAGAAAAGCAATGTTCTGAATTTTTCTTGTCTCGAAATTTTTTTTTTTTTTTTTTTTTTTTTTGATGGAGTAGACCAGTACCATAAAACCTCTGCAACTGTCAATCTAGGGGAAAGTAATCTCAGTATAAATAAACCTTATGTTCTGGCTCATTTATTATCCTTGTGATGAATAATAGTGGAAAAGTATGCAGTAATTAATGTACTAGCTTCATGGAATGACTCGTGCTTATCATATGATTGTTCTTTTTAGAGGTTTGCTGACAAGTATATTTATTGCAGTATGAGGAGGTCGCTAATTAATATACTTGTTAGAAAGACAGTGGGAATACTCTAAAAAATATGATTGTTTAGAAATTTTCTTCCTGTCACCCTCCACTTGTATCGGTTCTAGATACTGAAGAGCTAAGTCAATATTTAATGCTTCATTATCACTCAGGTGCAGTAATATTTAACACATATAAGTTTCATTTGAAAGAAACAGCTTGGTCTTATTGAGAGTTTCTGGAAAATCTGATGCAATCCTTGCATGCTATTACATAATCACAGAATCATCTAGGTTGGAAAAGACCTTGAAGATCATCCAGTCCAATCATTAACCTAGCACTGACAGTTCCCAACTACTCCCGATTCCTAAGTGCTATGTCGACCCAACTCTTAAACACCTCCAGGGATGGGGACTCAACCACGTTCTTGGGCAGCCCATTCCAACACCTAACAACCTGTTCTGTAAAGAAATACTTACTCATATCTAATCTAAACCTTCCCTGGCACAACTTGAGGCTATTCCCTCTTGTCCTATCACTTATTACTTGATTAAAGAGACTCATCCCCAGCTCCCTGCAACCTCCTTTCAGGTGGCTGTAGAGGGCGATGAGGTCTCCCCTCAGCCTCCTCTTCTCCAGACTAAACACCCCCAGTTCTCTCAGCCGCTCCTCGTACGACCTGTGCTCCAGACCCTGCACCAGCTTCGTTGCCCTTCTCTGGACACGCTCGAGTCATTCAATGTCCTTTTTGTAGTGAGGGGCCCAAAACTGAACACAGGAATCGAGGTGCGGCCTCACCAGTGCCGAGTACAGGGGTCAGATCCCTTCCCTGTCCCTGCTGGCCACGTTATTGCTGTCACAAGCCAGGATGCCATTGGCCTTCTTGGCCCCCTGGGCACACTGCTGGCTCCTGTTCAGCCGGCTGTCAATCAGCCCCCCCAGGTCCCTCTCTGACTGGCAGCTCTCCAGCCACTCCTCCCCAAGCCTGTAGCGCTGCTGGGGGTTGTTTGTTAGGAGTCAGCCTGTGGAAGCAAGTCATAAAGGTTTAGAGCTGCCAGAGGTACTCATTGTCCTAATTTTGGAGGGAGTGGGTAGGTCAGGGTGGGTAGTTGTGGGACTGTGGAGCACATCTATTGCCAGTAATGAGCAAGAAGCTCAAGTTGGTCATAAAAATCAAATGTTCTCTTTTGTATAGCTGATGATCAAAACAAGAAGTTATGCTCAGGATATATTATTTAGTGACAGGTTTTTTAATATAAGTAGATACAATAAAGCTGTTGAGTTGTGTTTTTTAAGGAATCTAGACTTGAACTATCTGATGGACTCTTTAAATAATATGTAAATACAGCATATCTCCAAAACTACTTGCATAAAAATGCCTGGCAAACTATAGAGACATAATTAAGAATAATTTTCTTGCATAATAGGTAGCATTAATTATTGTATTGCTTTTAATGTCATTTATTTATGGTTTCTTAGGTTTACTGGACAAATAGTGATAATTCTGTGCTGCATGTGACACATCTATTGTTTTAAAGCAGCGAGGAATGTTAGATCTCTTCTTACAATTTCAAGTAAGGCTATGATCTCAGCTTGTTAATTTGATGAATTTCTTACCCCTTACCTCCAATGACCAGTTTCAGATATCCTGATGGTGAGGCAGGAGGGAACCAGCTAGTTTTGTCCCCTTTTGTTTCTCTGCCTTTTTTTTTTTTCTGTATTGAGTCTACTTTTATTTTTGTTCCTCATGTGGCCTACTATGACTTCACTAGTTAAGAGGGACTGAGTCAAGTCTTGTAACGTAATCTTTCTTTCTTTCGTTATGGAGTAGCTGTTAGAAAAGTTGCGACTTTCCAGACTGATCTTACATTTTCTTCTTGAAAATCAGGCTGGCTGATGAGCGGTCAAAGTGCTCGTCAGAAGCAGCCTGAAAGGTGAGGTCTCGCTCTAACTGCCTGGGAACCAGATTAGGATCTGGTACCTGGTAGTTTACAAAGGGTCAAACCCTCTGTAATAGCTGAGTCACTCTCCTGCCTCATAGTGAGTTTAAACCTCTAAACTGAGGTCTGTAAGGAGAGCCCTAGGAACGTCCTTCAACAGGTTCTCATGACTACTGTCAGATAGAGGCAGCATAATCTGATCTGGATATATAATTTAAGCTGTATTAATGCTGTGTACAGATGACTGTGCATGATACTTGAATGGTGGTATAAGGGTGTGTAAAATCCTTTTTTAGGACTGTTGATGGACAGGACATCAAAGGACAAGACACCTGTTATTTTTATATGCTCACAATTGACACCACATGGTGCTTCACGCAATGGCTTTATTCAGGGGGAAAAAAAAGAACTATGTGTGGATGGGAGATCTCCTTAGTTATATTTCACTCGATGGAAGTTGAACTTTAAATGTGGGACTTGCATGCCCCTTCCTCTTTGTAACAATTGCTGAACCAGAGAGACATGGATATGTGCTTACTTGAAAAAACACCTTCTCTTGAAAGTTCCATCTACCAGAAGAGACTTAATATGGCTTTACACAAAACTGTCTGTCCTTACCAGACTGAAAACTGTAGTTCTCTTGTTTCAACATAATAAACCTACAATTTCTTTATGAGGGGCCACTGAAAATTAACAATTATGATTGCTCTGAAGAATATAAATAGTTCCTCTTCTCCAGGGAAAATTACATAAAGCAGTGCCAAATCTCGCTAAATTAAAAAAACAAATAACCTATTTCATTTTGGCAGGGTTGGTAATGTTCTGATCCTTGGCTTCAGGGCCAACATATTTTTCTAGGTCTACATAGAAAGATGTTCATGTCATTCCTGCCTCTACAGTAAATAAAAAGCTGGATCAACTCTCCTATGTTGTCTCTGTAATGAGTTCCAACTGGAGTACTATCCCTCCATGCTTGGCAGCTTAGGCAGCTTTTCAGTGGAGCATTTTCTGGTTTTAGAAATAAAATTTTTTAACCTCTTCTTTGCCCAGAAAGGTACAGACATTGTAACATAAAAGATTACCTTAAAAATGGAAACTGCATCAGAGTTTTGAGATTAACGGACATAAGTATTTCTGTTTATCCAAGAGTCCTCCATGTTCTGACATGTCTTATTTCTTGTTTGGGGAATCAAGAGTATACTTTTTGTTTTCTTCTTCGTGGTAAGATAGAGGTTCTGGCAGCCACTGCACCAAATACAGCCTAGGACTATGAGTTACTGTCTCATATCAGCCACTTCTATATGGCATAAATGTTTGGGGGTGTTTTTGTTTTTAAATTACTTTGCTCAGTAGTCTTTAAGTTTTTTCTCACTGAATAGTAAAACCTACAAGAGGTTTGTTTATAAATGCTTTAACTGCTCAGTTTGCCACTGACCAAGGAAACAAGCTCAGTGGTAATGAAGTTTTAACTGAAGGCAATATATGGTATAGTACATCCAAACAATATCAAATAGGTAAAACTGTCTTAGAGTAGGAATGAAATCTCTACCAGCTTCCCTAGAAACTGATATGTGATTAGGGAATTCCTTGGGGAAGAATGATCCCTTTCTGTTTTCCCTCATTAAGACCTATGAAGAGCTTTCTTTATATTATTTTGCTTATGGTCAGTGCTTCTCATTGTGGATGAATTAGATCTGCCACATCAGCATGCTATTTTACAGCTATGAATTCCCTCCCTCAACACATGTGGAAGACTCTGCAAAGTGCTGAGCACTTTGGCCAACACGGAGAAAGCTCTTACTTTTGCATTTAATTTTAAATTAAGCCAAATTCATACGCTTAATCTTGAACACGTGCTTCAGTGTATGCTCAGCATAGGGCCATAGTGCTTGTTTCTGCAAATGTAATGTCTATACTGTATGTAGTATTTATGTTGGCTCATGGAAATAGACTCGGGTCCTGGGAATTCAGCGGTTGCTTGTGTAATAATGTCCTGCCATGTGGCCAGTGATCTGTCCTGAAGCAGCTCGTTTGCTGGAAGTACTCAAGGGATCAATCCCAAGTTTCATCCAGAGACTACTTACTAAGAACACTAATACTCCTGTCACACTGTGGATAGTTCTGATCTTGTGTGAGTACATGTCTGTGAGGAGTAGGATTAATAATTAATGCATGTTCCCTCTGTGTAAAATAGGATAATCTCTGACAGATGGTGGTTTTTAACAAGAGCAGTGCAGTAATTCAGATCAGACTAAGCATGTTTTATCTGTGTCTCAAAAGTAAAAGATGCTTACATGGATATATGTAAAACCTGCATGGCTTTCTTGCATTCTACAACTAGTTTTAGATCACAGACATACTGGATTTTTGAGAGGTGATTGTAGTATTAGTGGTGGTAGTGGGGTTATGTCAAATTTCATAGCATTATAGAAAGAGTCTCCCTTTAGTTTTCAAATGTGCTTATCTGTAGGTGAACAACTGAGAGGAAAAACAAATTTCTATCAATAGTAGCAACTTATTAGAAAATGCAAATCTACGAAACAGTATTTTGTACCAACTTTGCTATTATGAGTTAATGAAACATACAATAGTTGGGTTTTTTAATTCCTTAAATGCCTTCAATAGTGCTGTAAAGGAAACAAGATACTTAATCAGTTCTTCATCCTTTTTTACTGAGGCATGCTTACCTAAGATTTAGAGGTCAAATTGGGCACCCTTCATTACAGTCAAACTGCACTGGCCTCCAAGGAAAGATCACCTCTTTCTGAAAACTGCAGAGATATATTAATGAATGATGGAATGGATGATGTGTTATCAGGAGCTTGTCCAACATCAGCATCAGGCTGATGTGCTAGAAGGACTGGCTGATGTCCTATAAACATGTTGGATGTTTAGATTCTCTCATTGTATGTAACGAATTGTTATAAAAAAAGCATGCACCATGGCATACTTGTGATGGATGGGTGTCATTGCTTAAATGAAGGCTTTGAATCACAAATGTATGTGCAAGTAGCTATTTTCTTCCATTTGTAAAATACTATGCTAACTATTTCTCAGAATGAGTAATGTACCATATATAGCACCAAAACAGTGTCTAAAAGTGCTTTGTATCATGCTAAGTAGAAATAGATATGTCTATTGAATAAAGCATCTAGTTTGCATCCTTGGAAGTATCCATGTGGACCTTTTTTGTCTGGAAATGTGATTTTAAAATAGTGTACATCTGTTCAACAGAATATATGTATTTTTCAAATTTATTGAAAAGTATATAATATTTTCCAAAGCTATTAAGTGATTATTTAATTTTTATATTGAGAATGCTAATAACATGTGAAAATATCTTTCAGATCACCGGGTAAGACAAAATACCTGGTAGTTATGAGACACTGGGGGTAGTTACTAAAGTTACTTAAGAGTTGCCCCTTTAAATCCCTAAAGCCTGAGAGCACCTAGAGGCTGCCAGAGTACTTAACACTATTCCACAATTAAAGGGCTTCTCAATGCTGAACTCTACAGTAGGTTTCGAGATAGGGGGTCTTCCTATTCCACATCAGTCCCTCCAGATTAACCAAGCCGGATGTACAGAAGAAGCTAGTAACTATCTGGTGCTGAATGCTAATACCTTAGAGATTTAGCAAGTATGTTTGGCATATTAAACATGTGAGTTCAAATCCATGCTCTTCCTGTTTTTGAGTAAATGCTTGAATTCAGTACTTCTACAATTCAGGGCTCAAAAATCGTTTGTCTGATGGTTGCTGTGAAACTATGTGTTTTTTTTCTTTTTCATGTGGAAAAGCAAAGCTTAAACATATTTCTTTGTGAGCAGGTTCATAGTGATAACCTTTGGAGAAGGTGACACGTGGCTCTGGTTTGTCTCTGGCCATGTCAGGTATTCAAGCAACTAAACTATTTGCAGCTAGCGTCTTGGCTGTTTTTTGAGAATCTCTCATGTACACCTGTCATATCCCACTTAGGTGAGGGAGACTTAGATTCTTAAATCTCCAGCAGAGTGGGTAACAGTGAGACAAGTCTCATAGTCCATGCACAGACATTTATTAATTTCCCATAATGTATTAACTGGATACGCAATAATTGGCTAAGTACATAATGAGTTATGGCAAGTGATATAGTATGCCTTGCGTTACTTAATGGTAATAAGGAAAAAGGGAGAAAAGAAAAGGAGTGATAGAAAGAAAATAGTGAACACTGGTCTGGGTTCCTGTGTTGGTCCCATCTGAGTTTATCTGTCTTCACTTCCATCACATCTTCTGTTTTATTTCTATATTTCACTCCTCACCCCCCCCTTAATTTATACACACTTTCCTTGGGTCTGTCCCATAAGTCAACCCACATACCTATGTATCCCATGTATGAGGAGGAGAAAGGTGCTTCATGGGATGATATAATTAGCATGATCTTGTAATCTTCATTAGCATATTCAGGGATGTCGACTTTGCTTCATTATCAAAATACTGCATATTAAAGGTCATTCACTGGACAGATGGCCCTTGAAATTTTATAAGATGCACAAGAGCAGAAGCATCCTGTCTCCACAGGGCTCGCCCTTCCAGCTGCATTTTGTGTTATTCAGGCAGCCTTATCAGCTTTGACCTCCACCCTGTGACTATAGTTTTGTTACTTGTGTTTGAGACGTTCCTCATCTCGGAGGCCTCCACTCACACCCCCCCATCCCTTATCTCTTTTTTAGGCTGTTTTTCTCAGTCTTTGTTTCTGGGAGGTCTGTTTCTGTCAGTCCCTGTTTTGGGGAGTTACAAGTTGTCTCTCACAATACCCCTACCTACTCTGTTTATTTAGTACGTGTTTGGAGCTTCAGCATCTAACTTGCGTCAAACCACTTCACAGAAGGGCAGCTGGAAGTTAATTAACTTTGGGATTGCAAAGCCCAAATTTTGACTTTGCAGATGAAACAATAGTCAGAAAGATTATTTTAATACTTGCACTTTGAATTAATGGTAAGGGAGTAGCATATGCCTGAATGGCAGAAAAGATCCAGCAGTCAAAATGCAAGCTAATTGTGTGAGTGAGCGGTTATACTGGTAAATGTAAGATTTAGAAGGTAGGATATTCTAAAATCCCTCTTAAGTTTTGAAACTGTGAGAAGAGCAAATTTTATTACTGTATCTTCAGGATGGCACGTAAGCCTGAGCCTGTAATTCAAATTGCTTGCATGATTTGAAGAAAGGTAATTCTGATTCTGCTAGCAATACAATTAGGTATATTGCAATTCTCAAGATTTGTTGATGTTATCATTCTAGTCATGTTTGTGTTGAGGTGAATTAGAAACAGCATGAGGGGACATCATCTTGGATAACTGGATTCAGTTACCACTTCAGTTCACCTCAGAGTCTATCCATGTGTATTTTTAATGTACACTTTCACATCTCTTCTCAGTTTTATACACCAAAGCCTCTGTTTTTCACAAATGTAAGGTAATGGGAGAGGAGGAGCAAAGAGAGCCTTAAGAGCTGCATTAGTAATTGCATGTCCTTCAGGAACTCTCAGGAATCTCCCTGGCTTGCACATATTTGAGCTCTTACTCTTCATTTATGAATTTGATTAAAAATCTTCAAATGAGACTGGATCAATAATTCTGGCTTGGTAACTTACCTCCTTCAAAGTAAAAATGATACGTAGTTCTGTGTTCTCTGAGGTTTGAATACACACATCTTCTAACACCTTCTTTTACATCATAATTTCAGTATTAGCATTAATTCTTCAAAAATAATTCCTCTGGATACAGAAGAGAGATATTTTATGATGGGAGCCATCCCAGTGTCGTTTCTGTTTTAGATGCTGCTGTGGAGATTTGCATAGAAAGCAGCCTAAAGAATGTCTGGGAGATGTATATGCTGCTTCCCACTCCGACAGCACTGGAATGAGTCTATCTAACGTCTATTGTTTGCTATTAGATGTATGTATTATTAGTTTATAGTATGTGTGGTGTATGTATTTGTTTAATAAGCGATCATCTAGGTGCATCTACTGGGCAGAAGCTAAAAGTGGTGTCTGCAATGAAGATTGAGAGCTGTAGCAGAGAGATTCAGAAATACTGTCAATGCAGAGAAATGAGTGAAAGGTAAACAGTACAGTAAAGCAGTGTTCAAAAAGGGAGAAGTATGTATTTCCCCCCCCAAGTGAGCTGAAGCATGATAATGTACTGAACAAATAAAGATGATAGTCTATAAATTCATTAATATGTAATATCTATTATTTCTCTTGAGTTGTGCCTAGTACCTATTGAGATTGGTGGGTGATTGACTAGATTGACAATTGTCAGCTTTATCTATTGTGCTCATAGACTGAGATCAAGAATAGAAGTTGATCTTCTCTGCAGAATAAGTTTCCTACATCTGAGAAATTGCTCTCACCCACTAGAAAATATTTTCAAAACCCTAATGCCTACAGGGTCAGATTTCTGTGAAAGTAGTCTGAAATCTCTTTCTTTTTCCTGCAGAAGTAGATTGACTTATAAGAGTATATAAAAAAAAATAAAAATCAAAGTTCTGAGATGTCAGTACATGGCATTAGTATTACACCTTTCAGCTTTCAAGTTCAGGTTATTTATTGTAACACAATGGAAATGCTCAGAGAGTATTTTCTGTAGAGTTAGAAAGAGGCTAACAGCAGTTTATTGTAAGAACAAGGAAGATTCTGTTCTTGCTGCACTGATATGCAGCAAGATTACTCTATTAAATATTATGAGACATGATAGGTTGTGCTGTTATTGAAGTGGATCTAGGATACATGTTGAAGTTACCATCTTGCACTCTGGTTGTTTTTATTTCATAGCATTCTGGTATTATGAAGTTAAGGGAAACATAAGTACTTTTCCATTTTGCTTACTCCAGATATTCCTGGGCACAAAGCTAATGAAGTTGTCTGTCTCTTGGACCTGTACTTGGGTGCTAGGGCTTTGGAAAGGTGTGATGATACTGCTTTGCATTTTTTCCTTTCCTTTTCTGCCACTGCAGTGGAGTTTGTCAGTATTAGCTTTTATTTCTAAGTAGACAAAACGGATGGGAATTTAACCTAGAAAAGTGATCATTATTGCACTGTTGTACAAATTTCCCAATGAATATGTGTATATTTTAAGTTTTGCTTGTTCTTTTTTTGTGATTGTGGTATAGCGTGGTATGGCATTCCCATTGGAAGGCTGCAGTGCTTTGTCTGTATGACTACTGCTGTATTTACAGCTCTAAAACTTGCTTTGTGTAAGTTTGTGGCACTCATCTCATGACTGGGATGTACTTTCAACTGGGAATAAACTGTTGATCCTTTGTCCAAAGACTGTACTTGAAGAAGTGCAAGCAGTTTTCTGTAGTATTCAGTAGAGGTTTATTGAGTTCGTGTGCTAATGTTTTCTGAGTAGTGTACAATTTTTTGCTTAGAGTTTGTAGATCCACAGAAAAGAGAGTAAGGCCATAAAAATGAGTTAATGTAATATTTTTTCCACTTTTGGTTGTGGTTTTAAACAACATCCCTATAAAAGTATTTGAATCAAAGATATAACATCACTAGAGAGAAGTTATTATGTCACCATGAACTGTATATGATTTTGTTAATGGTATACCTGCCACATTAATTAAACAGTTTCTAAATCAAGGTCTAGATCTGTGGGACAAAATTAAAAGCTTTAAGTACTTCTGTCCAATGAATGCTGATAATTTTTGTCATATGGTGCGTTATGTTCTCATTACAGATTTTCCAGTGTTGCTTATAGAGTGTACTTAAGAAGATAGAGTGTGGGTTTGTATAATACTGCTGCCTGATGCAAGTCGGTGTATACACCCTCCTGAGTTGACAGCTGCTGCAGTAATTTAAAGAAGAATCCATGTTGCCTTCCCTGTGGCTTCTCCAGGTGCTACAAAGCCTGGAGGAGGTAAAATGGCACTAACTTTTACAGATGTCAACATCTGTACCAGAGTAGGGCTCTGTTGATTAAAACTTGGATAGTCTAACACCTTAACAGTAATTAACCCAAACTACTTATGACTGTGCAAATGACAATTCAGGTTACAGATAGCTTCTTTCCCTCTTCCTCCATCCTCTGAGTTTTAAAGGAAATAATTTGTTTGTTTTTCTGGTAGGAACTCAGAGAATTTTACGTGAAATATTTATACATTTAAAAAATATTTATTGCAAAACATTCTTTAATAATTCTCTAAGTCATTCCTTCAGTTAACTGGATTTGTTATATAGTTAGACTATTGAATATAGTAATTTTTTTGAAAGTAAAAAGATTAGGATTAAACTATTATAAACTAGAATTAGATACAAATTTTGGGACTACAACATTCACTTTATAATCCAGATATGTATCATTTACTATTACATAGTGTAAACAAATCTGTGGGTTGTAACTTGCCTCTGGATGGACATTACAGAAGATGTGTGGTCTGCTCTGCCCCTCTGAGCAGTAGACATCATGTTTTGTTTTAGAAGCTCTGGAAAACACTTCTGTATCTGCTGCTTATTTTCCATATACTGGGACAAAGCTTCATACACCACTTTGTATAGCAGAGATTGAAACACCGCAGTTTTGATCTGGAAAAGTGACTAAAGAAGGCTGTGGCTTCTGTCTAACTGACCTAGAAATGTTAAGCAGCAAGGTCTAATTAGGGAAGCTAGTAGTAGTTTTGTGAGAACTGGCTGCATGAGAATTTCATGCTGGCAATTCCTCCCCCTTCTAAGACGTAGTAAGGGTATGAAAGGTACGTGTATAGTTGCAGGTAAATAGCTGCCCAGCTTCCAAATTCTTCCTGGCAGCATCTCATGATAGATGTATTTGCAGACAAGCCTAGTTAGAGGTTTTAAACTTTTTGTTGGGAGGAACTTTTCTCTTCTGATGTCACTTCTTTGGGTCATGTATAGTCTCTGTAGGAGCCTATGGTACAGAGAGTTGTGAGTCCCACTTCTGTTAACTGGCAGCAGCTTTCAGTTCACACTTTGAACTGTGACTTACACCTGAGGCTATTCTGTTTTTCAGCTGTCCTTGTTTTTTGTTCTTGATAGTCTTGGTAAATAGTGGTGAAATCTGCATATTACCTACCCATTTGTGGTAGGGAGAATAACTGTATTGGTCTCCTGCAAGCTTTTCAGAAAGAGAAACTAATTCAGGATGTGTTTGCCTGCTACTTACTAAACATTCCAAATAACTATTGCCTTGTTTTGGACAGCATTTAAGATGTGCTATTTTAAAGAGAGATGTAAAAGCGCCAGTGATTTGTAATTAGCTTTTAGAGTGATGCCGCTCTTTCCTAATGTGGTAGTACAGCACTGCCATTGTGTTGGGCAGTCAAGATAAGGGACCTTAGTTCAAGTGAAAGGGTCCTCATATTATTCCTGGGTCTGTTGTGACTTGGGTCTGGTGACCTTCAGGGCATACTGTAAGCATCTTCTGTGTTCCCAGCCTTTTTTTGGAGCAGGGGAAAGTTGGCAAGAACTCTCTGCTATGTTCGTTCTTCTGATTGTTTGCTTACATTAGGATTGATATGTTAAAAGGTGAAAGAAACATAAATAGAATGTAAATTTAAGATATTTGGAAGCAAGCTTAAATTATATATTACAGATCAAAATAGCTTACATTATGGTTGCTTTGAGGTTTTTTTGGCAATATGTAAATTTAGGATTTTGTGTTAGTGTTGTAGCAGCTGATAGGAAAATTTCAGAAAATTTAGCGTCTTGCATTTCTTCTGGACTTGAATGGATAGGCTCAGTCTTAATCAGTGACCTGTTCTTTTATAGATGAAAAGATAGCTATTCAGTCTCCAAAACCAAGTGCGTAGTGTTCAGTGGCAAATATTTGCATTCATGTACCTTTCTTCTTCCAAGTTACACTAACAACGCTGAGTTAATTTTTTTGGAGATTCATATAAACTATAAGTATTTCCTTTTCTTGGCATAATTTTGTAAATTCAATATTTTTCTTTTAAGAAAAACCTATTTAATACTTAGAAATTGTGCTACTGAAAAAATGTTGTATAGCATTTAAAAAGTGAAACTGTCTTTCATGTAATTCTGTTTTCAAAAATGGATTTTTCAGTTAAAATGTAGGAGGGCATCAGTCAATTGCCATAAAAATAAAGGAGTAAGGAAAAAGAAAAATGGTAATGTAGTGAAGCCATTTAGTAATACCACATTTAAAATCCACATGAACTATCAAAAAAGAAGAGAAAAATATCAAGTTTATGGCAGTTGACAGTGGTATGGGTTAAGAAAAATTAAAGAAGCTTGGAAAGCCTGGAAATAGTGATACTGAATGTAGCTAAATGAGCTTCAGTCTGGGAAATTGTCAGCCTGTGTCTGGAGACAGACATTTTCTGAGATACAGATATTCCAGTAGAGAAGCTGCCTTGTTTCAGGAATATTGAAAAAGCTCTTGAGATTTTAAGTGATATAAAATGTGTCCTGATGCTAATACATGTTTGAAAAGAGTATTATCTGGTAAAATTATTGGCTGTGTCTTCGATGCTGTCACAAGTAAGGGGGAGTTCCTTCCAGTATGGGAGAGCTCTTCCATTCTGAGGACTTTGTGTGGAGTCAGATGCCAGCACAACAAAGGGAATGGAGTGTGAGTGGGTGGGAGCGGGTCTGTAGGGTGAAACAGGTGGTGCTGCAGACCCAGGGTCCACCCGTCTGTGTGCGTGTGATGGCTAGATGCCTCAGACTAGATGTAGGCTGGAGCATTTGTGGAACTACATCTGGAGCTGGCCTGCTCTCCTGAGAGATTTGCTTCTGAAGTCCTCTGCTGGTCCAAAGCGAAGTGGTAACATAGATGCACCAAAAAGAAAAGCATGGTGTGCCTATAGCCCTGGTATTGTAATACATAAGCGATCAGAGATGCTCACCCCTTTGAGAAGCAGTATTATCTCTGCATACTACAGAAACAAAACATGACAAAGATTGACCTTTTCTAGATCATCCAGGCAGCGTGCAGAAGGTCTTGAAACTGGTCATGAAACACAAAGACCTAGAGCAATGCAATTAAAATATTTAAAAACATAAAGGATGCTTCTGATGTGATGGTTAATAAATTTCCATGTGCATTTGCTTCAGTAAAAGTAGCCCTCTATATACCGCACAGAATGTGTTTTATGGTGACTAAGCTATGTATTATTATTATTGGAATGAAATCAGCCACAGACAGACATTTTAAAGATACTGCTGAATGTATTGAAAATTAATTTTTCCTTACACCACCATCCATTCTCAATATTATGTATTATTATAGCATGTGTGCTTTTTTGGTATTCATGCATACTGCAGTATTTCAATTGGGTGCAAAGAAGAATCTGCCTTTACTTCACAATGTATTTTTGTATCAGTTTCACATATTAATACATAATATACTCCATATAATGTCTTGTAATTTGAAGTTGCCCAGCTGTAGAGGTATCACACTATTCCTCATAGGAACATTCTTAGAGAGTTTATCCTTTCCTAGTGCAGAATTTAATGAAAGTACATATTTTGCAGCTCACGGTGCAGCAAGTTACAAAAACTGTCCCTCATCTAGCTTGGCTGTCTGTAGGCTGGAACTACTTTCTAAACTTGTCTGTAGCACTTGAAGGCTTTCAGAAGGGACTGATAGTTAGAGACACAAGGGGTTCTTCTCTGGAGTGTGCCACTTTCTTTGGCAGTGCGGGCTCTGTCAGGAAGCTCTGTTCAGTGTGTTGGCTGAAAACAGGGAAACTCTGAGGGCTGTGGTCCCTGAGCCTCTCTATACCACAGTTAGTTTAATTTAGAGATTGCTATATTTTGAATTTACTGAAATAAAGTATACTGAAAGAATTTAAAAGTCTGGTTAAATGGAAGGGTTTTGTTTCCTTATCACAAGCTCCCCTTTTGTTGAATACTGTCAGAGTTATTCAATAGAATTATTAGATACCAAAGTCACAGTTCAATTTCACTTTCATTCTGTAAGTATGAATCAGACAGATGGATGCTTCAAATGACAGGTGAAAGTGGAAGTTTCCTTCAGGACAGTTTCTTTTCAAAGTTGTTTATTTGCAGAGTGCAGCCTCAGGATAGCTCTAATGTTTTTGTTAGCAAGTGATTTGTGCCAGCCCCAATACAAATAAAACATTTGATTTGTGCATTCTATTGTGAACTAATGTGCACATGCTTGCCGTCTTCAGACATACCGTATTTTATCAACATGAGGGATCTTTATTTCTTTTATTACAGTGTGTAGTGAATACCAAAGATAGCAGTGTAGTAAGTTGTAATAAAGTGTTATGAAATGAGTAAGAAAGTTACTTAACATTAAATTTAGACAAGAAGTGAGAGTCTACCCCGCAGAACAGGTCTTCAAAATGTTGCATACGACTCGAAAATAGTTTCTTTGTGTTACTCTCTAGGAAATATGTGTGAATATTCTGTTTGGATTCCAGTTTAACTAAAAAAGAAGAGATCTTAATACTGTTTCTGATACATTTAGTGATGTATTTGAATGGGTTAAATTATGTTATTCCATGTGGTAATAACAAGAGTACAAATCACCGTTTTGTTCAGTGTGTTCTGAATGTAGTCTGTGAACATTCATTAACCTTCAGGTATTTTTTTCTTTACAAAACCCCACCAAAACCCAGAACTTAGATGTAAAATGAAATTATTATTTAATGTTATGATGCAGTATAAATACATGCTATATTACACCTTATTTATGAAACCAACACAAAGCCTACTAGATACTCGCTATATGATTGCTATTTTGATATTTAGATCAAAGAGATCAAATTGATAGGAGAATCATTAAGAGAAAGACACTTTAAAAATTAATCTGTAGGATTTTTATTAGTGTGAGAGCATCCTGTTTATTGCAATAATTATTGCTGTAATTGGATGCAGTAGAGAACAGTTTCAAGTGAACTGAATATTATGAACAATGTAAAGATAGCCAGTCTCTCCTATCTAGTAATTTCAAGTATAATTTCTGCTTCTCTCTTTGCCTAAAGAACTGTGCAAATCAAAGTACTTAGTTTTCTGAAAATGAAAAATAATAAATATGAAATGATTTTAATACTAACAACAATTTATAATATCTTCAAAAATTATCAGAGTTGTAACAGTGGTGGTCATAAGACTTGTCTAAGATTATAAAAAAATACAATATTTGGAGACTTGAAATGTCCCACAAGTTACACCTCTGTTACCCTAAATAGAAAAACTATTTTATTATCTGGCAATATTTACTGTTGAGACTACATCTATATATACCAGAGTTTGAAAAATGGTATATTCCATAATATGGGATTTTGTACTAGAAATCAGCTCTTTATTTTGACATGCAAAAATATAGTTTGTTTTAATAAATATATGCAGTTTGTTCTCATACAGGTGTTAAAATCCATACAATTACCTTGGTGCTCTAGTGTATTCATTCACAAATGTATGATATGAGAAACAAAAATGGGTGTAACTTGACATTATTTATTAAAGCGTTATTCTTTTCTCAACACAGATTTTTAAAATGTCATCAAGGAACTCTGAATCTCAATGACTTCTAAATTTAATGGTGCTGTTTACAGGTTATTTTTCCTTTAAAAATGTCTAATCAATAGGCCTCCAACTTCAACAGCAGTCTAAAAATGAAACTTTTAAAATTGTCTTATTAATGTGACAAGGATTCTTCATCTGACACTCAACAATCTTCTTGATTATCAACGACTCAGTCTAAAGTCCAGGTAACTCTTGAGTTGCCTTCACTCTTCAGAACAAAGATGAGTAAAAATGGCAAAAATACTGCTATAATTTCACCTTAGTGTAACGTCTCATTGCCTTCCTTGGGATTACGTTTTTGTTTGCTTGGAGCAGCAGATTGAGAGTTCTGCTTTTGGTCATGGTAGCTTTTAAATATTTTTTTTCAGAAGGCTTTGTTAAATTAAGTAAGACAACAATATCTAACTTGATGGTCCAATGGAGCACCTAGGAATGAGGGATAACAATGGTTCTGGCATTTCCTTGGAGGCTTGGATGCAAATGGTTTCTGTGCTGTAGGCTGCCAAAAGCTGCTAAAAGTGTTCTGTGCCGTAGTCCTTCATTGTCAAAGATGAGATAATATTTCTTTGCCTTAAAGCTTTAATGCGGAGAGAAGTACAAACTGAGAGTGAGATATCCAAGTGCTGTGTTGATGATGACTGCCTAGGTAAATGTAGGGGGATAAACAGAGTCTTTTGTACAGGTGTGAACTTGCCTTGTCTGAGTTTAGAGTTGACTCTGGTTAGCACACAGTGAAGCTATGGCTAGCATAGCTCTGTGTGAGTGATAATATGCCCTAGGGAGGGCAGGCAAGGAGAAATTACCTTCAGATAGACAGTTTAGTTATCTCTTGTAGAATCACAGATTTGCTGAGATTGGAAGGTTCATAGGGAGATTGTCTAGTCCCAATCTTTTACTTTGAACTGCATTGACTAGAGCAGCTTGCTCTGAGCTGTGTCCAGCCAGGCTTTGAATATCTCCAAGGATGGACACTCCACAGTCTCTGTGGGCAAACAGAAAATAGTAGAGGTGTCAATGTTATGCCGAGCCTGAGTTTACTGACAAAATAAGAAATGGGCAGAGTTAATTCTTCCCCATGTGGTTATGGGCACTGACCTAGCTATACTGCTTCCAGATCCAAAGTGAAGGGTTTTGATGCTTTGCTTTCACCTGGCACACATCCCCAAGGATGGCAGATCTGAGCAGTGCTGGGGGTCGGGCAATACAAAGTCTGTTATATTCTCAGGGCTGCCGAGGAGGCATCTTAACTGACTTGATTTAAGGAACTACATTTCTGCATTCAAAACTGTAACTGACCATTTTCAGGATGAACACTAATCACTGGAGTCACAATGCAGACAAGTTTTATGTTAGTTATGTTATGGTTTACAAAATAGTATTTTTGAAAATGCCTCATTGGTTCATGGTACTTGGTTCAGGTATCACTTAGCATTTTTGTCTGTTAGTTAGTAAGGCAAAAGATATGTCACTTATTTTTAAGCTATGGTAATAAGGCTAGGTTCTGAGCCTACAGAAAAAATCCTGCTGGTCCCTATTAAAGGAATAGCGACCTATAAAAACAGAAAAGTTCAGACCAGCTGTGTTATAACAATATTGCAGAAATAAGTTTGTGAAGTAACTGAGGATGTACCAATATGAAGATTTAGTACTATACAGAGTGCACTTTGATAAAACATAATGTAAAATTAAACATTTGCATTTTGGAATATGGCTCAAATACCTGTTTTCTTTTAAAAGGAAAATGTGGAAAGGAAAAATCAGCAAATTAATATTAGTATATTTAAAACAGAACTGTGGGTCTTGGAGATGGAAATGCCAGTCTCAGAATTAGTGTCCATAACATTCTGAAACACTTGGGCTCTTGGGTTAGGTTTGGCATGAGAATTTTGGCCTAGCAAGGTAAGTGTCTGTGTTAGTTAATGCTTGAATTCTCACAGAGTCAACTAGGTTGGAAAGGACCTTGAAGATCATCTAGTCCAACTGTTAACCTAGCACTGGCAATTTCCATCTCCACCACATCCCTCAGTGCTATGTCGACTCGACTCTTAAACATCTCCAGGGATGGGGACCTCACCACCTCCCTGGGCAGCCCGTTCCAAAACCTAACAACACCTTCTGTAAAGAAATACTTCCTTACATCTATTCTAAACCTTTTTCTCACTACTTTTATTTTTTCCTTTTCTCTCCCTTTTTCTTAATCCACATTTTTCCCCTGCTTATCCTCGCCCCCCCCCTCCCCGGACACAGTGTATCAGTAATCTAATCTATTTCTTCAAGAATAAGATGGTAATGTTTTACTTTATATTCATGTAAATTAATAAAATATTTAATAGGTACTAGCATGAGCCGTTATGAACTATGTAGAAAGGTGGAATACTTGGGGGCATTTGTCACATATAATTCATATATGCCAACTAAATGGACTTCAGATCTTTTAGTTGAGATGGTTTGTGTTCCACACCTTACTTTACATAGATTGTGAGACTATGGAAAATGCTGGAGCTTGTTAAATTTTTGTCCTAATAGAAATATTAAATCACAATTTCTAAAAAAAAAGTCTGATTTGTTTGTTCTGTTGGAACATGAAAATTGTTTGAACTATTATTATTTGTAATGTTTGTATTGTGAATTCTGGTAGTAATGACATCGATGCATTAACAATAACCCTTGCAAAGCAGTACTGTGAACTATAGTTGAATGATTATTTTGCTGAATCTGAAACCAAAGCACAATGTTTAAATTTTTGATTGAACCTGCCTCTATTGAGATTTATATCTATACAACGACTTATGCTTATACTATGGAAAAAGTGTATGTTAGAGAAGGATTAGGATGGGTATAACGTTACTGGTGTGGCAATAATAGGATTCATCCAGCAAAGAAATGACTTCAGTTTAAAATATATGAATAGCTAGTGCTATCAGGAGCTATTCAGAAAAAATAGCTTTATATTTTCATGCTAAGCAGAAAAATGCTGGTGATAGTATAGTACATTCACTAGGCTGATGTTGAGAAATATGTCAGGAGGTTGTGTAGAACTATTTTCAGGTTCAAAATAATCACTCTAGAATTTCATTTGGCCATGTAACATTTTTGTGTCTTCACAAAGGCAACACACATGCAATGTTAAGTAAAAATTTAATGTGTATTTTTAATTATGTGCTAGAAAACTACTAATTTGCACTAATGATAGGGAGACCCTTTTATGAATTGTGCAAATTAGCAAGTGACCAAACACACTAAAAACCCTAATGTTTCATATAGTGTACTTAATCCGTTTTGACATTTGTGGTTCAGTGTTAACTGTTTATGCTAGTACATCATCTTGCACCATGCTAGTAAACATTCTCAAGTATATTTTAGCAAAGATCATGCTGTGCTATTAGTAGAGCATTTTGCCAGAGCAGTGTCCCTCCTTCCTCTTTGCTGAAAAATGGGAGGGTTATATTGCCTTACATAAAATATTGTGCATATTTCTATTGCTTTTGTTTGAAACTTCAGACAGAGTTTTGTGTGATCATGTTTTGTAAACACAGATGAGTAGAACTTAGGTTGCTGGATTTTAGCATATGTAAAGCACCAAAATGGATTTGTGGAGAGATCTTTCAGAAATGCAGACAGAAATTCTGCTCTTAATTACACTGATTTTGATTTTTTTGGCATTTGAGTAATTGATTTTTTTATTTGAGCAGTTGCTGTCAAACTCCTATCTCCCTGAAAAGCTCCTGGGTTTCAAAGGGACTGAAGAGGATAGTCGTGAATAAGGAAATGAAGACAAAAAAGTTTTGCTCCTCTTCATTCCTGTCTAATGCAGAAATGCAAACCTCTCATGATTGGCAAAATATCCCATCCTCTGATTATGCAAAAAATTGCTTTGGAGTATTGAAAATAATGAGTAGAGGCTATTTCCAAGAATGTGTTTCTAGTCATAATGTGACTAGTACATTTCAAGCCTGTAGTGAAATGAGAAATAGAAGAATGGATAGCTCTTCTGCTACTCTAGGCTTGAAAAAGAAAACCAGATTGTATTTATTGACTAAATTACAAGTGACTAAACACCCCTTACTTCCATTTATCGTCTTCTGTTCCACCTCTTCATGTTATGTAATTGAACATGTATCAGCAGTGCAACTAATACACAAGTTGATTGTTGGTTTGAATTCATATTGATAATCTTTGTTGAACTGCATAACTTTAGCCAGGACTCATAGACTGAAGATGAAACCTCTGTAGTTTCTAGTATTTTTAGGTACCTTCCTTGACTGAACAATGTTTAACACCATCCAGCCCCTCAAATACAGCCCTTGAATATACCTGAAATGGGGCTGGAGTGGGATTCTAACACAAATATCTTTCCTTCTGCTGCTTAAAACTTGGAAGCCATTATCAAGATGCCTTCATGCAGGCAAGCTAACTACTTTTAAAATTGCTAACCAAACAAGTCCTGACTGAGAAAATCTGGTAAAGCAGCAGCATCATTCACAATCAGAACTCTTAGCAGCCTACAGTAACTCCAAATTGGAATATATACTGCTGTGATCAGATTCTGCCCAAGGAGTGGGGGAACAATACCTAGGCTTGCCTGTTGGCTTCTCAGAGCCAGGGATGCAGGAATGGAGCAGGCTGATAGTAGTAACCATCAAGGAGTTTCTCCTGTTGTCTTCATTCGTGGTGAGAGCTGAGATCCAGGGAAGCATGGAAGGCTTTTAGCAACAGTAGTACTCAGGACAGGATGAGTGGTGGTTGTGCAGTGCTGAAAAGGGCATGGGTATAGAGCTTCAGGATTCTTACTGCAAAGACCTTTAATAAGGGCTATTTGAGTCTGCAGGTATCGTCGTCTTTTAACATTTGTACAGAGTGAAGAAAACAATTATCAGCCCTCACTTAAGGAAACGAGGCACTGGTAAGGAAACTATACTTGTGATTGCATTGGTATCATAGGCTGTATTGTAGTATCCTATAAATCCTGATACATGAAGCTGCTGGAAGTTATCAGATGTATTCATCAAACCCTGATGCTTTTGGGTTAGAAAAGAGCAACGTTAAAATCGCAGCGTCTAAGCTTGGGATGCAGGAACAATTGGGAAATTGCTAATGTGTACTCTGTGTGTTTTTATGTAGAGAGAGGAGGTACTAATGGAGGGTGGAAAAGCAGCACTTTGTACCAATTCTTAGGCTTTCAAAATGTCTCTGTGTGACTTGTCTGAGGAATGCAGTATTTGGATCTTTGTGGAGTACTTCTTTATATATCAATTTAAAGATTTTTCTGTAATTGTTTTCAAATAACTGCATAAAAAAGAATTGCCAAAAGGCAGACATCTGCTCATTTGTATCAAGAGAAGCTATCTACCAAAAGAGAATATTTAAATCCTTCCAGCAGGTTTTTGAAACTGCAATGCCTTTGGGAAAAGGGAAAAGTATGCTTTTTCAGTTGCACTAAATTTACAGTCCTGGGATTGCTGTATTTGGTGTAGGTCTAACAATTTGAGCATGTACAAAGAAGTACAGTGCCATATATTAAAGATCAAGTGATCTATTGAACAACGGTGAATCAACAGATTAATGATTTTTTTAATTCATCCTAAAATTTCTCTAAGCTGTGTTTCTCTGGGAAAAAAAAAATAAAATCTTTTCATATTTTCCAGACAGCACTTAACTGCTGAGCCATCCCAGAAAATGTATTCATTCTTATGCCATTAGCTTCAGTATGGGAGGAAATGTGGCAAATACTTTGACTTTTATATATAATCTTCTTAAAAGGATGTGAAAATTCTTCTTACTTAAGTTGTGAGGGTAAAACGTAAAATGCAAGATTTTTTGTGCCTTCCTTTTAGCAACAAATGTTTGCCCTATTTTTCAAACACAGATGAACCGATTGTGGTCTAGTTGCCACCTAAGTCTTCTTGACATTAGCAGGCCGGTGCCTTTTCTATGTTTAGCTGGTAGATGAAGTTTTGTTTGCCAGTATGCATCCACCTAAAAGGCCATGCTACAGTGTTTAGAAATCAAGCCCTTTAAAAAATGTGTTCAGGTAGTTGGATTTGAAAATCCTTATATATGATACTCTCATATTTTACACCCTTTGTGTATTGTTTTTTTAACTGGAGTTCTTTTATTTACCCTAATTTTGGAGTGACTGATAATAAGCAGACATAAATTTTCCACTTTTAAAAGCCATTATTTAACACACTAGGAGAAAATGCCAAGATATTGTAAACCTGTTAGGTCATCAAGTCTAGCCTTCTGTCCATGTAACTTTACAGTAGTCTTGGTTGGTGAGACTTTAAAGGTTGAACAGCTGTCTTACATCCTCAATTAGAGTAGTGTGCATATAGGATTTTTTCTGCTCTGGATGAATGAAACTGTGGTAAGACTGAAGTATGCAGTGCGGTGCTTCTGTGAACCAGCCTTGCCATCAAGAGGGTCAGGTTCTAAATTTATTTGGTGACCACTCAGATCAATAGAAGGTGAGCCTGCATATTAACACTACGTGTCCATATGTTTTGGTGGAAAAAAAAGAAAAAAAAGAAAAAAAAAAAAAGAAAACCTTTTGTATTTAGATTATGTATTGCTTTTATGTAAATATCAATAGTATGGAGAGTGATTTTTGGCTATGTCATTTACATCATCATACTGTGAATGTTGTAAAATTCTTCACAGTGAAGGTGAATGTAGCACAATCTAGATATAGCACATACATATCAATTAGTTTTAATGAGTTAGTGTATTTCTAGTAAACAAATAAGACTGAATTTTCAGCTATCTACTATTGACATATTACTTATATCTTTAAACTCAAGATATTAAGAATGCAACATTGACTCAGTGTAATTTGTAGAGGGTTTCTCTTTGCTTTGTGCTGACCTCTGTAGTTTGCCTATATGATTTCTGTTACTGTGTCATAAAGCTCTTTTCATTTCCTGAGGGGATACTGGTTTGGAATCTTTACTTTTTGTATAAATTTAAGGTAGACAAACAAAGCCAAATAATTCCCTTAAACAGTAGAGCACACAAGAAACTGCCACTTTTTTTAAAAGATGCTTTTATATTATAAATGCATATATTACTTTCCTATGGCTAAAAATATATATATAAATGATATGCAGTTTAGAAAATTAGAACCAAAATAGCAAGCCTATTTCCTTTTTCCTGGCTTTTGATGGCTGAGCTTATTAACAAGTGATGGTGTTATTTTGCAAAAGAAGCTGTTATTTTGCAAAAGAAGATGGAAGGTAGTCATAGTACGCATGCAATTTGTAGAGAAAATATTAAATCTTAGAATTCTCTGCTGAATTCTTGCAGTTGCCACACCACTAGATCCTCTCAAGGAAAATACAGGAGTGGCACATTGTTCTCAAATATGTAGCTGCATCAATTTTAAGGTGAGGAGAAGAGTGAGGACACTGGAGCTGTTCCTACTAGTCTGGGTGCTGGGAACTCACTTCTGGAAGACTTGCATTAGGTTGGTTTGCCAAATTGCTTAAGGGCTTTCGTTATAAGCAAATGAACGGTCTAACTGAGTTGGACTGGGGGCTATGTATATTAAAAAGAAGCACACTTAAGCAGTCTGATAATGAACTTCAGTGTTCACCATCTCCCAGGACTGAACTTTGCTAAGTATACTCTGGTTACGAGTTTTAAAATTTGGAGAAAGATGGTTGACTAGGGCGAATAACGTATCTCTTGCATGGGAAGAAGCATCATTATCAGCTTCACACTGGAAATCTGACTGACCTATTTTCTTTAGAGTTTTATAGGAGCAGCCAAAAACATTGTATTTTTTCTACAAGTCTGAAAACAAGGGAAATGGAAACTTTTGAAACTTTTATTTTGAATACAGAGTTCAATGAGGTAATTTGTGCTTTTGTCTGCTCCCAGAGTATGCTCAATATAGGGTCAAATGTTCAGGTGACACCAGCAGCAAAGCCTCCTGAAACCTCATTGGTCTTTTAGCCTCTTTATTCTCTTCCCCCCACACCCCTACCCCTTGCTAATAGCATCATGGGTTTGGAAATGGTGGGAATGCATTGTGTGCAGTGAGCAGTGAAGCCTGCCTTGCAAGTGGCTGGTTTCTAGATCAACATCACATCAGTTCTCTGGGCAAATGGCAGATTGATGGTAAAGAGAGAGCCAGAGAATTCTTTGGCACTCAGATCCCCCCAAAAAATAAGGGAAATATTAGCTTATTCTGCTGTTACTGACTTTCCCAAGACCACTTCTCCACTAAGGTTCTTTGTTTAAATCACTCTTGCGTAATTGTGGTGGAATTGCTGGCATGCCTAAATTGCAAGACAGATGAGCACTACTGGTCTGATCATTAGAGTCTCCGTGGTGCTGTGCTGAGGAAATAGTTTCTTCTGGGTTTGTAGTTTTTACCTGAGAATGTTTCCTTAAATTTGCAAGTAATGCATTTTAGTTACATTGTACTTTCTATTATAAAGTTTATATATGTTATTATTAAATGTATCAAATCTTTTCAGTATAAATAAATGGTGGATGTGTGCTCCTGTTGTTAATGATGTATTGTACAGAGTACCATTTGTAAGATGTGCATAGATGATGAAGGCATTTGGGGAGAAAAAAATGTCTGAACTTGTAAGGTGTACTTTTCCTGCAGTTGAAGCCAAAAGAGTTTCATTGACATTAATATAAACAGACAATAGGTGTTTCATATGTTGAAAAGGTAATTTACACAGGATAAGAATCATGCCACATAGAAGTAATTTCTTCTCTCCTAAAAAGACTAGAAATAATCCTTGATATAAGTCAAAAACTCTGTAACACTTCTGTGAGAATAGTCCAGGTGAAAGAAGATTATTGTGTACAGGGCAAGCTATAATAAAAACTGTCAGTTCTGTCAACCCTTCTGTCTAAGGTCTATAGAGGATTAAAAGGATATTGAACATCATGTAACAGCTGTCTCCTATGTGAAAGGGATCACTATTGTGGTGAACATAAACATACCTGTTAAAAAAACTCCGTCAGGCCAGGTGTGGCTGAGCTACAAGTGGTTGGTTTGACAGATAAAGTGATGCTTTCAAGGACTTGAAAGAGCACAGTCTGAGTTCTAAATAGGTAATATCACAGTCTTATCAACTAATGTGTTTCTTTTGCACTACTGAAATAATACTGGATACCATCAAGTTTGGTATAATAAGCAACAAACTATATTGCATTGCTATGGTGTTGAGTAAACATTAATTACTATGTAATGTGAAATGTAATTGGTGTTTCCAGAGAAGTTGCAAATTGACTTTTAGCTACTTTTTTTTTTTTTGTAACTCTAAAAGCTCTAAGGCTAAAATAAAAAATATTGTTGTTAACAGTAATAATAACTTTAACTATACTTAGTTTTGCTGGACAGTTTAATGAATTTTGAATGTTGATTAATACCTCTGAAAACACAGCACTTCATAATGCTTAATATGAAACAAGGAAAAATTAACAATGCTTAGAATGAGTATTGCTGTAAATCTGCAATACTTAAAATTTTTGTATTTGAAATTAAAAAAAAAAAGAGTTCTTTCAGTTCTGAAGTGAATGGGGAGGAAGTAGTCTACCCAATATATCCTTTACGCAGAAGGTGCAGGTTGGTTTGTTTGCTTTCTTTTTGTAAGAATGAAGTATGAAAACTGGATAGCTATCCAGATTATGGAATGGATTCCTATGTACAGGTACAGGTGGCCCTCACATTCTTCAGTATGGACTTTTAATAATTACAGCACCTGCTTTTCCCTAAGCATTCATGTGTTTGGCCAGTGGTGTGGGTATAAAGATAAAGCTGAAAATTAAACTCAAAATAAGTCATTTTTTTCTTCCAAAAATGTAATCTGTACTTTTGTACATCACTAGGTTCAACTTTATTTCCTCTTACATTAATTTTAAATAACTAAATTTGAAGACCCAGATTCCCAATGCTTTTTATTTCGTTGTACAAAACAACAATCTTTAGGTCAGTTATGTACTAAGTCCTTCTGGAAGGAGTTTACAAAATCATTTGTTAGAGACCAATGGTAATATCTTAGCCAAACACTTGGGAGCAATTAGGCCATGGAATAGCATAAGATGGTGAGGGCCCATTGCCGTACCTAATCTTAATTTCCAATTCTAATACAATATTTCAAAATAGAAATTCAAGCACCCCGTTTGTTGACTTTTCAGTTTAAACACATCCGGTAACACTCAGAGTATTGTATAACACTATGTAAACTCCATAGTTTTGTACAGAGCTCTTGTAGGATTGTTTTAAACTTCTTAACCCTAGCTGGCTTGTTCACAACAAGCAAAGACAGCTTCTATAGACGATTTATTTAAAACAGGTTAGGAAGAGGTATGCAAAAGTAAGACACATTTTATGTTTTAAAAAATCAAACCCAAATCCCGAGACCAACTGTCAGCTTTTAAAGCCAGTGGACAAATCAATATATTGACTTTTTAAAGCTAATTGAAACCAATATCTAGCTTGTCGTTCATGGGAATTGCAAAAATGTAGCAATTTAAATACAACCTTTTTGAAGAGGTACAGTAATACTGCCCTGGTCTGGGACAGAATATCAATAAAGAGACCAACCAAAGTTCATTAGGGAGATCTCACAATAAGAAGGATGAGAAATAACTGAAAAGATGAGGAGGAGACCAGGAGTCTCCCGAGCACATCAGTACTGTTTTCAATGATAGTTTTCTGTGACAGACAATACCCAAACTGGTAACTGCTGCTTGAGAATAACCTCAAATTCTTGTGGATGGAAAATAGGCTGATCTTGCTAGGACTTATAATACAGAGACAGCAGTTACTTAGTCTGACTTCCTCTCTCAGTTAGTGACACCAATAGTGTCAAGAATGAGAATCAAAGCAGCATTTGACATACCATGGTTGTGAATGAAGCAGAAAGAGAAGATTACTATTTTTAATAGCTCCTTCCAAAACACAGTATGCTGATAAACTGGAAAGAAAACTTTGTCACTTGGAGATGAATGCAAGAAGTGGAAAAGATAGCATTCAAATGAAAAATGAGAGGTTCGTTTTGTGTCATAGGTTATGGAGGCTATGGTGGAATAATTGCTGCAGATAAAAGTGTGTAGATGAGTTTGACGTAAGAGCGCTGTGTGGTACATGAATCTGCACACGCTTGTCAGGAACTGTATGGTTGACATATCCTATTTAAGATCTATGACTAAGGAAGAACAAATAGGCTTTGACACTCACTGGACTTCATGCCTTTATTATACAATCTGAGAGCATTCTATACCTGCACTGTGGCAATATTTTTTTTGTGAGACATTATCATAATAGCTTTGTTTTTTAAGTCAAAGAACTCTGAACGTTGTAGAGCAATATATAACAAATGTATTACAAAACAAAGCATAAATTTAAAGATGCTGTAAATAAATTACCCTAGTAAAACTCCAAAGAAGAGGTAGCCTGTGTGGGAGCAGAGGAGCTAGTGAAATGTATTCCATACAGATTCTGGTACTGGTGATGTTAAAATAAATATATTTTTAGCAATAATATTGATTTGGTATGAGCTTCATATAACGTAGTTGCTAACAGAAATGCGAACCATTTATTTGATTTGCTTGTTCACAGATTGAGTTTATGAGGAAGCATAAGGTGGTTGAAATGATTTGCATTATATCTTAAAACATTGTTTTGTGTTTCTGATATGTCAAAAGGACGCTACAACTTTTCTGATTTGGCATGTGCTGATATACATGCTTTGTGCTACAATATTCTGTAAGCCACGCTGCTTTTTCTATTTTTAATCAACTATAATTTCTATAGCAGTCTTATTCTGTAACATTATAAATTGGAAAAATATGATTAATGTAATAGTATACAAGCTATATAAGATGAAGTGGGTGAAAGGCAGTAGTCTTTGAGGCTATGTTGCAATATGGTAAGTGAAGAATTCTGTGTCCCAGTAAAAAGACAGGAGGAATATAAGAGCTGGCAGAATATAATTTCCCATGAACTGACTCTGGAGCAGGGTTCTCACTGTGGGGCGGTGCTCAGAGCACTGCCTCTGAGCTGACTGCGGAGCTCTGCCTGGCTGTGTTCCCACCATTCAGCAAGTGTTCAAGAGGAAATCCCACCAACCTACTTTTCTAGTAGCATATGTCTGATCACAGACTGAGACAGCACGATCCTGAGTATGCGAAAGAGATGGCACTAGGCAAGGGCAGTTTTAGTGCAGGAGCCTACCAGAAATGGACATTCCGAAGGGCTGGATGGTGGGTAGCAAAAACTCAGAAGATGAATTGAAAAGTGACTGGTGCACACTCTTCCTGCACCACTGTTGTAAATACCTGTTGGCAGACATGGGGTCATGGTGTTTGGTTTTTTTTTTTGTTATCAACATTATTCATTAAAATGGAATGATGCTGAAGAATGATAGAAAGTTACAGGACAGACAAGTGGAGACGTTTCAGGTGAATGGGGAAAAAAGACCAGAAAACAGGAAGACAGCCAAGAAGATGCAAAGGGGAGAGGAGAGTTGCTGCATGGAAGGAGGATTCAAAAATAGATGAGAAACGAAGAATTATGGTCTTGTAGAGCGCCAGAAGAAGAAAAGAGAAAGCTAAGTCATTGATGAATGGAATGGAGTCCATGTCCATATGATTCACTACCTCTTAAGTGTCTGAAAATAACCTTGTCTGTAAGTGCCATTATTCTGCACTAAGTAGGAGGTTTTTGTGTCTGAAGACTAACTTTCAACTCTGAACATTTCTTCCTTTCAATAAAAAACACCTCCCTTACACCTCCTGTAGCTACCAGCAGCAATGTCCTATCTGTCTAATTCTGTAGAGTGCCTCTATTTAAAATTTGCTTCCCTAACTTGCTTATCTTAAGTTGCTGATAGAGAAGTCATCCTGTTTTCTGTAGGACTGTAGAAGGCTCACAGGAATCCTAGGAGATTAAAGAGGCAACAGTGATGATGTGAGAGTCTTTGCTGCTTTCTTCAGATATGAACTAGTATTGCAAATTAGCATGATACTGAATGTGTTTATTATGGTTCCTGTGCATTGCTAACAGGCTGGGCACTTGTCTTTCCAGTATTGCATATCCAGGACCATAATAACTGCTTGTTTGTATAGTCTCTGTTCACTGCCTTTTATACAGTTTCTAATGCCCTTTGTGTTCAGAGACATTTCCTGGGGATTATTATCAGTTTCTCCTATGGTCTAAAATTATATATTTAGAGTTGATTCTAATTTAAGATTATTTTGTCTTCACTGTTGCATTGTACATACACAACAGAGTTCTCAGCCTTGCATGTGAGAGTCCCTTCTGCTTCTTGACTTTGAATGAAAACAAATATTCCTCTAAGTATCATTTATCTTTGGTACTCTTCAAGCCCGTATATCAGCTGTTACTGTGTTTTGGTATTTAAACCTGGAAACAAAATCTCCCTATTGCTTTATAATATTTTTCTATCCATTGTGAAGTGTAATGAACAGGAAGACAAAAGGGCATAGGATTTTTTGTTTAATTGTTAGTTTTGAGTGTTTTGGGTTTTTATAAAGAACATAATGACAGCAAATCTCTTGGGGTTTTTTTTACAGCTGACAGCAATAAGTTCTCACCAATGACTTTCATTGTAGTAGAGGAATTTTATCCTGACATCTTTTTAAAATGGGTGTATATATGTCCAAATTTCTGTTTAGGGTTGTCCTTGACCCTGTACAGCAAGATCAAACAGGGAGAAGAGAGCCTAAATTCTGCAAGATTAGCCATAAGTGGTTAAAGAATTGAACCTCAAGAGAAAAATTTATGTGATGCTCTTAGTTTCTGTCATCAAAGGCAATGGGCATTCAACCTGGGAATTATAGATTTATTTGAAAATTATAGATTTAATTCTTCCTTACATGTGACTTTCTTATTCCACTGTTTACCATGTCCAACTCAGGGTTTAGAGAGTGGTGCAAGAGACTTTGAATCAAGAAAAGTCTTGTCATCAGAGTTGGGTCTCCTGTGCAAACTGGCCTCTAGTTCATTAGGTGGGATCATCTCTGCTGTTGTCTTAAAAATGACCAAACCCTCAGGAAGTGTATACAGAACATAATTATCAAACCTGTGTAAAACTGTTATGTGGGTATCTGGGCTATTTCTCTGAGTAGTGGATAAAGTTTTAGAAACTTCTACAAATAGTAGAGCTGGAAGCCTATTTTCCAAATGAATGTTTATGTCTTGCAGAAACTCACATAAATGGATTTGGGTTTAATCTGCTTCCAAACCTTTGCCAACAGTAACCACAATAAATGTTATTTGGCTTGTTCTGTGATATATGAAAATTTGATAGGTTTTCAGCAATGATCTGTTGTGGAATATTACTCCAGATTATCTGTTTCACCCCTGGCCTTTCAGCATACATATGATTGCACTTCAGGTAGTATTATTGCTAGTTAGATAGACAATCGTTTGCTGCAATGTTAGGTAATGATGTAACTACACTGCCCTTCTTTGTTTAAAAGCAAAAATGTTTAAAGAGCTGGTCTAGACTTAGAAATGAGACTATCTCTTGGTCAGATATTTTAACTTTAAAATAAAATACTGGGTAGTATTTCAACAATTGAACAATGAAAACTATAAATTGGAAATTAGTCTTGGCTGTGGCTTCCTTTTCTCTTTTTCTTCTGTATGCAAGAGTAGGGAGCTAGTTTCTGGTATCATTTTGTCCTAAGGGAAAGATTTTGGTACAGAAATGTCTTACTTTTTTATCCTTTCTTTTCCTCATTTGCTTTCTATTCCTTTTTATGCTTAGACATACCTCATGATTTCTTGCATGTTTTCTCCCAATGGGTAGTATGTGTTCCAGAAATTTACAACTTTTATTTGTCTATTCCATTTTTCTTTTTTATTACATGAAAAAAAAAAAAAAGACAACTTTTGAGGTGCCCTTTCCTTTTATTGGCCTCAGATGTTTGTAATCTACTCCTGTGTTATGTGTTTTGTGTTTTTGTTACTGTTTTTTTTTAAATTATTACACATACTATTGGAGGCTGATTGAATGAGTTTTTATGTGTACATGCATGGTTTTAGGTGTTTTATTTTGCACTGACAAAATTGATAGGTACAAACCTGATAGCTGATAATGTTGGGCTACTGCATAAGTATCCTTCACATATATTATTTTGTGCCTGAAAGAGATTCATGAGCACGCACACCTTAAACGATAAATAACTTTAGTGTTGCAATGTTTAGAAATAAGAAGTTAAAGATTTTAAGTTCACTGGGGATACATATGTATAATTTAACACTATTCAGTAAGAGATGTAAATTTTGAGCTTAGATGTGTGGGAAACATGAATTTCTGTCATTATATACTCACAGGCATGTCTGTAAAGCTATGCCAAATGATATTTGCATAAATATTTATATAAATATGCTATACTTGCATGGCATTTGTAGGGGTTTTATGTCTAACTTAATTTACCATTTCACAATGAGACTGAGTTGAATCAACAGCTAAGTGATTTCAAAATCGTAAATATCATTCCTTTTGAGTTCCTCAAGTTGGGGTTTAGTGGTGCAATGGCTATGGTGTTGTCTTTTACACAGAAAGTAATATGCATATGAAGTGAATATGTTATCTTTTAAGATTCAAAATTGCCTATATCTTTTTAAAGGAGATGCTGTTCCATGAAAAAATAGGGGAAATATTGATAAAAGGGTGTTTTCTGATAATTGGAAGGATTTTTCCTGCATTTTTACTAAGAAATGCTGAGATACATACTCTGAGATTAGCATGGGTCTGGCGTTGCCTAATGGTCTATATTTATGTGCAGTCTAGAATAGTATAACACTTAAAAACATGGCTGTTTCATTTTGGTGGGTTGTTGTTTGTTTGTTTGTTTTAATAGTGAGCATGTAGCTCTTCATTTAAATTTGGTAGGAGCTTGCAGGTGAATTAAGAGAAAATTGATCTAAATTTCTAGGTTGTTGTTTACCTTATTTTGAACTAAAAACATAGTAATGGAATAACCTTGTAAAATGAAAGGTGGGAGGACAGTTAACAGAAAAAGGAAAAAAGTGTAATACTGTCTCTTCAAATGGGGACATGCATGTGGAATTGAAGTTCATGGTAATTGGCAGTGTATTCCCTTAAGCATGGTATTTTACCTGTGATTTCTGAAAGGATCAATCACTTGCAGCAATTTATGTAATAACTTTCTGGTGGGTGATTCTATTATTTTATTTATGCTTTTTGCCTGGTTCACCAGAATGCGATACCTTTTCTCCTTGGTAAAGTAAACGCACTCTGTAATATATATTATGGAATGGTCAAAGAATAATTTATTGTCAGATAGGAAAATAGGTCAGCACTAATGTCACTTGATGATCAACCCCCCCAAGTTTAATAAAACACCTCACCAGCATGCATTCTGCACAGTGCTTGATGTTTTATTAGGACTACAGTACCTTACAGTACCTAGCTATAGCGGGAGTGTAATTACTGAGCTGTCAGGGTGATAAGTGGGATTAATGGCAGCCTGGTGCACTTTAGTCTGCAGAGTGCTCAGAGAATCGGAAGATGGTATTATTATAAGAGAAAGTCTGGACTGGCATATTCATGGCACCCTCCCCTCCTCAAAGCTCACATTCAAGTTTGCACTACCCACCCCCCCAGTAGCTGACATTTTCAACAGCTGTTATTTCTGAACCAGCTCAAAAATCAAAAGAGAAATAATTTGGTAAAGATGCTTGCTAGCCACAATGGGTAATCTGTACACTGCTTATACTAGGTGCCATTCTAGTCAGTTTTGACATGAGATTGTTCTATATATAATCCACAGACATGTATTTTATGTGAAGTGCAGTTCTTTCGGTCTGGGATACAGGACTGTTGTGTTTTAAAGGAAACTGCATTTAGGAAAGTGAAGAGCAAGAAGTCATAATGGAATTGTCTTTTTTTAAATGCGTGTTTTTCCACTTCTGTTATTTCCTTACTGCATAGACAGGCACTATGATCATCTGAGCCTTCATAGTGGTGTGTTTTGTCTAGTGTATCTCCTTCTTTCCTGGCTTCCAGTACTAAAACTTTGCTGTGTTTCAGTCTGCTTAGAATGCTAAGAGCATTCTCTTGACTCGGTGCTCTGGCCACATCAACCCTTTGAAATCCCCACTGGCCTGCCTTGGCTTGTTAACGCATTTCTAATGTGTGCCTGTCAGTGGGTAGTGCTGGGCAGTGGTATTTAATGGCCACAGCTAAACCTGCTGGTGCTGTTCTGGCAGAGCCCTCTGACATCCCAACTAGTTGAACTAGTAACCCACTATGGTGTTGAACCTGGATTTGGCTTTATCAGATTTGCCAGCTTTTGCAGCCTGTGAGACCTGTTTTCCTTTAAATACTTCCTCTGGGACCTTTCCCCTGTAACTAGTTCTGTGAGAAAATCCAAATAGACACTACCACTTGTACCTTCAGATTTGCTGGTGCCATGGTGTCAGCAATACACAGCTAGATGATAATGAATAGGAAGATGAAAGACTAATTAATCTTTTACTTAAGTGACTTTGCCTTCTTTCTTATTCCACCCTTAATTGAAAAAACAAGTAAAAAAAAAGGAAAAAAAGTAAAAAAGCAATGCATGCAATTGACAAAAGCCAGTTTTTCTTTATGTATTTCAGGCATTTACTTTTAATGTGCTCTTCATTTTTTTTGTGTGTAGTCCATAGGCTTCTTGCAGTATTTCTGTGTTTGAAAATATTCTGCCCTAGCCAGTTCCAGTGTTAGCTATCACTAAATAACAATAATTAAGGTGGACTTGTGGTATCTATGTAAGTAGTTGTGCTGAGATAATATGCAAAAAGCAAATTTTATTTAATTTTCCATAGATTGTTAAAACCACAATTTACATAAATTCTGAATGTTAGTAAAACAATATCGAAAGAGCATCTGGAATAACTTAATGAATTCTGAGATAATTAGTAGTGTGGCATTTGACCTGTGATAATCATTTATATGTAAAACCAAAAGTGTGTACAAATACCTTTGTGTTTAATAGAGAACCATTTTACTCTTCAGCTGACTTTTTTTTGTTGTTTGTTTACTTACTGCAATTTGCATAGACTACTCTGAGGGTTTAATCCTTAGATGGGACTTGTGCAAGCAACCATGGATGACTATGCAGGAACAGACAATAAATTTTTGTTACTTAGTATGTTTTAATACAGTTATGTTTTGTTATTAGGGATGACAAGAAGAGGGTCTTGGGGATTTTAGTTGGGAGTATGCATAAGATTACTGAATTGTTTTCAGAGGTCACAGATATATCACTGGGAACTTGTAGAAAAGTGGTTTGAAAATTTGTCAGCCATTCTTATGCTTTAGCACATACAGTACAAAGTAATTCCTTACACTGTGGAAATACTGTTGCTGTTGTATGGCATTCCTTGGGGGTCAGTGATGGGACCAGCGCTGTTTAACATCGTCAGCAACATGGACCGTTGGACTGAGTGCACCCTCTGTGCGTTTGTTGACGACACCAAACTCTGTGGTGGTTGACACACTGGAGGGAAAGGATGGCATCCAGAGAGACTCAGACAGGCTGGAGAGGTGGGCATGGGCAAACCTCATGAAGGTCAACAAGGCCAAGTGCAAGGTCCTGCACATGGGTCAGAGCAATCCCAAGCACAAATACAGTCTGGGTGATGAGTGGATTGAGAGCAGCCCTAAGGAGAAGGACTTGGGAGTAGTAGTGGATGGAAAACTGACTATGAGACAGTAATGGGAGCTCATAGCCCAGAAACCCAACTGTATCTTGGGCTGCATCAAGAGAAGTGTGGCCAGCAGGTCGAGGGAGGGGATTCTCCTCCTCTACTTTGCTCTCATGAGACCCCACCTGGAGTCCTGTGTCCAGTTCTGCGGCCTCCAACATCAGAAGAACATAGAGCTACTTGGGACGCCATGAAGATGATCAGGGGACTGGAGCACCTGCCTTGTGAGGACAGGCTGAGGGAGTTGAGATTGTTCAGCCTGGAGAAGAGAAGGCTCTGGGGAGACCTTATAGCGGCCTTCCAGTGCTTAAAGGGGACATACAGTAAAGATGGGGAGGGGCTCTTTATCAGGGAGTGGAGGGATAGGATGAGGGGTAACGATTTTAAACTGAGAGTAGATTTAGATTAAATGAATAAATTCTTTCCTGTGAGGGTGGTGAGACACTGGCACAGGTTGCCCAGAGAAGCTGTGGCTGCCCCCTCCCTGGCAGTGTTCAAGGCCAGGTTGGACGGGGCTTTGACCGACCTGGGCTGGTGGAAGGTGTCCCTGCCCATGGCAGGGAGTTGGGACTAGATGATCTTTAAGGTCCTTTCCAACACAAACCATTCTATGATTCTGTGTCTGATTGTCTAACATCTAGAATTTAATCCACAGCGACACTTCCAGAACTTCATTAATAAATTCAGATTCACAGCACAGATGTTTTTCAGATAGAAAAATGAAATGGCCAGGAGTTTAGCAATCTTGTATTCCAGGGAAAAAAATACTTCTGTGTAATTAGATGTTTCCTAATAATTAGATATGTGTAGTCCCTATGTTTGTAACGGCACCCTACTGCCTTCCTTTATAAAATGGAGTCAACAGAATGTAACCAAACAGTGTTGAATGGAAGTCAGTAATAATCATGTAGTGCTTTGAGGTTTTAAATAAAAATTTCATGAAAATGCTCTGTATTACTCCTTTGTGGCTTATCTTCTACTATGCTAACTTGAAAAACCTTATGCTATTGGCAACATTTGTATTCCATGTCTCCTTGACACATTTTCTTTTATTCCTGTAGATGCTTAAAGTGTGCAGATGCCCCCTGTCAGAAGAGTTGCCCAACTAATTTGGACATCAAGTCATTCATCACAAGTATTGCGAACAAGGTAAAATCAGACTTGCAGTTATACATGGAAGCAAATAACAGCAGTTACTTGCAGTTCTGGTAGTGAGATTGCATTTTAAGGCTTATCTTTGTAAAGTCTTAAAAAAAAAATAGTGTTTACAACAGATGCTTTAAAGTTCAACACTCAGCTAATTTTTAATCAGTTTTGCTGCTGTTCTGTGCCCATACAGATAGTGTATAGTGCAAATCTATTTCTTCACGTCACTTTTTCTATAAAGTTTTTGGTTTTGATGGTTTTCAAATACAATGATACTCAAAAAACTGAGAGTTGCACTGTAATTATTTAACTTTGCTGTTACTTGAGATATTACAGTTATAAAACTTTTCTTTCATTAAATGTGTTCTTATTTTAAAGAAGGGATTATAGATTAAATTTGCGTTGGGCAGAAATTTCTCATGAAGGTGGTCATCTCAAGGAACATTTTCTTGTAGTTTATATTAAGAGGCTCTGGTTAGTGGAAATGTAGTCAGTCACTTTGACTATTAATAAAATAGTACAAGAATAAATTGAACCCTCTATTTGGAGGTACTGTACCTTTTCCTTTCTTAATAGGCTATTATACTGTAATCATAATGAAATCTTAAAAACGTTATTCTAACTAGGGGTTTACAAATTACTTATAACAGTCAGAAATAGAAATAAATAAAGATGACTATGAAGTTGATATGACAAGATTAATTAGGCTGTCTGGGAGAGCATAAAGATGACTGGATATTGATTGCCCCATACCTTTTAAAACTTACTTCCCATCTGTGGAATCATTAGCTGCCATATGATTTATTTGTCTGTATGAGCCCAACTAGACTGATAATCTACTGGGTGTGCTACAAAGATTTTCTGGCTGCATTTTATGCTCTAACATGTCTCACTGTTAGATACAGCTGAAAGGGACAATACAGGTAAAGCTGGAGTGAAGTGGGCAACAGCAGCACTGCCGTGTGCAAGTTAACAGCCACATTACTGCACTGTATGTTGTATGGAGAAGACACTGGTAAATTCTGCACCTTAACAAGGAACATTAGGATAAGAGGAGATATTAAAATACATGTATCAATCCTAACATAACTATGTGTTGATGTGGTTTACAGTTACTGGCACTGTGCCCAGCATCTGCATATAGACTGTTTTCTTATATAATCTGTATGCTGTCACTGCAGTGTTTATTTTCATGAATGTAGGCATCTGTTTGCAACCGTAGTATAGTATGTGGCATATTGCTGCTTATTATTTCTTCCAGGCATCGTGAAGCAGGCAAATTGAACAGAGAAGGTACAAGGCACTAATGAAACTGCTGGTCCCTATCTCGTCATTGTGCTGTAGTTTGTTTAGGAAACCTAAAGCAAATTTTATGAAAGTATTTTATGAGGATGGTATTTTCTTATTATGGAATAGTTATGCTACTGCTTTGGGTAGGATAGAGTGATGTGTTCTTGAGGAAAGAAAAAGGGCTTGATTATCAAAATATAAAAGGTGGGAATAAGGAACCGGGGAAGATGGACTGAAGACTGCAACAGAAGATGTCAGAACTACTAACACTAGCAGCATCATGGAACAGTAAATTTGGTGGGTCTTTTAGACTTAGCCTCAGAAATACCATGCCCCTTTGTGCCTTGGCAGAAAGGGTAAGTCATTTTAACAGTTGATTAATTCTGAATTCTGTGAATACATTACAGGGCAGAGAAAAACAAGGAGGGGTGACTGCAGAGCTTTGAGAGTTGCGTTTTGGCAAAATTATACTGGAATAATTTTAGGAAACTGCCTCAGTGGTATGAAGTGAAGTCTTTGCCCTGCTGAAGCCAATGGGTACACTCCTACAAGTTTTAGTAGGGCCAGATTTAACCTGTAAGATGGTCAATGAGGTGGATCAACCCTATAGACTTTGGACTGTTTGATAACTCTTTTTAATCATCTTGGAAGCTGCAAATGCTAGGTTAGATGCTGGTTTTGCTCTAAGCAGGTCACCTGATCCCTTACTGTTTTATCAGGAAATCCTGCTTTAGAAAAGAAGTGCAGTGTACTGGTATTCTCTCAGGAGAATTAACGTGCTTTACAGGGAGATCTAAGTATCTTAGATTACTGAAACGTACTTACAGCCTTTCTTTTTGAACCTTATCCCTATCTTCTATTAACATCTTCTGTAACCACTCTAAAACTAGTTTTTATAAAGGGAATACAATGGTTTTGGTAACTGCTTTTACCTCATGTTGATGTCTGATAATTGCATAGACAGTGGGAAACATTTCCACGCGAGATAAAAAGTCAGCTAGGTGTTTTTGCTAGCCAAGATCTTAGGATGGGAATTTGCTTGCCTAAAATCAGCACTGCTTCTGTAAGTCCAATTCCAAGTGTGAGTTTATATACAGTTTTACCCTCTGCTTTCTTTCTCTACTTAACCTATTAGAAGAAATCTAATATAGCATGGTTGTGGAAGCATTTATCTTCAATAACTCTAATCCTGACCTTAAAAACAAATAAGCAAACAAAAAAACAAACTGAACCAACCAAACCCAAAAAAACTAGACTTGAGAAAAACCTGCAACCAGATATGCTTAGCAAATAGCCAAAGTCATGGGCTGAGAAACAAGTCTCAGAAGTCCTACATATTTGTGGTCTCCATGTCAATGGCTGTACCTCCTGTAATTCGTGTACCAAGCAACTTCTCGGGGACATAAACAATGCATATTGGGTACCTGACCTTGACTTGATGGCTGCAGTCTGCTAGCCTGAATTTTCCTTTTGATGAATTAGTGTCTGATGCCTTTGCTAGAACATACTTATTTTATAACAAATTCTGTTCTTCAGAAGTAACAGTAAATTCTTCTGGTTTCCTTTATCAATAAGATTTTTTTTTCTAAGTATAGGTATGTACTACTGCTTTTACACTACTGGACTTTGAAAATCCTTGCTTTCTGCCAAACAATCAACAGATATAATAAGATGGAAGTAGAGAGAGGGATACCAAAAGTTGAAATGATTCACCTGAAATCATGACCCTGGCAGAGCCTGTGTGAGAGCCCACTATCATGGCTGCTCTTGCAGTGTGCTCTCCCCTCTTTCATTGTGCTGCTGTGGTGGTCGGAGTACCTGCACCATATGCTTTTAGAGCAGATAGAAAACTAGAACAGTGTGCTTTCGAAAACCACACTAGAACTTCTAATTTACAATTTTGAAAGTTTTTAATGGAACTTTCCATTACTTTTAATGGAAAAGTAATTTTTCACTTTGCTATGCATTTTCCTAAACTTTTATTGAAATAATCATTTTGATATCATTCAGCAATCTGCTTACTGAATATTTTTGCAATATTGTCATAAAAATATTTGCTTCACATGATCAAGGATATTTTACATGTCATTGAAAATACTTTTCAAAATGATGACTCTTTTTTGCTCTTTTCACTTTGTAAATAAACTTCCTTTTTTAATCCAAAACCTGATAAATATATCTGGTAGCTTCTAGACAAAATAAATAGGTGAACCATAGAGCATTCAGGTATTTGAGGTCAATAAATCCAGGAAATTGGGGTATGCTTTCTAGGCTTATTGAAGTCCCTGTCCTGCTTCTGAATCTTTCTTCATCACTCACTTGAGAAACTCCCTTCAGCAGGTTACCCATCCTCTTGTTTAGAGGGGAGATTCAGTTCAATAAATTCCGTGTCCTCATCCCTGTGTAAGCAGTAAGCAGTATTACACACAGGTATTTATTTAAACACGATTCATTATTAATATAGAGTATTTAGACAACAGCATACTGAAAATGAATTACTTTGTCAGGTTATTTAAGAGCTCTATTGTATGTAGTTTGTTTTGTTGGAAATCTGCTATAGTAATCATAAAAGGTCAGGGATTCTTGTTCTCTTAAGCCTGAGGCTTTTCAGATATTTACAGACCATGTACAGTGTAGCTGTTCTGGCTGTTCTGCCATTAGACCTGAGCTCAGGAGTGGAAGAGGGACAGGGGAGGAGGGGTTGTTTCTGGGTTGAGAGGGTAATTGAATTGCCAGACTCAATGAGCCTTGAGCCTCTTTGAGAAAAAGGATGTCACTTATGCTGTATTGTGTTAGCTGCTGTGACTCAGTAGAGTTTAGGCCACAACTTCCATTCTCTTTTTCCATACAAACTGGATTACAACTCCACTTTATAAAGGTACAATCTATTCTATTGTGTCTTTGCAGTCTGTTTCTCAGTTCATACAGACTGCTTGCAATTGCGTCTCTTGGAGACCAGACTTCAAATTCACCATGCACGCATTACTACTTTTGTTTCTAAACATCAGAAGATGGAAAACAAGTATTCTGACTTCCAGCTCTCATCTCTTTAAATACAGCCTTCACATTGCAAAGTGTATATTCTTTGTTTTATAATACACAAGTGCCATTTTAGTTATTTTTCTTTAAAAAGAAAACACACACAAAAAAAGTATTCAGCTGCTGCAGTAGAAAGCTTTGCCTCCCTACCATTGAACAAGTACCAAGAATGGTATTAGGATTTTATGTCCTCCTTTCCCTGTCTTGGTATGTCAAAGCAAGGAGGACTTGGTAAAATGGAGCTCCAGCACCCATCATCCTTTAGGGCTCTCAGAAGCAACTATTGTACATCAGCAGAAAATCCTACAGCTTCCCAGAAGCAACTCAGCCTGAACCCTTGCAGCCTGTCCAGCTTTCCTCCTGTTAAGCAGACGTGTGTGCCAGAGGAAGCTGCCCATTAGAAAGCAACATGCTCTACCTTTGTACTGTTCAGTGAGACAGCCTTGGAGCTTTTTGTTATCAGACACCTTTATGGTTGAGTAGTCACATTGAAAAACAACTGTTGGTGCAGTTTAGGCATGGGGATATTAAGTTCTGTTACATGGCACAGGCATAAGGAGTGAATGACTCAGTGTTTATAGGCTGAGTCTATAATGAAGAATTAGGGGTTCAGAAGTAACTTTTGTGTTATCAGTACTCAAAAAATCAGACTTTGTAGCCCTCTGTTACTAGCTCTCAGATTTTTATCTCAAGTTTTGCAGTATTACAGTGATTCCTGACATTGATTTAGCAGTCTTCTCCTGACCATCTTCTCCCATATCCCTAAATAATAAATTGGTCTGAGCTGACATGTCAACCATTTTCTAACAGATTTTGTAGGTGGATGTAAGCTTTCTGGTGGCCAGCACTTTAAAAATCCAGAAAACCACCAGAAAACCAAAAAAAGCCCTCCAACACCAACAAAGCCACGCTGCCCTCTTGATAAAAGGTTGTCCCTGGACTGTGCGATACGCTGATAGGGAAATGGGGGAGAGAGAAATGAATGCCAGGAACAGTACAGAGAATGCTGCGGAACACAAGTTTTAGAGCTTTGAAGGAATGTTTAGGTTTAAATGAAACTGAAGGAAATGTGTGTGGGTTTTTCGAGAGGGAAATTCAGTTTTCCAAGGGAGAAATGGGAGAGGAAACTAACTGGAAGATAGAAATCGATACCAAGGGATAAGGGTGAATCTGAAGTTGGGGAGGTTGAGGGACTAAAGGAAAAAATGTTTGTGATGATATACTAGAAATGAGAAAGAAGGAAAAGTGGGTAGACAAAGGAAAGCAAGAGACAAAAAGCTGTGGAATCATTAAGAGAAAATGAAATGAAGGAAAGATTGTACGGGAGAAAGGGTGGTGAGAGACATAGGATTATGACAGGTGAGAGAAACTGATGGTTTTTCTGTGCCAGAGGAACTGAGTAAATTAACAAAGGACATCTATATGCCATTGCAAAGACTGTAGAAAATCATGAGTCACAGTTCATATGTAAAATATTGTAAGAGGGATACTGTTAATACAATGAAGGATTGTGGAAGTCAGAATGCTGCTAGATGATTGGTAATAATTATATACAGATATGCATCACAATTAATCTTTAAGTACTACTTTGAGGCTCCAGGTTTTTGAAAGTGCTGTTTTATTCAGCTTTCTCTGCTAATCTTTGTATATTTCAGGTCACTAAATAAAAAAAAAAACATTTAAAAGAAAAAGTAGTAATGGTGTTAAATTGATGCACTTGAAACAGTGACTTTTCTTGAGATGTCTGTTTGTACTTAGTGTAATGGAATGGCTGACAGCTGGTTTCAGTTGCCATAGTGTAATTATGTAGAATAGACTTTTGCGATGACACTATGTCAATTAAGGAATCTCTCACATTCTAGACTACAAAGGACAAAATGACAGTACAAGATATTTCTTCCGTTCTTTTTCATAAAAAGATAGTGACACTGTGTGAAATTGCAGTCCTGTTATGATGACACAAGTCAAATGATGTGAAAGATTTCTGGATTGATTAAAAGTCATCAGCATTATAATATAGAATATGTATGATTTGATAAGTTACTGTTATGTTTTGTTCATTCTTCTTTGGAAGATATTTGGGGGGGCTGACAGACTGGGGGTGTTTCTTGTTATATTTGAACTGGTGTGTGTCAATGTGAAAAATGCTACTTATATAACAATGTACTTTAAATAGTGTATGTGTATGTGAAAATATTTTAATCCCATACATCTTGAGTAAATTTTAAAGCCATTGCAGAACATGAACTAAGATAGGAAGTGGTGATATTTTCCCATATTTTTTGCTGTGTCTCCCTTCTTTTAAACTAAACCCAGATGAAAAGGAAATTACCACTTTTTTCTACTTTTCTTTTAAAGTATTGACTCTGTCCCAAAATCCCGATGAAGTCAGTGTTTTTGTTTTTATTACACAAAGCATAATAATATATATTCTTCATTGTTTTTGAGAAAACTGTAATATCAAAACACCCTGATGCATAATGAATTTATATAAAAAGCTCTTGAATTGAATTGAAAGAAAAGATGCTATAAGCATTTCCTGATAGTAAATGCCATTTCTTCTGGTCTCTCAGTATTGATCCTATGTGTTTTAATAGGTTTTTTCAAGTAAAAAACAGTCTCATTTGCATGCAAATTATATAATGCTTCCAAATGATACATGTGGAGATCCTCCTCTGCCTGGTTTCCACTGATTATTGATGTCTATTTAAGGCTTGTTTTTGTTCCCTGTGTTAGCAATGTAGTATTTATTGACATTTTGATGTAGGAAACCGCAAAACATCCTATCTAGTTAGACTAATTTATTTCTATGGAAGTGCACAGGAAAAAAGATTCTATGAACAAAGGCACAGGCATTTTATCTCATTAAAAAATTCAGAAATATTCCAGTTTTAAATTTGCTTCCTCTGTGACGTCTGTAAGAAACTAGCCAACTGAGTCATCTTATTATTTCAACATCCAAAAAAATTACTCCAAACTCTTAAGGCAGCTTGCATCATTCCATGCCCTGGAGTAACTTTATCATTTTAATGAAGAGAGCTTCCCTTTAATTCTGATCCTTTCTCATGTACAACATGTGGTGTGTAGTTACCAGCTTGCCAGGTCTGCATCTCATGTGTATTTTGTATGCAGCTTACTGCACCCTGGTTCTGTGGAATAAGTGATCTATATTTTTTTATAAAATGTGAATATTTTATGAATACTCTATCTTTAATGTCACTGTTAAATGTAATGGTCACTAATACGTGTTTTCAGCTTAAAGAAAAAGTTATGTAAGCACAAAGTGTTCATGTAGCTACACATTTTTGAGATACTGTACATATACTACTGTACATTCCCTACAAACTCTCATTTATTACAGTAGTAGCACAGTGGTTTGCAGTTTTGTAACACAGTTTGTATAACACCACTTAGTGTAACTTACTAGACTGTACTGTACTAGACTCTGCCAGTTTTTGTCAAGTATTAGAAAACATTTCTCTAATCATGTTTGATATGTTAGATAATAAATCAAAATGGTAAAGGCAGGATTTGTGATTAAATAGGATGGAAGGACAAAGAGATGAAGCAACTCAGAGCTGGGCTCCTGAAGTCCAGTCCACAACCCAGTCTCCATGCTCAGTGGTGTCCTGGGTATCAGGAAGGTTGCAAATGGGCTTGCTTTCAAGCCACTGCACAGTCATGGTAGAAGTATGTGGCTGTATCTTTTCACTGTTAATGGACAGTATCAATGGCAATAGGAACAGTGGTTACGCTGGTGGAAGGTGGAAGAGGCGAATTAGGGAACTGCAACTCTTCTGCAAGTATGTTATAAGTTTACTAATGGTAAAATTGATCCAGGGTGACTTTTTGTTGGCAGACAGAAACTGTCAGAACTAAACCTGTACTTCCCTTTCTTCTTTAGAGAAGTCCACTTTAGCAAAGTTGGAGCACATTAGTGAAGCATTGCCCTGCTGCTCCCAGAGATGTGAAAAAATTTGGACTTCAGGTGTGACTGTCTTTTAATTTATCATTAGAATTTGTGTGTCAAGACTAGAAGATATATACTCTTTGATACAGTCTATCTAATGACTTAATATTTAGCAAGGTAATATGTACCCTATATCTTTTGTACCCTCATTTGAAGGAGGACACAGTTCCTCTTTTTGTCAGCAGCAACTTATGATCATGACAGCAACATCAGAAAACTTCCCAGATCATGTTTTCCCCAAATTAAGAGTTCAGCAGCAGTTGGCCTTAACCCCATTAGGACTTCAATCCCATCCTACCCCTTATTGAGACAGGTTACCCGTGTTCTGAGACAGGTTTCCCTAGGTATCTCCTCAATAAGCCATGATCTCAGTCCTGTACCCACAATGACCCTAGTCCCACCTCTCTGAAGTCACTTGCTATTTTAATATAACCTGTCTTTCTGTAGCATAGCTGTGCTCAAAGTTTGGTTTGAGCTTGCAAAACAAATAAAATGTGCCAGCTCTGTTAACAATGCCTGTAGTGGCACAGCTCAAGTGTGAGAATATGCTTTACAGATATGTTATAAAATTAATTTTAAAAAGAAGTATTTAACAGCTTTGCATTCTAGCCATGGTAACTAGCTTTGTTTATTGATTTTAATTACAAAGCCTAAAAATGTAGAAGATTCTTAATGACATTACTTAAATGAAAATGCACATTGTTGTAATGGTTCCCATTGAACCAGAGTTGAAGATAATAAAAATAACAATCCTGAACTACACAGGAAGGGAAAATATAACTCTCATATATAGTGAAATATCAAACTGAACAAAAATTCTTTGAAAACTATTTTGTCTTTGAGTTGGTGAGAAAAATCCCCACTCCTAGTTTGTAATTATTCCTTTAGAGTGGAAAAAAAGGAATGGTTAGATGTAATTGCCTGGGGAACAGACATCTCATGCCACTTAAGATGCTGTAAGGTATGTAGACTGGTCTCTGAGTGCTGCTTCAGAAAGACATGGGTCTCCTGCATTGACTCTCTGCATGGTTATGTGTCAGGCACATCTCTGATATAACTAGACTTCTGTGTTTTGCTGCTGAATTGAGCTTACAGTGTCTTTACTGGCTGTTTTTAGTGGTTCTAACAACCTCTGGCATATCAAAACAGTATCATTCACCTGGAAGAGCAAAAATATTTGCCAATATGTACAATTTCTGTTTAACTACTACTCCTTTACATTGGAGTCAATGAAAACTGGGTATAATAAAGTGCCTTACCAGTAACCAGTCACCAGTCACCACGGTAGCGTTCACTTTGAATAAACACTTCTGCGTACATTAGCTTACTTGACAGGCCATAGTTCACAGGTGTTGCATAGGGTCTGCTGTGACCACATACTTCACATTGTTTGAAGGCTGAACCTTTTGGCTGTTCTGAGTCAGCTGTCCTGGGACAGAGAGGTAAAGATAATTATTATAAAAACCAGTGATTATTGAAGATTGGAATATGGAAAAGGTGGTGGAAGAGGAAGGAGACATACTGGTTTTTAATCTCTCGGTTATTGCTAGTTTGGAGAAAGCTGGAACGAGATCGCAGCATTAATTTCTCACTGAAGAAACTCTTGTGGAACCTTAGCTGTGTGCTAATTTTAACGGGTACTGTACTGTCTTCTGGCCCTTAAAAGAAACTCTAGCATTATCCCATCTTTCCTTGGTGGGTATTTTAGAGTCAGTGGGAGGAGTAGTGAAATGAAGAAAGAAGTAGAGTCTACAATTAAATATTGACTATACAGAATAAAAGGTAGGATGTAAATGGTTTACTTTAGTTGCATCATTAATGTAAATGTAGTGTAAACGTAGAACTGCCATCAGTAGTTCTCCCCCTCTAAATGAGACTGCAGTTCACTCCTGGCATTTTCCCTGATGATGCTCTTAAGAGAAGAATCTGTGAAGTTGTGAATTGTACATAACTTCTTTTTAATCAGTTCCCTGGTTTGCTATTTAGGGAAAAAGGAAAGTAAGTGTTTTCCCTGATCATTATGTGGTTGAGGAAAAAGAGCTCAAAAAAGAATTCAATAGTGCAATATCTACTCTTCTCATCATGGGTCTGGAACAATTGGTACTACTGATCTGGTGTGAAGGAGAGGCATCTGCAGTGATGGTGTGTAAAATAAGCTTTTAATTCCCTGTGTCGTAAAGAACCGATAATTTAACTGGCACTTTCTGGTCAGACTTCCAAGGGTTACAGTTCAGCTACTGCCCGATTGACCTAGAAATGGAGAAAGTATTTACAAGTACATAATGCAGGCACAGTAGTTTTTGAATGTAGATTTATTAAGCCGCTAAAAATCCTACAACCACCTCAGACTGAAGATGCTTTTGACTATTTTGCAAGCTAAAAAGAAAAGTTTTATCTTTGCATAATCAAGAATATTTCTGACTTTCTTTCCAGTGTCTTTGACATAATGCTATATAACGTGTTGGTACATTTAAATAATGTCAGTATTACTTAATATATTTATATATTATTCTACTAGCCAGGTAAAGTATTTTGTATTTTCTCTTGAATTTTTGCTTCCTTGCTGTGTGACTGTCTCTCTCTCTCTTTTTTCTTTTTTATTTTTTTTTCCTTTAGAACTACTATGGAGCTGCCAAAATGATTCTTTCTGACAATCCACTTGGTCTGACATGTGGAATGGTGTGTCCAACATCAGATCTCTGTGTTGGTGGCTGCAATTTGTACGCCACTGAGGAGGGACCAATTAATATTGGTGGATTGCAGCAGTTTGCTACCGAGGTAGGTAGGACTTGCAAATGTTTTAAATTCTTTGTATGTACCAATGAGTATTGTCTAAATTGTTGCCTTTGTTAATGATTTGTTTAAAAAAAAAAGTTGGTTCTAATAAAATAAAGATGTAGGAAGTTAGAATAATTACTCCTTTTCTTACAACACATTCAGAAACTTAGAAATGCTTTCATAATACAATACTTTATAGGAACATAAGGAACATTATTTATGAACAAGATGACTCTTTAGAAACACTAGTAGTTGAGACTGTTTTATAATGAAAGATTTATCTAAGCCATATGAAATTGTGGATGCTACTGAAGTAGACTGCATAGGAAAAAATATCAAGTTCATCTGCATCTGTAACTGCATGTTAAGGAGATGTAGAACTGTTCTGGACATAGGGTAGATCCTATAGCAGAATTAGTGTGTATTTGCACTGGCTTTGGAGCAAAGGAAAAGTTTCACATGATTTAGACTTTTTACTGTCTTATTTTGCCAAAGCTGAGTATATAAGTAGTTTCAGGTTGACCTGAAATACATGTCTGCGTGCATCTATCTAGATATAGATGCACACACATGTACATATGTGTAAATTTATTAGTTCATAAAGATGTGTATGTTTTGGCTACTGAAGCAAAGGTTGTTGCTGCTTGATGTTAGGAAGTTTTCTCAAGGGTATCTGTTGAGGTGCATGTGCATTATTTGTGACTTCATGGTTTCAATGCTTCAACTTCCATCTGAAGAAAGATGGAGGTTACTGCTCATTTGGTAACTTCCTTTGAGGGCATGGAGAATTTGTAGCCAACTCAGGGTCTCAGCTGGCACCTCATCTGATCTGTCTGAAATATCTTTGGCTAAAAATTGTGATTTTGGTATCTGTAAAAGTGGGGAAGTTGTGGCTGTATAAAAAAAGGCATATACATGTGTTAAGATTGCACATTTCTATACAGTCCTTAACTAATGAGCATGTCTCTTTTTTGTATCTTGAGCCATTTGGCTGATCATATTTACAAACATACGATGAAATTCCAGTCACCTTTACAAAGCCTGAGAAAAAAAACTTTGTAGGACAGACCAAAATAGAAATGCGAATCAATCTGGAAGTAACAGATGATATGTCTGTAAGGCCAATTTTTTTTCTCTGCTGTCATTCATAGACTTCACACCCCCTTCACAATGGCTGTGGGTCATGATTCGATAAGCAAATTTTGCTACCTGCTGCAGTTCTTCTCCTTTTATCTGTTTGTATCCCTCCTTTCTTCTCTCCATGAGACTTGTAAAGCTTCTGGAGCACCTGCTAAACTTCTCTGATAGCTATTGCTGAACCTTCTCTCCCCTCTATCATTTAAGTAGCTATCCACTTCAGTTTTCTTCAGTTCAAGCATAAGAATCATACAGTTTAGACCAAAGTTCTCATTTACAGGATGTGGCTAGAGACAACGAACTGTACTTGTTCTCTGTGTATATTCAATAGTTGGGTTCTATCAGTCAAGAGGCAATTTTATTAGCTTTTCTTCTAATGGCCTTTATTGCCGTGTGTAAAAACTTAGTATTTGTTGCAAAGCAGAAGACTTTTTTTTTTTTTAAAGATAATCAAACACTAAAAAAAAACCGAAATAAAAAGATTAAACAGTTGTCAAGTAGATGATAAATTCAATGGGGCAATATTACTGTTTAGAAACCAAATGCAAGTAATATCTGTTAAAACTTGATTTGTGTCTCCTTTTAGCCCTAATACTATGATTAATAGAGAGGAATTATGGCTTGATAGATAATGCTAAATATCTGCCATTTTTCTTCAAAAATCTTTAGAAATCTATTAAAAAAGCTCAGTGCTAGCACAATGATTGATATGAAAACTGCAGAGGGGATGAATAGCTCTGAATGGCTTTGCGCCTGATGTTTCAAGTTTGTGTAGTGATGTTAGTATCAAGAGTTCTAAGAAAATAAAATTGTTATACAGTTCTAATCAGCACTCAACAAAAATAACATTTCAATAAATGTTATTGCCCTTAATATTTTGATAGTATTGTAAAATGTTAAGATTAGTTGTTAATAACCTTTAGATTTACTGTTGTTTAACAAAGAATTTGTATGTATTGTAGTACTTATAATTAGTAATAATAGGCAGTCACTTTTGTAATTAATACTTCTTTTAGCTTTCATTCAGTTAAATTTTACTGTGAAAGTTGAAAAACTCTAATGGTATGAGTGCTTCAAAGTAACAATCATTATAAAGATACAGATTAAAATATTGAAAAAATATCATAAGGTACTACTGCTCAAACAAAATTTGGCCCATATTGCAAGCGAATTGTGTTCACAGCTTTACCTATACAAGTAACTTAACAAATTGTGTAATTTATGTGTGCAACATGTGTTACTCTTAATGAGAGCTGCATGGTAATTCTCATGCACTGTGTAATAGTTTGTCCCACAGGGGCTTATTTACCGAAAACTCCATTGTGCATAAAGCCAGTTTTAGACTTTTTTTCCTTGGAATTATTCTGAGGATCATACACTTGATGCATTATGAGAGTGAGCGATAATAAAAAGGCACAACTGCTAGCTGAGATAAAAGATAAAATTGCAGTAAAGCAGGAATGTGGGTTTAAAATGGAAAATATATGGGTATGACGTATGCCCCTTTGTGCTTCTGAACAATGACTGATCATCTGTTCATACTGCAGATAAAACTCCCTAATTGTAAAATATTTGTCTTGCATACGGTAGAACAAAAAAAAATGGCACCTCAAACCTCCTGCATTTCCCTTCTACCCTTCCATATAGTTTTGTAACTATGTTCTCTCATTCTCAAAGTAAATTGTAATCTGATCTGAAAAAAATGTGGATTTTGACAATTAAATGTTCAAGTGGAAAAAACGAAATGTCCGTTTGTATTTGTGATGTAGAATGTGTATACTGGGATGCAGTTACCACGGCAACTGTTGCATCTAGAGAATAACATGGAGTAAAAGCTCACTATTATAAATGATGAGTGTCAAGCGCAGGTTACACCTGCTACTGCACAGGTCAAAATTATATTAATGTCTTTATCTGTCTCCTTTGCCCAAGTACTTTAGAATCAGGAAGTGTCTCTGTTTTTGGAAGACAAGTTCAGGGAAAATATGCTGAGATTGCAGTGACAATGCATACAGGCATGAGCTATATGACTGTCAGTCCCACAAAATAAACTAAAATTACTGGTTACTCAAGTACAAGTTTGTAAGCTTGTAGTAAAAAGGAAGCATGATCTATTACATTGTCTGTTGTAGTATTGGTAAGAAGCCCGCAAAATCTTATATTTCTGGATAGACATGACTGAATCTAAAGGTTCTCCTTATTTCTAGTTAATCATTTTGAATGGAGCAGCACAAGCTAAATAGAAAATGTATTATTTTAATCGCATACTGGATTCAAATACTATATCATTTAGTGCTGTGACTCTTGTGCCAGCTACAGTTCTGGTGATTTGCTCTTCTCTGGAGACATATCCTGGCTGCTGTTGCAGCAGAAAGAAACCAGAGGAGAAAACTTGATATGTTTTTTGCCCTAAAATATGCTTTGTATGAGCTTACCTACTGCTAACCTAGGGGCATCTCAGCAGAGTGCCTGGTCTGGGAGGTTGGCAAGGGTCCCCCTCTGAGTGCTGAGCCTCCCTTCTCCCTCATTCTACCATGGGCAAGGATCCAGAGGGATTGCCATGGAGGGGTGCACTGTGGCCTCAGGCTTAGGGATCCCTCTTTTAGTTGCATATTGACAGCTCTGATCAGTCTTAACATAGGTGGAGGGAGAAGGTAGTTCTCATGGAGCTGCAGCTCCTGCAGTTGGATGGCCTTGAGATGGATGCCTGGATCATCAGCACGGATAGGCAATGCTGCATCAGCAAAGGAGGATTGTTTTGGGGACCTAAGACAGCAGGACAAATAGAAAAAAAGACTCTCATTTGTCCATATATATTTTTACTTTAACACATCATTAGGTTATTTCTCTTTTAAGTCATGTTGAAAGGTATAAGAATCGATTATAAAATTTTAGACTTGTCTGAAGGGTATGGTGTAGCCTTCTACAATAGTTCAGGGGTTGAATCTGAAGACTCCTGATTTGTCAGGCCAATGCTGAAAGACTTCCCGGTATTTGGACAAGTTATATAAAAACTACGGCATGGGTTTTTTTTTTAAGGCATTTACATGAGTGTTCCTATGTCCTTTTTAGTGGTGGGATTCATTAAATGTTGAGGTATGGACTCTGCAATGTCTTAAATCCATAGTTTTTCTTGGGACTGGAATAATAATCATGTATAGTTGTTCGGTGGGTTTGAAAAGTCTTTAATGAGACACTTTAGGCCCTAGTTTTGTCAATGCTCACTCACATAAAAGTTTGCAGTATTATAACTTTAGCTGATAACTTGTGGAGGGAGGATCAACAAGTTTTCATAACTAGCTGACATTTGTGGAAAAACCACTTCATGTACATCCTGTGCTATCCACTGCAATTAAATGGAATTAATTGTGTGATCATGTAATTTGACAACTTTAAGAAGATTACTGAGCATACAACTTGCTTCATTTTTTATTAAAATCTGTGCAGAATATTATTTTCTTCTTTAAATATTAAACTGCCCCATATTAATGTAAACCAGCCTACAGATAAATATCCATGGAAACCAGTGGGAAAGTGTGATACTAATACAATCGGTTCCTAAATGTTACTGATTTCATTGCCTGTGTTTTTCTTTCTGTGCACTAGAAAAATCTGATAAGAATTCAGAATATACTAATATGTTTCACACTAAAATAAATACCAGCTAAATATTAATGTCTCCATCAGTAGCTGTTTGGTATTTCATCATCTTAGTGAAGGATATTTAATAGTAAACTTGATAAATTTATTTGTCTATAGCCTTTTCATCACAGAAGCAATTATTATGCCTCAAGAATATAAAGGGTTTAGTTATGAGGTCAAAACTTAAGTTACTAAAAGATTAAATTTTCCCAGTGCTCCTTCCATTTCCCCATTTTTGTTTTTTCAGCCTTTCTGTTGATGAAGATGACAGATTAAACAGATGCACTTTTTACTTAAGAAATGTGACCTTCTATGTATGTCTTGGAGACTACCAAATATGCTTTTTAGCAACCTATCTTGTTTCATAGGATTAGGCAAAGGCTGCTTTACATTTCTAACACTGAGGTTAAACTTGCAATCCATTTACTGTTTTGTTTAACACATGTTTTGTCATAGTCCAAAGTTAATTTTAAATAAAGGTGAATTACGAATTTAGAGTAAAACTGTCTGACCATATTTGAATTCTGCAAATAGGTGAAGAAAAGGGTACCTATAGTATATTTATTCCTCTTAGAAGAATTCTGGTCAGAAAACTAAAAAATTACTGAAGTGAGCTACTTCAGTTTATTCTCATTTATATAAAATTGAGATAACGATTCTGAATAACAGTTCTAACCTGCTCTAATGGTTTTAAATGTTTTAGATTCATTTAAATCATGCTTACTATGCCATAAAATGATTTTCATCAGGTTAGCAAAATGCATTTCTCTGAGTCACCTGCCATTCTCTGCCAAATGTCACATCTTTTCATCAAAACATGCTAATACTAGAGTCACATAGTGAAGAAAAGAACTAGAATTTTATTACGTGAGGAGAACAATAAGCTTTTCTCTGTCTGCCTTCAGAACAGCTAAAATGTGTTGACTAAAACTTTCCAGGAAAATTAAACTTGAATCAGATGCTTAGCAATCGAAACCACTGTAGTTTGCTGAAGTGAGAAATATTGTGGAACCTTAATACAAACTTGTGTTTGCATACAGTGCCTGGCATTATGCTCTATGTTGAGTATAATGAATGTTATGGAACAAGAACCAACACCACTGCAGTGAAGGGATGTTTGATTTACAAGGGAGAAGAGAACAAACCCACAGATTTCACACTGGAGAAAACATTGAGCAAGTGCACTCACACCTTTACAAGTTTACAAGTAATAGGGAAGCTGTAATATGTTATAAATGTCTGAATTGAGAGATTTTTTTTTTTTCAGTTGTTAGAACTTTAGTAGAATAGATTGTCTGTTTCAGTTTGCTCAAATTGTATCTCACTTGAGGACAAAGTCCCCATAATCTCTTCTTTTTTTTTTTTTTAATGGAATATCCTTTCTATGGACCCTAATGTACCTGAAGCATAAGAAGTGTATGGAATCTGTGTGGGTTTAATTTGATTAGGCCCTAGATGGTGAAGTAATGATGATTGCATAGTATTTAATAAAAAATTAAAGAATAAATGCCTATTGTTATTAATGTCTATCAATAACCTGTCTAATTTCTTTTGTTTGTATATGACAGAGAGCCAGAAGGAAAGACAGACATGGGGATGATGGCTGAGTCTTTCCACTGAAAGATTCAGCTGTAAATTTCATTATTTGGTCTCATTTTCCTAAATGGGTCTTGGTTAAGAAGCACTGAAAAACAAAATCAAAACCCCATCCAAACAAAAATCAAATCATCTTTCTGAGAGGAAGATGGACAAGGCAGACAATAGTATTAAACTTTACTTGCATCCTGACCAGTCTGGGCAGATTAAAATTGGAAAGGACAGTTGTGTGTAATGTGGCATTGAACACTTGCTTGCAAGGCAGTAATCTCTGCACTCCAAAGGATTTGTACTGAAGAATTCAGTGATATTTAATTAGGTGAATTAGAGTGTAGGGAAACTTCACCATGAGGTGAGTGAAAATCTTTTGAAATGCATTGAAGCAGTTTGCTATTTTCACACAGTTACCCTGCCAGCCTTAATATGCAAAACTGCCACTGAATTCCAGATGGCAAGATATTGCCTCACAAGCTGGCTGTGCTGCATAAAGACAGTTTCACCCTATTTGCAAATAGGCAGAATTAAAGTTGACCACTGAGCCTGAACTACTAAGATTTCCTGCATGAGTGCTTGGTTTCTGAAGTTTAACACTGCACTACAGTAGTGTGACACTTTAGTGTATCATCTAGTTGATGGGTATGACTATTTAATAATAAATATAAAAATAATTATGTTAACAATGAAGTAAATTTAGTGATAAATTTATTAAGCATGTATATATTCATAGTGTTCAATATCCACATTAAATATGCAAGTTATATGATTTGTATTACTGAGTAGCCTTCTAAAACAACTGCATGAGACTTTAATGGAAATTTGTTATCATTCAAGCCATTTCTGTGTGAATGTAACAAAGCAGACATTTTAGAAATATCCTATTGCATTTTGGTTATCACAGTCTAGTTTCACAGTACAATATAAGCTATTCAGCCTGTGAAATCCATTAATAACAACATTAAACCTTCCCACATTGTATGAATTGTCAGGTTTAAATGATTTTTTTTTAAAAACACAATTATCTGTCTTTTGCTTCTTGCAGTTTGTTAAAATGCTATGTCAATTTACAAAGACTGGGGAATTTGACACAGAAATTTTAGAGGGGGAAGGAACTAATCATTGGTTTACCTAGCATGAGTGCTCAAGTGCGCATGAAAAAAATTAACATTGATTCAAAATATAAATGCAAAATTCTATTCATGAATGGAATTGCCAAAGGTTAACTTGAAAAACCTGTTTCTTGAGTTCTAAGGAAAGTAAAGACTGTTGGTAAACTTGTTAAATAGCTTAAATATGGTATTTATTAAGACAAATGACAACATATGTATTTTAAAGGACTAGTTAGTACATATGGAACGCAGTTCTGCATTGAAATAGATGGGGAACAGTGTTGTCTTCTGGTAGTTTTTTAGGTGCAGCCTTGAAGTGTTTGTGATATGACTGAGAATCAGAATGCAATATGTATTCTTTTGGTATAATATTGTGTTTCTGCTACAAAGATATACTACTTGGGTTAAATATTTATCCCCTAATATCTAAAATAAAACAAAGATGTAACTATGCTCTTCCATGTTCCTAATTTTTAGTAGCCTACAAGGGCTCTGCATCTATACTTTTTCTTTTTGTAGGTGATACAAGATAGAGACCCAATCCATGTAAATGCAGAAGGTAGTGAAGTCTATCTCAGTGAACATAGAATATTTCTACCTTAGCCTCTTACCCGTGTGCCTGAGCAAAGAACTGATTTAATGCACATCAGAAATAAACTGTGTGACATTGCAACTATGTTAGGAGCCCATTGTGCTGCATCCTGTACAAATACATAATAATTTTCAGAGTCTGTCCCAAAGTACTTCTAATAGTCAAGACAGAATGGAGCAGATCATCACCATTTTAGAGGTGAAGAATTGAGTCATAGAGAGTACAGTCTTCACTTTCAGGTATGCCTACAACTTTGGGGCACCCAATTAAAAAGTGGAGAATATCTGAAATAGATGAGCAACTAACATGAAATAAGTCCTGTTAGTATTATCTAAGAGGAGGCATCAAAAGCATGGGTTACCTTTGAAAATACAGCATTGAAGACTAGGGGCAATTCATAAAAAATGTTTCAAAACCACCTAAGGTTGGTTACCTATCACCTCTAAAAAGTCAAGCCATTATTTATCCAGGATCACACAACATGTCTCTTGCAGAAGCAAAGGCCCTTCACTGATGTTACAATCCTTTGCGTTATTCACAGACATGCTTTTCTAGTAGTAAGAATAATCCGAACATTGTTTGGAATGAAACCTTTGGTGTTACAGAGATTCTCTGCTATCTGGCTGACTTTGTATTAGTATTCTGTTACTGGTAGTCTGGTTCCATATTCTTGGTAAAATTTATGCTAGTGAAAGTTTTGACTTCAGACATTTTTAAGACAAAAAGAACCATAGAGGGACCAAACTCTGCAATTATAACATCCCTCACAAATGTGCACATCATATCATTTGGGAATCCCTGTAATGTTATGAAACGATCTACAATAATATATTAATGATATGTCACAGTACTAGCAGAAGCTTCCATCATGTTATTCATAATAAAATTTAAGGAGAGAATGTAGAGGATGTAATCTTGTTGAATGCATTGCTTTTCAGGTGTTCAAAGCTATGAATATTCCTCAGATCAGAAACCCTTCCTTACCTCCTTTAGAAGATATGCCTGAAGCCTATCACATGAAGATAGCTCTTCTTGGTGCAGGACCGGCAAGTTTAAGTTGTGCTTCCTTTTTGGCTCGATTGGGCTATTCCAACATAACCATATTTGAAAAGCAGGAGTACGTTGGTGGCTTAAGGTAATAAACAATGACAACAAGGCACTGTTTGCAATGGTTGTAAAAAGCATAGCAGAAAATATTATGCAAACACAGTTTATATGTGATCCCTCTATCTTTACCAAAGGAAGAGAGTAGAAAATTTCATATCTGGAAAGCTTTTTTTTTATTTAAATAATTCATCATTGAAGGTAAAATGGGTTCGGTTACAGGCAAGCTCTAACTGAAAATCTTGTGCCCATCTCCCATAGTGTCTTCATATGACCTCTAAAATTCCAGGGTGTAATTGTTATTGTCAAATTAAGACTTTAGAAAATTATGTCAGGAACCATTTTTCCTTATCCAAAACTTTTAAAGCAACATGAAGTGCTTGTAGCCTGATACAGTGAAAGAATGAGTAGATGTTTAAAATGCTTTAGACAGATACTAATTTAATGGAGAATTTTAAATTTGGAATGCTTTCATGAACTACCTTATGCAAATAAAGGTGACAGTGAATAAATCCATCATGTACGTGCCTGGACTTGCAGCTTTAGTAAACCATACCATAAGAGTGTAATAAACCCCCCTACAATTCTCAACCTTCAAGAAATTACAGATACACAAAAAAAGGTACCTTTGCATTTATATGGTAAATGCTTGGCTGATAGTTGCATGGTGTCGTGTCCTCTACACTAGAAGATGAATTTTTAACACTGTAGCAATGGCTGAGATCATATCTTGCAAGTTTGTTGGAATTGCTGAGTATAAGATAAAATATTTCAGAAACTGACTAGTGGATACCAAGCTGTTCAAAATCAAAATGAAGTTTATATGTTGAAGATGTACTCACATTAAAGTGTTTACAAAATAAAAAGTGAAAAGAAACAGCGAGAGAAAGAAGGGTGACATGCTTGCATTTCTCACTGCAGCATCACTGAAATCAATAGACTTGGCACCATTAATGAATTCGATCCATAATTTCATAATGTCAAATACTTATTCAGTGCTCTGGAAGATAGAGGATCAATGCTGGAAAGTTGAACTGATTACTTGCATTTTTACCAGTGATGTTCAGAAATATTCTACCTAATTATCGAGGTGTTAATACACAGGCATTTAACTATGGAGTTGTTTTACTTGAGCTAGTTGCTATAGAGGGTTGCAAATTTAGTACATGAAATACCTGTTCACCTGTTGAGTAGTGCATGTTTTCATAAATACCAGATTTAAAATCAGTTTTATTGCTGTAATGTACTAAGGAATAATGAGATGTTTCTACAGGCAAGCTTTACTTGATGAAAGGTTAGACTCAGGTTGAACTAAGCAATATAATACAGTACAATGCTGCAGTCGCTTACGGTGTGCTTGCATATTTGAGGCAATGTGATCTTAAGTTGCGTCTGTTCTTCATGTTTTAAGCTGAATTTAAAATAAAGCTTAGTCTGTTGTTTGCTCTACGGAAAAAAAAAAGCCTTACGCTAAGTTTTGCGTGTTCTGTTAGTATCCTTAATAGTCATGCAGTGCATTTTAAAATGTATTTCTTTTGATTCTTAAAGAAAACATAGCAATCAAGGTCAGATTTTGCTTCCATTCATTGTAGAAAGTTTCACATCTGCTTTAAGGGCATCAATTCCTTTTGTCCTTATTTTAATCTTGGAACAGAAGGGAGGCTGGCCTGTGGCAGCAATCATCTATTATTACATTTGTAAGCCTTTGCAGTACATCTTTTAATAGGTTTAGGTTATTGATGGGTGTGTTTTCAAGGCTTCATAAACTATTGCAAATGGCTAACAAGACCACATTAATTTTTTATTTGGAATCAACTGTTTGGAAGGGCAATGCTTGTGCCCTTTTTTTAGTTTGCTCTGCCTTTTTTATAGTGTTTCTAACTATGATGTTCCTTCACATACATGTTACTTCATGGCTAAATTTAATAATATTGAGACAACAGAAAAATATCTAGTGATTGCAGTTCCTGCAGTGTGATATTTAAGCATAGCATAAGTCTGTGGTTGTCTGAACATGTCTGAATTCTTCACATTCACGGGTAGGTATTCCTACACTTCAGCAGTTGTGTAAAATTTATGCTTTACAGTAGAGTAGGCATGAGCAGATCACGCTCTTGCTTAGACACCATGAACAAACTTTACCGCTCATGCTCCTAGCTATGCCGCTAGTTTACAACATACCAAAATATTTCTCTCACTAGAGCAGAGGGGTGTCCCTTGAGCAAAAGTAATTTGGGATCACTGAGAAACATCAAGCAACTGTCCAAGCACCTATAACTTGGATCAGATTTGAGGAAGAGGTGAAATTGTGGGACACTGTTCCCATCCACTGCATCCCTCATGCACCTCTGCCCCATTTCCTTTTTCTGTCTCTCCATTGCAGAATCAGAAATTATCTTCTGCTGCTGAAATAAATTGCATCAGAATTTTTGATGTACCAGTGACTTTCCTAAAATGCTTATTATCATGGTAAATATGCATGCATGTGTCCCCACAGAACTGTGTGTATTTGCATATGAACATATATGTACATATATGTGGGTATACTCCACAACACAAAACTGTAAGTAAATGTTTAATAAGAGAAAAAAATAATTTATAAATTCTGACAGTGACATAACACAGCCAGTGCTGTTCTGGCAGCATGTCATGGAAATGACAAGCCTTCAACAAATATATAGGTGGCTTGGAAAATAGAACTTTCCCTTTTTATTAGATTTTTTTATTGAATCTCTGTTGCAGAATGATATTGATACATTAGTTTCTGCCTCAGACACCTTTTTACTTAGCATGACCTATGAAAGTTGTATTGTCATGGCACGTTCATTACATCTGATATTTGGAACACTTTTCATTGCACATTGGTCAGGAAAGGTGGAAAAAGGGCAGCATTAGAAATGATAAGGAGTACCACCAGTTTCTTATCAATATAATTAAATTTGATGCAACTTAAATAAATTCCTTCTTGCCTGTCAAAGTTAGATGTTAAAGATGATGTGGTCACTAACAATAAGTAAAATAAAGCCACTCTTTATATGTGATAATATGTAAAATAAGCACACTCTTGTGCTGGTGCTTTGTTATGGAAATTACAGATCCATTAATTTGAAAACAGATTAGTCTTGTTTGAAGCTTAGAAATATCTGGGGAGAGACTTTCACTTTTCTGCATATTCAGTTTTTCTGTCTTCTTTGAACAAAAGTATCTAAAACAGAACTTCACTGTGTTTACCTGTAATGTGTTTTATGGCAGAGATTTTAAACTGGCATAAGTAGATGTCATTTCATTGGAGATACCAATGAAATGGTACCAGTAGATAGAAACTGAGAGTCTATGTTGGCACTGCAGTTTTCCCATACAGGAGATCTGTGATTCTGGGAACTTGAAGATGTCATTCCTAATCTTCCCCAGGAGGAAAAAATGCCAGCTAACAGGCATTAAGTCAAAAAGCAGACTTGACACCAAGAGCTTATAGAAAATTATTGACTTTTTCCATCATGAAAGATCACAAAAATTTTGTGAAGTAGAAATGGATGAGGGTACAGTTTTAAATACTATTGCTCAAAATAGCATATGCAACACTTAAAAAAAAGCATGGGAAATTGCGTTGTTTCTTATTGGATAGCTTAATGAATGATTGCTAGAAGATCACTTGACTTTTAATAGCTATGAGATCTTTTCTTAAATGCATGTCTTAAGCTTTTTTAGTGTTATATATCTGGTAAACAAAAAGGAATGGAGCTGAAGCTGTTTTGGACCCAAGCTTCACATATGTTAAATGGTTACCTACAAGTGTGGGAAGGACTGGCCTCAAGGTACTGCCTTCTTGGCCTATATTTTTAGCATTGGGTGAATAATGCTGTTTTGTTATTCTAAGAATTTAAAAAAGCCAGTGGTCAAGCTTCAACATATTTCCATTCGCATATGTCAAAATTAACTAAAGTCTTTTTAAAGTATTGAATTTTTGACAAAAAAATATATTTACTTCCCTAATGGCTGGAAGTATTTTACAAGCTTTTTTTTTTTTTTTTTAATTTCAGTATGTCTGAAATCCCCCAGTTCCGATTGCCGTATGATGTAGTGAATTTTGAAGCTGAGCTTATGAAGGATCTTGGAGTGAAGGTAATGAAAAATATATCCTGTCTATGTATAGCTCAAAGAAAAAAAGAACAAGAACTCTGCCAAAGATTAACAGCAAAATGTCATGCACATTAGTAAAGAACGATTAAAAGCTACTCTAGACAGAGGCAGGAAGATGCTTCCTCTTGCTCAGGGCATTTGTCTGTCTTCTGTCTGAATGCCACTAGTTTGGAAAAGGGCAATCAATAGTTCTCATCTGGCATGCCTGCATGTGATTAATTGTCTGTAAGAAACAAATTCCTAAATTGCTTTAGGGGCTCAATGTCGCTATTGGAATGATTTGATTTTTTAAATCGAGTTTTTTTCATGCAAGTTTGGCACTATTTAAAACATTCATATTTAATACTTTTCCTTTCATTCCCGTTTCCTGAGTCTTTTCTTAATGGTTTATCACAAAGTCTTGCATCCAAGTTAATTTTATAATAAAATGAATCAAATTAAACAAAGTATTAACACGATCATTTATTATAACCAGTAACAGTCATTCAACTTCTTGGAAAGTAGTAGTTATGCATTATTCCATTAAACGAATGTGTATTGTTTATAGATAATGGGAACATTGCTTTATTGTTAATTTAGGGCTTGAGCTGAAAATTTAGATAGTATTTACAACTGCTGAACATTTTAATAGAAGCTACAAATATAGAATGCATCACTGGATCAAATTTTTGAGTACCAGGAGGGGTAATATATTTTTAACATGATACTAAATTGTTCAGTGAAGCAAGAAATTCTGGAATCTTTTGTGTTGGTTCATATCATAAAAGCAGTAGAATGTTATCACAAGACCAAAGTGAGAACCTCATCCTGCCCAGGTTTTATAAAAATGCTGGTAAGGTGTAGGATAAGATGTTAAATGCTACACGTCTATTTTTCCACGATAAGGATCGCTTTGCAACCTTTGACAAGACTGACAGAATGGAGGTTGAGTTAAGGATGGGACTAAAAACAGAGCACTGAGACAATTTTAGACAAAATTGCTGGGCATAGGCTCCTGGGAACCCTCTGCAAAACTCAGTTCCCTGGGGCTTCCTGTTATGGCAAGGTCTCCAGATGGACGGATAGAGCCACCATGTCATCTTGACCTGCAAGTCCTCTGCAGTTTTGAAGTGCAGCAGAGAATCGCAATGTAAATTTGCTTCCAAGCTCTGCGATTGGTTTTCAATTGACCCTTTGGCTAGCTGGTTCACTGCGTGCCTTAGCTTTATACCTCTATAAGCTAGAAATATTTTCTGGTGTTTACTTAAAGCATTTCAGATCTGTGATAGAAGGTGCTGTATTGTATAAATGCTCAGTAGTGCTGTTTATTCAAGTAATTCTACTGAAATTAGTAAGAATTAATCAGCTGAATAAGGATTACAGAGCTAGGCCCTAGGAGTATTATGAATTCCCACATAAAATAGTATTGCCATTTAAATTCCTTCATTAGGTTTTCATAACATATGTACACAATAGGATAAAAAAATGTAATGACAATTTATGCAATGTATTTTGTTGCCAGTGAGGATGTAGTCTGTATTCTTGAAAGGATTACAACTGTACATGGCTTTTGCACCTCTGATAAAATTTATACTAAGTCTCCAAAGACAAAAAGAAGTCAGTGTTTAAATATTGTACTTTACATCTGTCATTTTTTCACCAGTAGGAAAAATATATTAAATGGTATATAGGAGATTGTCACAAACAGGATACTGAATGAGTTGAAGACTAAATTGTTAAACGTTACGAAGTATAGTGCTTACACAGTAGAACATGTGTATTCGCTTTACAAAATGCCAAGTGATACAACAAAAATTGGGGGAAAACATTCAAGTTCAGAGAGTCTAAAGTATGGAGTTAAAACCACACATATTCATGTCAAGAGGTACAAAATATCAGAAGAGGAATCACACATACTTTGTGTGCTCAAAAGCCTTGCGGTTAGGAGACGTGAGCAAAGGTGTGTGTATCTTCAGTTTTGTGACCTCTACAGAGGAAACTGCTATGGTTAGTTTACTGAACATGCAGCAAACACTTTCCCCTCTCACTCATGTAACAACTGTAGTTGCTCAACCTGTGCAGTGGCTGCTCAAAGCAAAAAAATCTCTACAAAATTTTTCATCTTTTGCTTCTGGAAGTGAATAGTAGTTGAACTGAAACAAGTATTTTTAATACGGTGACTTATTTATCAATAAATGAACGTCAGTCACTGCATTCTGAGAATTGTTGCTTGTCTAAATTAGAATTAACAATTGGAAGCTTAAATCGAAACTCATTCATCATTTTGAAAACCTTTGTCATTTTACCACACAGAACAGTCTCCATATGAGCAAGTAGGGCATGCTATAATTTGCACAGGATGTTCTTCAGACTTACTGATATCTCTGGCCCGGTCTTTTGCAGGCAGGTTTTCTGAATCTACAAAACCACCACTGGCCCCATTAAGGTGTCCTAGCTAATGGACTCCATGCTAAATGTAGGCTGTGAGCCTTTGAGACTGCAGCACAAAGCAGTAACATCCTTCCTTCGGGACTGGCATTGCATTCTGTGCAGTTGGAGGCCTACCAAGTGTCTGATACTGTGCGGAAAAACATTGCTTGGTTTTCTCTTCAGAACCCCTGTTAATACAGAATAGTGTCATGTATTTTCTTTATTTCTCTGTAAGAGGCTCATACTTTTGCTAATGTTTCTGCGGTAACCTAAACAGCTTGGTTTTTCGTTGGTGTACTGGGTGATCTGTTTAGAACATATTCCCTGAAGGAGGTTCTTGCTTCCACATCGTGTTTCTTACATTCTGATTTTCACATGGGAATACAACCTTTTGTAGTCAGCACTGAATACAGTGATTTACTCACAGCAGAAAACTGCCATTTTTAGCTTTACTTCAGTATTGTGTTTCACAGACAGCCTTCATTTGTTTGTTTAGCTGGCTTTAACTCTTTTAGCTTGCAGAAGAAACCAAGATAGTCTGTGGTGGCCCCCATCTGAGGAAGATTTGAAGGCACCTTTTACCCATATCTAGTTTGGGCCACTTGCTTAAATTGCAGCCAGTCTGACCCAGCCTGGCTTGGGTAAAAAAATTACTAATTTGATTTGATTGTTCACTGGAAGATCCTATGAGATTTCTGTATGCAGGATGCAATAGAAATTATTTTCACGTTATCACATTAAAAGCAAGAAATCTTTAATTCTTTCAGATAATTTTTAGTAAAGGCCTTGCAATGGATGGAATGACACTCTGTACCTTGAAAGAAGATGGCTATGAAGTGGTATTTATTGGAATAGGTAAGAAGATCTCACTATCCTGTGTTTTATCATTTTGGAATTGAATGACTAGCTAAGAATAAACAGGGACTTGTATCTATGTTAATAGCATGATGTGAAACAGCTTTGATTTGATGCATTATGAAAGTGTGGAATATAAAGAAAATTGTTAAAAACAGGAAGCTAAAGTTAGCTGTCGAGATATTTATTAAAATTTTCACATTTATATGACAGATTTTAAAGTAAGATGAGGATGTAGCTATATGGGTTGATTCATTGTTTGTTTAAACAGTTAAAAAATGGATGAATTAAAAACTTACTTGTAATTAATTGCCATATTGGTCTGGAGTGATACACAAGTCCAGTTTTCAATTTTTGCAAACAGCTTACTATATCCACATAATTAGTGAGTCTATATGTAAGCCAGTGATACAATGCTTAGTTGCTTTTTTTTCTTTTCTCTGTGTAAAATATGTAACATCTTTTAGATAGGCTCTAGTGAAATGTAATTATCAGATGGGTTAACAAAAGAGGATGGCTTTGACTTATACTAAAACTGGCATCATAGGTCTGTCTTCTCTCATATGCTAAAGAAGTCCTGCACCTGCCTGCTATTTGAATCATTGCTTCTTTTTAATGTTAGATTAGAATTGTTATCCATTTACAAGTATTTTGAAGTACAGCTGGACCCATTGCTACCAGATGATAGGCATGTTGAGCAGGCATCGTCTACAGTTGGTATGAGGCTTAATGCTCTTTATTGATCTAGACGTTGCCTAAGTGAACATAATAGAAAACAAGTTGTCCAACTGTTCCTCCTTCCTATTATTGATTACAGAGATGTAATTCTTAGTACAGCGACAACTGTTGTTTACCATCTGGTTATGCAGTATAATAAGCTTTGCAGGTCTATTCTGTTACGTGGTTATAGTACAGAGTATTGTGATTTATATAATCCTAAATCCTCACATTATTAGAGACCTTCCATGTATAGGAATTCTGAGGTGTCATATTTTGATGTAATTGCATAGAAGGCAATTGTCCAACTTATCTTCTTTATTGTTTTCATCTATGTCTTTCAAACTTCTTTGTGAAATCTCACCACTGAGGTATTAATTTATAAATCAACATTTATTTTATGAGAGTCTAGCATTTAGGAAAAAAAAAATCAGTAATTTTTGGAATATCAGCATGATTCCCATGCATTTCTGACTCAAAAATTTAAAATAACAGTTCAGTTAAAGGTTAGCAAAAATGACCACTAAACACTACAGATAGGATTGTAGTGTTTGTTTTATGTATGTGGGTTTCTTTTCTGACCTTAATAGAGTTATCCTAATATAAAATATTTCTGATCACATTGTGCTTTACAGATGTTAGGTAAAGGGACACAGGCAGAATTTTAATAAACAAGAGAAGGTATCTGAAGCATAATTCTCCTCTAAACCATGTGTTCACTGATTGTATTAGGAAACAGAGGGTATAAATGCTAATGAAGGATTATGTGTTCCTACAAAGTTTTGTTATTGGAAGCTACCTTGCATTCATGATGAAATTTGTCCCTCTCTGTACCCCCATGTCTGCCTGTCATCTCTCTTTTACAGTACTGTGTAAGACACTGGGCAGTAAAGTGGACTTGTGTACTGCTTAGTGTAAGATGGAGGACGAACCAAGCATTTACAGATTTATAGGGTTAGCTATATTAAAGCAATAGACCATTTATAAACTCTCAACAACATCCATTTTTCCATGAGTTTGTACTGTATTTCTTTTTGTGTTCTTTGCCTACTGAAGAAACATATTCAGTGAAATGTCACATTTGAACATTACACTGAATTATTGGAGTAAAAATAATTATAGAACACTACTTAAATAAAATAGAAATATTTTTGGAAGGTTGTTGTAATTTGCTTCTGAATGAATCTGTACCTCAATGGAAAATAAACGTGATAGTTTTCAGTTTTCCCTGTTAGTGGAAGCAAGAAAAAGTGCATGGGTATGTAAAAGGAAATGAAGTCCCCGATGGGTTGAGGGAATCCTAAGTTAGAGGATTTTTTCATAGCAATGTGATTTTTGAAGAGCACAACTTTAGTCTTGCAAATGAGATGGAACTCAAGTATTTATCAGTCAGGATTGTACAAGAGTCCATGTGTGATGCATGAAATGGAAGACCCAGCTACATGAGGGCAGGTGGATATGTAAAGAGAACTTTGAAAGCTATTTTCCACACATTTATGCCTCAGGAAAAATTTATTGCTCTGTAGGAACGTTGCATGAGGTGGGCAGAGTACACTCCTCAGCTGGGTCTATGGAAGGTAAGGCATAGGTGACTGAGGTTTGATCACTTTGAGCACTTTCTATTGAAGGAAAATGACTAGTAAAGGCTTTTTGTGAGAGCTGTTTGAAAAGGTATTAAAAGTGTGCTCTAGTCAACATATTTGCTTAGTTTCAGACCTGGAGTAAAGTATTTCAAGTAAGTTAACAAAGGGATAGAGGGTAACAGTCTTACTCTAAAACAAATGACAAAAAAAAAGATGCTTAGCTTTGAGTCTTTGCTTACTGAGGCATTGAGACTCAACCATTAAGATGGTTTATCTTAAGGTGAAAAGCTCTTCAGCCAGTAGGTCTGGTGCATTTAAGTTTCTGTTTAAAGCTCAGAAAACCACCTTGTACTAGACCAGAAAATGAACAGATGGCCAGTATGTGTCACCAACCTTTAGCAACTTCTGATGTCTCAATTTGAGTCGCTCCTTTCCTCCATACTATTTTATTTTGCACTGTCTTTCCCAATTAGGCTGTGGCTGTATGTATGACGTTGTAGAGTCTGATGTGGAATTTGGGGTTACAAAGACACGTGTTGAACTACCAAAGACTAGATCCAAGGAGAAGCTTTCACAGTTACCTAGATAAGTGGTAATGAAAGAGCTCAATCTGGGCAATGGCGTGCTTGAAGCCAACACTGCCCTCTGATAGCAGAACCTCAGAAAAAATGGTAGGTGAATCTCAGTCACAGGATTGCCTGTTACCTTTTTTTGCTTTTGGTAGTTCTTTCCTTCAGCGTCCTGGGTTTTGCCTTATCTGAACTAGTCTTATCTGAACATTCAACTAGTTCTTAATGCTGTACTTCTCCCTATCCATCATTTACTCTCATGTCCTCTCTATTTTGTCTCTACAAAGATGTGTATTTTGCAACATCTGGCAGCAGATGTTTATTATATTTTGTATACAAGGACCCAAGAGGTAGACCATTCTTCTGTTTTTCTTCAGCTGTCCTGATTTCAGATTACAGCTAACGTAAGTATTAAAGGGTCGTCTGTGAATCTCAGTTTCTTACATCAAAAGTGATGATAGACGATAGCACACATGAGAATTTTTTCACAGGACTAAAAGGCAGCAGTCAAACAAAGGGAGGAACAACCTGTTAAATATATTCTGGAGTCCCTACTATATTTTTTAGTAATTTTTCATTTAGCTTGGTGCAATTTCTAAACTTGTCTTATTTCAATGGACAATTAAAAATTCTGATTATGGATTTGAGTCCTTAAAATTTTCATTTTAAAATTACATTTATCATCCAGTTACAAATCTTTAGGTTTTATTTTGTTATTCACAAACATTAATGAATAGGGATTAAATCTCCCAAATAACTTTCCAGGTTTCAAAACTAACCTCTAAAAATATGCATAGAAAAAAAATCCTTTTCAGATTTTAGAGATTACACTCAACATATTCTACCTAGTATCACCTCTGCTTTTTGATGAGAAATGTTTGTGAAGAATTTGTGATTGAGCTGACAAATCAGGTTGAAAATTTTATTAGGAAAAAAAGTCTCACTTCAGTTGCTGCCTTCTGTAAACACCATAGAGACTCAGGGTGATAGAGAATCATCATGCTGAGAGCAAAAGGAGAAATCAATGATGGGGTGAGGGGCTAGAGGAGATAGCGCATGGTCCTCAGAGACAGCAAAGTAAGGCAGCAAAGGATATCTTACAGAGAACAGAGTAGTCTGCATGCTTTGTGTTATTGTGTGTCTTGGTTGATTTTCAGGGTAGAATACTTACAATTTTTACAAAAAATGTCTGTGTATGTGTCTCACTTGGCTATCAGAGCAAATGTAGAAATAGTAGGCTTTTATTACTCATCCTTCTTGAAGTTCAGCTACATACTTTGGAAAGCAGGATCCTGTGGTTTTGTCTTTTAAGACTACACAGAGCATTGTATATTCCTTTTGAAAGAGAAAATACAAACCATTTTTTTTATACAACTATTTAACTAAATGAAAATGAATGACCTAAATATTTAAAGTATTTAGGAACATGTTTCATGTGACATTCAGACAAGTATATAGAAAGGCTATCACCATAAACATATTTTCTGCAGACTTTTACACAAACCTCTATCCTCATTCTGTAACATTTTATTGTAACATAGGAGTTTTATGTAACATTTACATTCTCTTTATATAAAGATCAGATAAAAATATATCTTCAAAGACTGTAAGATTGTTTTATTTGGTAAAATATTTTTTTAAAAGCCCCCATTCCCAGAAATTGCTTAGACACTTTAGCGTCTGTAGGCTTAAACTTGCAGCACTAACTTTCTAGTTAACTTCTCATTATAGGGCAAATGCAGCTCGTAATGAAGCTTTCTTGTTTCTTCCTCCATCTTGTGATGCTGAAAGTCAGTTTTGTTGTATTAAGGGTATTCAAAGTTTCTACTAAGTACTGTGAAATGGTAGTTTAGATGAGCATACAGTGTAAATATAAGCAGATTGATGCTTGGATGTATCTTTAATAATATATCCTGCTTGCAAGGATTAAAACAGCACATAAAAAAGAAAAAAATTAAATCCCTGTGGAAAGAACCTTTGTGATAATTGCAGTCATTCATAGTTAATTAACATAGCATTCAAACAATAATATAATCAGATGATTCCATTGATTGGAATGAAATTACACACCAAAAAAAGAAATTAAAAGTCCAAGCATTGATGTACCTTGTTTTTAAAAACCCCCTGTGAGATTGATTTACTGTCTCTTCCCCAAAAAGTAAGTAATCTCCTCATGCCTGTTATTATCTTCTGATTAACTATGCAGTGCCACCTGGTGTGCAGATGGGAAGAATATTACACATCAAGAGCTCTGTTCACACCCACCCACACAGATATAAACCTACGTGGCAAAAAGTGAACAGATGTTCATTTTGCTTGTGCTATAGGAAAAAATTGTGCATCGTACTCCTGATTCATAAACTAAATTTGGAGGACATGAAATCTGCATATGGGGCCCGTAGGCCCACGGCCAGCACAGACATTTATGGAGGAAATATGTCATATTCAAAATAGTTCATATTTCAGGTTGTGAACAGACTTTTATTTGTTTGCTTCTCTGGTTTTGTTTTACCTTGTATTTCTTAGTTTTCTTTTTCTCTTCACTTGCTATATCACTTATCACCTCCAGAGGGAAAAAATTAGAGACAGAGTCATTTGAAAACATATCCAGGATTTATCTGTTGGTTGTTTTTCAGAATTGTTTTCTGTTCCTTGGCATTTAAGATGTTCCCTGAAATTATGCTTTTCGGCCTCTTTGCAAAGACCTGTTTGGCTCAGCAGTAATGTAGCAAGTCATGTAAAATATAATGCATTTTGGTTCAAGATGGAACTGTAGTACAAGCATTGTGCAGCCTTAGGCCGTTAGGATCTTCAGCTCTAGCTTTGGAGGTTTTTTGGTGGTGTTTTGTATTATTTTATAATTTCGTAAGTATTTTGATACTTTATAGATGATACGGTTTTTGCTGCAAGGGAACCAAAGCCTACAGACCCGGTAAAACATAACAAGCAGGGGAGAAAAATAATATGTTGTAAGGTAGTGCAGGAAAGAATAATGTTGTTGGAAACATGATTAGCTAGATCCTCAAAATAAATGTGCCTAGTTTAGTTTCTAGGTTGGTTTTATTGATGCTTGCAGACAAGGGTTGTCACTGTCTCAGGATCTTTCAAAACTAGTGCTTTTCACCCAGGATTTTAAATGCTGACAACAGTGACTTTTCAGGCATCAGTATCCCAATGTAGTAAAAGATAATACAGGCTGCAAAGCTGGGGAAAACACTTGGAACTACATTTTGTTGTGACAAAACCAAATATTCAAATCCATTTAGCTGCAAAAAGCTGTGAGACTTTGGTATTATATATAATAAGAATTAAGTCATCAAGATGAGTCATGGGGTCAGAGAGAGTACTTTGAACAGTTTGAAGAGCAACAGTGATGAAGAGCAATGGCAGGATTTGGGCAAAGTCAATGCAAAATATTTCACAATTGCCTTATAGTAACCTGAATAATTTTAAAATTGAATTTTAAAAATTGTTTGTTTGTTTGTTTGTTTGTTTTTAAATAAAGCCATGAGAAGACCAGTGATAGATGCATTTGCAGTTTAGTATAAAACAGTATCAAAACTGCACAGTGAACTGCAACTGCATGAAATGATGTTCCAAGGAAGAAGGTCTACACAAGTCTGTGAAGTCAAGTGTAGGACTTCTTTATAGTCTACCACCTGGAGAGCCTTAGCTCATGGCTCACAGCTTGGAGAATGAATGTACCCTTCTATAGCACCATGGTTCTTAACTTTTTCATGTCTCATGTGAAGAGTATTATAAACAAATCACAGCATAAATTGGTTCTAATACAAAACTCATTTGTCCTCAATATTCATATTATTTTCATCTTCTGCTACTCTTTAAAACCATTTTGTTACTAAAACCCAAAAGGAATATAATTATATTAGAAAAGGAACTTTGTGAAAGAACCTGTTCTTACATGCTTATAGCAGATGTTTGAACTTGCTCTTATTCCCAGTGCAGTATCTTTCCTGGAGACCAACAATGTACATACATCCAAGAATTTTTATGTTTGAGGCATCTTTGTCTACTACTGGCATATGTAGTAAGTTGTTCTTCCAGTTCTGTAGTCCTCACGACTGCTCTGGATATTGGTGGAACATTCCTAATACACATTGGAAGCAGTAGGCAGTTGAAAGCTTTTAGGGCTCAGATGCACAAATGAGCTTATTTATTATTAATAGTCTTAGGACACTTTCAAAAAACACTAATAATCTGCCCTTGGGCATCCTTAAGTTATTCACTTGCAAATTACACAGATTTTCATGCTCTTATTTACTTATCTTTCCTACCAAAAAACTACTTAGCATAATAATCTCTACTGCGCATGTTTTACAAAACACTCTCCCTGTCTCTTTCCAAGATACTGGATGGTTTCCCTAAAGTTATTCATCTAAACATAATGACAAAATCAATTTGTTTCATATTGTTTTAAGAGTAGTTAAATTTTTTAGTATCTTAGCAGATTAATCCATCTAACATTATTTAGTACTTTTCCGGAGTTTACTCAAGCATTTATTTTTTAGCATTTTGATGTTTGAGAAGTACATAAGAAGAGAAAATAATTGAACAAAATAGTGATGTTAGATATTGAATTTTCATATTCCGATGTTACACGCTCCAGTGTTTTACACCTAAAGAAAAGAGCTTTGCTTGCTTACCTGTTGTTTTCAAAAGGTCACTTCATGAGTCAGTTACTTTTAGATGTACAAGTATTAATTATGCTCCCGTCTTTTTACTTCTATGTTAATATTCAGATACAGAATGAACAGCCATCTAAAATACAGCTGATAAGTTGGTGCATATCCATTTACTTTAGTTGAGCTCTCTTTCCTTGTAAGGAGAGTACCTGTGGCCCGATGTGTATTTAATGCAGTCGGACACTTTCTGAAATGTTATTCTACCTGATATTATAGGAGGACTGGAACAATACAAAATGTAAACAATAGGTTTAGAAATTCCTTATTTTCCTTCATCTTGCTGATGGATTATAAAAGGCTGGTTAAAAACCTAGTCTTGTTGCATTTATTTTTTTTATTTTTAAAGACTGTACAGAAGTAGGAAGTGTATCAAAATCTCACTTGTTTAGTGCCAATTACTGGTGAGAAGATGGCAAGCACTTTTTTGTGTTAATGAATAAAGTTTTAAGCAGTCTTCCTTGTACACATTTATGCCTCATAAATATAATGGTTCTGAATTCATATTCCTTTCACTACCCACTCAACAAGGGGTGCATCTGCTTGTTGAATTGAATTGACAAGTTAAGACAGAACCTGGATTTGTGCAATGGATTTGTAGTACTTGTCGAAGGACTTTTGGAGACTGCTTTAGGAAACTTTAGTGCTCTGCCACTTCTCTGCTTTGGGAGAGTGGTTCCTAGGAAGTCACCACGGGGCAGGGGCAGGGCTCAAGGCTTCCCTCTGACTCATTGGTTGTCTTATGCTTCTCAGTCATTTGCTTCCCTTTTCCTCATTGCTTGGTAGTCAGAACTTTGTTGATCTAGGAACAGTTTGGTATAATGAAGGGCAGTTACCTAATTTCAGGGGAAAATCCTGACACCTGGGTGTTATTGAAGCCAGTTTTATTTCTTCCTATAATTTGGGACACGCTCTCTAGTGATTCTGTTTGGGTGGGATTCACAGTCTGAGGTCCTTCTGAGACCTGTAGCCTTCTTTGCCTGTGATTGGTACCTGAGGGAATCTGTCAGTCCTTTCTTCAGGCTCAGTGCATTAATTGAAAAGCTTTCCTATTCCAGTAGTATTTGTAATTCTCTTATGCAATACAATAGCTTCTAGCATCGTGGAACTCACATCTGCTTCCAGATACCTTTAGTTTTAATGGGATGGTAGTTTTTAAAGGCAACAGATATCTGGGAACAAAATCTTATGTGTTCACTATAGTAAGTAATCTTTAACTAAGCTATGTAAATATTTTTGATGGTGTCTCTCGAATTTTGTGTGGATAGAGATTATCCAGGCTTTTGAACCCCTTGTCATGTTCATGATACTTGAAAATTGTTCTTTACTATTCTACTCAATCCTTTTCAGACATGACTGTCATATGGTTGCTTTTACTATGAAATTAAAAGACACTGTGTAAATACATATGTTAATGATTACTAAGACTGTGTATATAATTAGGATAGAGCATATAAATATTATAGTATGTATCACATGGCAAGTCTTTTAAAAGAATAGTTAATGGGTATGCAAATCTTTCTCTGGGTTTGTGTAGCATACTAGTTTGTCCTATAGGCTAAATATCAAATTTGACATTCCTTGTGCATGAAGTCACATAGATAGTCTTCTGTGCACATTTTATAGTATCAAACCATATTCAAAATTTGGCACTTTGTTAGTGATGTCACAAGGTGTGGAGTATACACAGTAATTAAGATTCACTGTTTATCCTGTTACTGCTTCCAGTGTATTAATGCTAAATTTACTGTAAATTGTCTTTATAAAACAATGTTTGCAAGATTAAGACAGAAATAGGTGTTTGGAGAATGCTAATACAAATTACATGTTTATCTAACAAAGGAAAATATTTTCCAAACATTGTCCTTGACAGGATTTTCTTTCACAGGAAATTCTTTGGCTATTGTTCATTCATTACTGCTAAAAATGTAGTAAGCTGAACATGAACCATTAAAGAAAGTGAAAACGCATTCAACCGCTAGTATGGTGTTTCAACATACCCTCTAATGATCTTTGGTGATTAATTTTATCGAAAGAAAAAGACAAATGATGAGAATTTAAATATCAACAGGTTTCAGCCAATTCATCTTTAATGTTAAATCTTTAATGTTAATATTGCCATTGTGTTGAAATTACTAGTCACTTGCCAAGTAGGAACTTGTGGTGTTTTACTACATTTCTAAGAACTGTCAAGGTTTTGGTTTTTATTATTTGGATGTAAGTCACTGCAGATTTCTTAGGATTTTTTTTTTTTAGAAATAAAATTCATTGTTGGTTTGTCACTGATGATAGGTGGTTGTTTATTTGAGCACGATGTGTATTTTAAAATAGATTCTAACAGTTTAGTAGATAGTGGAATTTCAGCACCTGGTTGTTATTTAAATTGAGATTACATCATTAACAATTATCAGAGACTATTTCTCAATAGTACAGAATTTATAGTTTTTTCCCTGGATTTTTTAAATGACAGCAGAACATATCTTCTAAAAGAAACAGTTCTTCTAATTTTATAGTTAGCATATTGTTTAGTAGCTAGACATTGAAAGTATCCCAATTCATCATTTTAATATATAAGTGACAAGTCATGATTGCTTTTCTGTTTGCTGGGAAACACAGGCTTGATGCTCCTATTGTGGCCTAATACAAATCTTTTGTAGATGGAAAATGATGGCTAAATTTTCATCTGGAAGATTTCTTAACCTTTAGGTATTTAGATAAGGGTTGCTTTAAAACAAACAAAAAATGCTTCCAAGAAGATTTTACATACTTGGGCAACCAGATAGCAGCTGTTTATATTTTTAGGTTGCTTGTGGCTCCTGAGTTTGATATTGTGCAACTGTGCTGTAGAAGAAACACTCTTGGTGGCTGATGAAAAAGGGAAGGTCCAAAAAGTGAAGCATTGTGGTGCCTATTATGAATAGATTTTAGGCAGTTTAATTATTTGATCCTCCATGCAAAGCTGAGGAAGGTCCCAACAGGCTAGCAGAGCTCTTCCATGCTGGAGCCCAAGGTAATAGTTAAGTCCAGTTCCTGCAGCCTCCTCTGCAGCTTCACACAGGAGCTCGGACCATGACATGCTATGCCAAGGGTTATTGTGCTTAGCTTGAGTTCAAGACTACTGTAGATCCCGAACTTGTCCCAGTTTATGGGATTTTAAATTGACGGTTTGTCTCCTTACACTCAGAGTTTGTATTCTTGCCTGTTTGTACCAGAAAGAAATTTGCAGAGTTGGAGAAGATAGAGACACTGACCATTCTGTGGAGGAAATTTTAAGGTACTCTGTTGTGATGACTGTACTAATCATGGGGATAAATTTCCTGTTTGTGGTGTTGTGTTGTTGTTGTTGTTGTTGTTGTTTTTTGTTTGTTTGTTTTGGGGTTTTTTGTGGGTTTTTTTTTCTGTAGTAGTTGCTTGATAATAAATCTTGGAGTTAATTTGCATTAAAAAAACCTGATTTCCTTCCCCCAGTAGATAGAATCTAATTCTTACAATCCATGCCTTCTTTGTACACAGCTTTTTCTGGAAAGCCCAATAAAATTAAGCAAAGAAAGTTTAAAAATCTTAGCACTTTTTAAATCATGGGGACATAAGAGTCTTAATACACCCACTACATTGGCAAGTTGGTTCCTTATTTTTCAAATGCAAATACGGGCCTTTGCATTGTGCTGAATGTGCCCTTTATTGTATCAAAGCACAGAAAATACACATTGTAGCTCAGTCACTTCTGTAGACCTGCCATGCTTGCAAGAATGGGACGGGTTTAATCAGCCTTGCAGAGTGAATAATCATACATACAAGTGTGGCATTCAGTGTTCATTCAGAAAGCTATAGAATATGCAAACAAAATGTTTAGTTAAAGGAGAGTTCAGTGAATTGCAGCTGTGGCAGGAGATGGTAGTTGTTTTTAACTGGAAGCCACATCCATTGCCTTTAATTTTTCACTTGGTTACTAACAAAAATACAAATCATGCACCACAGTAGATCATGGCAGGAAAGCAGTGTGGTGTGATGCTCTGCTGAGAGTGAGACTTGGGCTCTGGTTGTTGGTTTCCTGGCTGACTTCATTCTTCTGTACTATCATATGAGAATAGTGAAACCTAGCAGGTTTCACTTTTATAGCACACTATAAAAGTGCTCAGTACTGTAAAAGTGCTGTGAAGAAGCTGGACTGTTTTCTTGCTGGCAAACATTCAGGCTGTTTCTTAGAGCTACAGAAATCTTCATTCCTGACCATTTGCAATTTGTCCTGCTTCCTCAAATTTCATTTATATTCCATTATTTTGAAAAAGATAAGTAACAACCAAAATAGCAAATTAAATAATGCTTATCTTATTTTGCATTATTGGCATGAATCTAGCAATTTCTCAGCGGTCACAAGGAAGCTGAAATTTTTTATTGGATAACTTCTTACTCACATTGTACCTTTTTCTTTAAATTTTCCCCCATAGGATTATGCTGTTAAAGATGTGTTGTATTCTACATACTGGTGTTTGAAATTAAATTGTAATAATTTATCAAAAATGAAACATACCATGCCTAGCGCCTAGTATATATTTATTTCAGCATTTCAGATATAAAAAGATATAGACCAGAAATAGTTTGCTTACATGGTTACATTTTACTTAAATGTTGGAAAGGAGCTTTGAAGACAATGGGATTGCATTTGTGTTGCCAATTTGAAGAGCAGCTTGACTTTGTTTCCTTCAGTTCTTGAAGAAAAATTTGCCCCTGCTTGTATGACACTCCTTCAAAACTCCTCATAGTAAGATCTGCCATTCAGTAGGGGTTTCCATATTTCTAATAAGCATGCAGTAGTATAAGGGTCAGGGACTAACCAGTGAATAAAACTCAAAACTCAAAATGAGGTGCCTTTCCTGTTTAGCACTGGGTAGTGATAGATACTGATAATGTTTGATTAATGAGCAGCAGCCTTGCAGTGGGTGAAAACATCTGTAAGAAATGATTTATTATTTCAAAGGTATTGGAAGCTTACCGTATCTTGTAGATTTAACTATGTGTGCCTGAATAAAATAAATGAGATGCAACATGTGAAAAATGAAAACACATTACTTGCAAAGGATGTGTCACAAGCAGGGTATTTTTGTTCAAGTGCACTTTGTCATGGGGATTTTTAATGTTGCTCTGAATACAAATCATTTAACTGGTTCATAAAATCAAGCTAGTTGGAATTCTTGCCTCTGTCATTGAGACAGAAATGAGGGTTAAACTTAATATGCTGGAAGTTCACTTGAATGTTTATATTTGGTATCATATACAGCTGTTCAGACTGCACATATGAACAGAAAGGATCCTTTCAGAAATACAGTAAAAGTGACAAAATGTATTGATGCAATTTTAACGTTAAAATCAGGAAAATTAATTCATTTGTAGTACCATTAAAAGTAGTGTCATTAAAGTTTGTTATATCTGCTGTAAGTATGTTTATGAACAAAGGTCTAATTTTCTTCTTCCTGTGTTTGAAAATGAACAGTGACTTGTAGATGGAGGTTTTACTTTTGCGCGCTTCCAGGCTAGTCTTGTAGTTGCTGGCTAGCCTTGTAGACTGCCCTTGGTTTACAAAGTGACCTTTTTCTTTCTGTGGTACGTGTCTGTGTGTGTCGATCTGGTGTCAGGTCCCTTGATTCTGTTCAGAATTGCCATGGAGTTCAGATCACCTAAAGCTAATGATGGTGCAGACTCACCTCCATGAAACTGCAATGTGGGTTCAGACAAGTTGGAGTGCCCTGGCTCCCATGTTAGAGAAAACTTCTCTAGTTTTGGAAATAGATAAAATGAGACAGTGGAAAGATACAGCCTGCTTTGCCATTTTTTCATCTTATGCCAGGTCAATGACTGTGGAGCACTTCTCTGGAATGGGGAATATTAAAAAATTCTTGTCGATGCTGTTCCATAGATCTACAGCTATTATTTGTATATACTCTATTTTCTTAGTTTTCTGTTCCAATTCAGTAAGCATCTAAAATATTGTTCCTCTTGGGATTTGGCAGTGGTTACTAAGTGTGTATAAACCCATCTAGAAAAAAGACATGTTTTCCTGTCATGTAAAGAAAGTATAACCTGGTAAATTTTTAATAAGGTGTGCCAATTTTTAGTAACATTGAATGATATACTGCCATGTCCCTTGAACGTATTTTCACACCCCAATTTTATTGTGTAATTTAGTGCTGAAGGGCTACAGCATAGTAGTCACGTTGTATTTAGTTACTTAGGGTCATCATTGTTTATTGAAAGTTTTATTTAAGATCCTGTTAGTTTCTATTCATAACATTTGCTTTCCTCACATACAGCCTTTTCTGCTCTGTTCTTCATCTTGTTTTGATCTTATGGGCTCCTCTGTAGTGGGAGTTAGTAGAAAAAAGCCTCTTTGTCTTCAATTCTCTTTTCATAGTATCTCTGAAATAAAAAGACGAGGAAATTAATCTTGTCCTCGGACCATGCCTTCAGCCAGTTCTTTATGGTCCTTGAGTAATGTCATAGCTTTGAGTTAGAAGGTTCTCTTGTTCATGGAGAGGTTGTCTCATCCTCTTATCAGGCCCTAGAAGTTATTTTTCTAAGATGTACTAGACGGTTAAAGCAATTATGAAAGTGGAGGGCATCTGGTTTTACTGTCACTAGATTTCATAAAACAGAGCTCCAGCAGTGATAGCAACTCCCTCTCTTTAATGTGGGAGGCACAAACTGACTACATGAAAGGAGTGACCTTTCAACCTACAAGCTGAGTGGAATTAGAGCAGCTTGCCAACCACAAGGTCTTGGTAGTAGCTCTGCAGCAGGTGGTTGGCCTAGAAAACATATGGAAGAACAGCTGGACATGAAGTCCTCTGAGCTTTCACAGGATCCTGACCCATGTATATTTATTGGGAGAGGGGGAAAGAACACAAACCAAACAAACTTAAAGAAGTAGATAATCAGAATTTATAGTAATGCTACATGGATGTTGCAATAATTTAGCCAAATTGAAACTTCAGAAGCAAAAGTTGTGAGAAGCATTGTGAATCTGATAATTTGTGCACTGAAGGATCTGGATCCAAATTCCTTGATCAGGCATCTAAGTCTATAAGCTATCAGGCATAGAAAAGGAGAGACCTGCTGCAAGCCCATTTGTAGTCTTCTTTTGTAAAAAAGCTATGTAGAAAGCCAAGCAGAATTTTCCCCCTTCCCTTGTTGTGCACCAAATACACAACAAAATGATAGTACACCTTTAATTGATACATCTTTTAATATCCTTTTGTTGTTGTGTTTAGTCATTACTTTTAGCTTCTGAAATAAGCTAAGTGTTGTAGAAGACCTCTAAAATGCCAGAGTTAAAGTTAGGGTTAAGGACGGAAGTGTTTAGTGCTGTGGTTCTGTGAGATCACTCTTGGTTATATCAAGGATCAAGCGAGATTTTCACATGGAACGTGGTTTTTTTGTTTGTTTGGGGTTTTTTTTATACTTTTTCTTTAGTATCTTTGTTAAAAGAAAAAAGAGTACAGCCTAACAATGCATTACTTTTAAGAATATAAAGTCTGATCTTGTTTCCACTGAAATTACTAAAGCAGTTGATGGAAGCGATGTGTTTTGCACCTAATGTTTGGCTTAAATGAAATCTGTGTAAGCATTTAAAGCTATATTATTGCACACTATTAACAGAATGTTTGATGCCTGGTCCTTTGTATATATGCAGAAATAGAAAAAGGAAAACCTTAGCATGGCTTTTCCTTGCAGTCCTGAGCAGGAACTGCGCAAAATACACTGTTACTGCTCTCAGGAGTGCCAGAACTGTGCAACTACTACTGCTTCTTGACATCTCACCTTTATTAAACACTAAATGCAACTATTCGAGTGTCACCATTTTGTAGCTGAGACCTTGCCTTAAAGGCACAAGAGAACTTAAAGGCTGTGGAATAGGCAAGCAAAAAGCGAGACAACTCAAAGTTGAAAGGACAAGTTCATTCTCCAGACGTATATCCAGAAATCCATTCTCCACAAACAACCAAATTTGTCCCAAGACTGACTTCTAGTTAAGTGGCTTAGAAGATGAGGCAACAGAGCAGGAAAGGGAGAGCCTGGTTTAAGCAAGCAATATATATTGTAAGCCTTGCTCAGACCAAAGAATAATTTAACAGCCTCTCTCTCTGGTTTGTCAGAACTTCAGTTAAAAAGGTGAATTGCCTTTCCTCATGTATGTATGCCTCAGTGAACATGTGGGCGAAGGACTCCGCATCCATCATTGTTATTGCCAAGCAGCACACACACTCTGAAAACAGCATCTTCTGCCATCCCATGTCAAGAAGGACATCATCCAAACACCGTCCAATTTTCATTCTTTGCTTGTTGAAAAGTGTTCCTAACTTCTCTTTGACTTCCTGTAATGTGGGGAGCACTCTTTGGAATGTAGCTTTTGCTTTACTTCTGTATTAGTAAAGAAAGGATGCTGACTCACGTAATTTCTCTCCCTTTCCAGTAGTATTTATGTCAAGGCTTGGTGCAGCTACTGCTTTATTTAGATCAATGCACAGTGGGAAGGAGCAGTGTCAGATATAGGTAGAGGCTTGAATCCATGGTTTAAATTCAAAGTGTTTTGCATAGAACAAGCCCAGCTTACTAGTCAAGACAGGTTTCCTGCTACATGCTTAAAATCAGTTGGAAAATCTGTGACTGAATATATTAGAGCCATTTCACATATTTTAGTTAAGGAATAGTAGGACTCGATTGCTTAACAAATGCACTGTTTATAAATGAAAGTTTTATACAAGAACAAAAAAAGTATTCTTAAATTTCCAGGTGATTTGTCATTATTTTAAAATAATTTTAAGTGGCTAAACTGATTCACATATATAAAAATGTGTTATTAGGCTTTGTTTTAAGGTGCCTCTTGAAGCTTCTGCCACTTTAGATGTATGTTTTATTGGCATTTTTAAATTTGAAAACAGATTAGTTAGTGCTCCAAGTGTGCATGGAAATGAATGACTAATTATAAGTATCCTTATGTCAGAAGTTATTCCCAAAGCAAGTAGTATTCACAGCAGTTGAAATATATTTTGCAGTCATTTTAGTGGCTGTACTGCATCCCAGGGGTATGCAAAAGTCCCATATTCAAGCCAGTGTGATTTTGAAAAGACATTGATTGGGGTCCTTCAACGGTCATCATTGTTTTCAAACACAGTGAAACTTGGGTAATAAACTACAATATGCAAGAATTATGAACTAATGCTTCAAGATAAAGTTCATTATGTCATTGTGTGCTTTTAAAATCCTATGCTCTTTTTGCTCATGTTCTTCAGCTGGGATGGAATTGTATCTATAACAGTATGACTAATTATCTTTCCAGGCATTTATCACTAAATAAACTTCACACAAGACAGCAAGATTGTTTACTTAAGCAGTATAATACTGGGAATGGAAGATAGCTCTAGAACATAGGATTACATTGCCAGAATGGCACTATTTATTAAGCTATGATAACGCTAATGTTCCTCTTTGATGTATAGCATGTGCGACTTCAGCTGAACTTGTAGAGAGCCTTAAGGATGTTTCATTGAACATTTAGTATGGCAGCTAGCCAGAATACATTTAGCCTAAACCCAGATGACAGGTTGGTAATGAGGTAGTGATTGATGACCACTGCTTCCGTATGAAAACCTGCTTGATATGCTGGGGGGGAAATGCATTGCTAGCTCTGTTCATTTCACTCCCTCTGTATTAGTTATTCTTACTGTAGAGGAGTAGCATTGGCTTCTGGTTATTCAACCCTGGTTTCACTTTTAGATGAGAATCAAGTACTCATCTGAGATTTTAGAAGCACAGCTCTATGACTACATTTTTGTGTAATTCAAATCATAATTTCAATGGATTTTCATTATCAAAAATAACTGCAATTATATCACCTATGAAACACCATATAATATTCTTATTACCTGCCTCTGTTATTTTACAAGTCCTGTGATTCACCTTCTGTGCCATCTAAATGGCATTGCTTTCCCTTCTTATATAAAAAGAGGAACTCGGCCCAAATGTTGTAAAACACTGCTCAGGAAAACAAGCCTGAACGAAAGACTACTGTTTATTTTGCCTAGTCCTCTTGAATGCTTCTTTGTAAAGACACTTTACACTGCTTATTCAGATGATGGACAAACTGTTATCCCGTGCACCAGGAAGGATATTTTAGCCCTGTCCTTCAGCCAGATTCCAGCCTGATGTCTGAATTAGCAGTTAGAAGGGTTAGGAGGAGGCAGCAGCGGACTGTAGGGGTTATATCCATAGCTATACACACTCAGACAGGGTGTATATTAGATGTCCCCAAAGCTGCAGGATAACTAATGGGATCATATTAAGGCCTGGTTAGAAATCACCCAGGGATGCAGCAAAGGGCACCAGGGCAGCATAAATATCCAATGTGAAAAGAGGCTCGTTATTAGTGTTTTCCCAGGCAGAAGTGTCTTTTGGTCAGGAATGGGTGAGGAAGCTTGTCACCCTAACCAGAGTGACATTACACTCCCTCAGAGCAAAAATATGAGCGAGAAAAATTGGCCTCAGTGGTAGAATCAAGAGCCAGAATAAGGAGGTGATGAAGCAGGGCCAGGACACTTTTCATTCCTCTCCTGCAGCTCCTGGAGATGTAAGGGAAGTCATCATGGCCTGTGGGGGTCGACTGGCTGGCTTTTCAACAAGGAACCAATGCAATATCAAAAAGACAGATTTGTGATGTGTTCTAGAACGTGCATTGGATGCAAATGAGGGATTCTCTGTTGCTGGGCTTTGCTGATGGCCCTTAATGCAGGACAGGTTTTGACTCCATCAAGGTGCCTGTCTCTGAGACCAACTGAGGCCTGTCTGATACTGCTCAGCAGCCAGGAAACAGCCACCTGTAATAATTATTGTATGTTTGGGCTAATAATGATCGCTTTGAGCAAATCCAGTAGTGCTTCTGGAGTGACTCCACAGAGGGACAAAGGAGCAGGTAAGGCAGGAAACCACTGATTTTCCACTGATGTATGAACTGGTGGTGACTGTTTACAAGCGATTTGTTTGGTATCACAGTTCATCAGGAAATGGATGCACCTTCCCTTTTGGGTTGGCACTGGGGAGAACATTTTTATCTGCTTGGGAACCTGTCCAGAGGTATACAAAGTAAGAGCTAAGGTAATCAGTAATGCCTTGTGGTCAGCAAGGATCCTTGTGGAATTACAATAGTCTTTGGAGGAGACCTAAAGGAAAGGGATAGTCAGTCCTGCTGTCAGGCACAGGGAGAGGAGACGGCCACAGTGCAGGGCTGGATTCAGATATGCAGTGCTGAAGTTTATATGCACAAACCAAAAATTATTAGGACAGGAATCATGATCTGGTCTATCCAGATAATTTTAACTCCCACACAAGCAAAATGAATGTTGTTATTTTCTTATTAAACAATACGCCTTTGATATTTTCTTCATGTGGCTTTCACTTTTCATCTCACAACCTTTTTGCGAACCTGTTTATTGACTAGTGAGTTACTTAAGGAACACCGGTGTCCTCTTTGTTTGGAAGATACACACATCACACATGTTCAATACCAAATTAATACTTTAGAAATTAGTATTTTTTAACTTAGATATGTCATTCATTTGATGGGAACTTACATTCCATAAATTCCTTTGTATGGCTGTAGCATCCCCAGGACAGGTGTTCTGTCCTAGGAACTGCAGAATTTGTCACCTCAAGTTTGGTTTAAACATTGCTTTCTTATGAATGTTTTGATTTGAGTTTGTCAAATGTTCACACTTATAAACTGTCTCTATTTGAGATTACCACATTTTGTTGTTAACTGACCGGTGACAGCATGGAGCAGGTCCACTGATTTTTACTGTATTCCTGGAAAGACCTTAATTTTAATGTAGTGGCAAGTGAGGACATAGTCTTTGGGTGGAGATTAATGGCCATATGGTGTAGTTGCTTCTACACTGAAAAGCTTAGTAATTTACTGTAAAATCTGACTCGAAATTCTATACGCAAAGCAGAGACTCCTACTTGGTTTGTTTCCATAACAACATACAAAACAACATCAATCACTTATAGTAGATCTCCACACTCCATAATTAGGGATGCAGTTTTAAGAAGTGTGGGAGGAGTTGTGTAAAATGTTTTTATGTTAAAAACAACTTTAGGCCTTGTTCTCACAAAAGCTTATGCACAGACTTCACTTTACGCAATGTAAGTAACTCAGTTGGCATTTATGGCTATGTATACACAGCTCTGTTGCCGTGTCTGGAGTGACTATGCACGCCACGCTCTGTGTCCTGTCTGATGTGTGAACAAGGTCTGCTTGAGGGGGAGCTTGCCTTCTTTATAGGGAACAAACTTGGTCTTGACTTGGGATTTACCTCAATAGACAGTATCGACAGAACACTTGAACTTACAGTGCATGGACTTCAGTATGAGTGTAAATGCTTGCAGGACAACAACCTATGATACTGTAGAAAAGGGATAGTAAAAAAAACCCCTGCTCATAGCACTTGCTTTATGCAGAAAAAATGTTATAAAATCAGCTGCATATCTTTTTAATGTAAATTTTAAGCCAGTGGGACATCTGACAAAAGTATATATGATATTTTCACTAGTGTCAGGTATGTTCATGCTACCTCTACACTTTCTACACTATAGCAGTCAATGATAGGTACTGCCATACAGAGCTGTTACAGCATCGTAACTTCTTCAGTGAGCCAGTCCCACAGCCCCATTAATACCTTGTAGTGATCTACAGATTGAGAAAGTTCAAAATCATCAAATGTGAAGTATTCTTCACCAGAGTTACCGCTTTGCTAGGAAAAGGTTGTTTTGGTTTTTGTGTTGTTTGGTAGTGTTGGGTTTTTTTAAACTACATATTATCTATATTTTAAAGTACAACCTGAAATGCTTTAAGTTCTCCTGGCACTTTTTAAGGCAATGATATAACTAAGTTATAAGAAAGCATTTTCTCTGAAGTATCTTGTAGCTGACAAATCCCTGGGCCTCTAGGCAAGTGGTGTTTGAGTCTTGTACTTTCAGGTGCTCCAGAGACAGCACTGGCAGTGTGAGCCTGGAAGGGAAAGGCTGAAGGAGAAAACCCTGCAAAAAATTCAGGGGGACTTGGAAAAAAATAGTAGATAAAGGGGTGACAAACAAGAAAAATGTATGTACAAAGAAATGGAACTGAAAAAATTAAGGAAATATAAAGGAAGAAAAATTAGATATAATGCAATGCATAAACTGAAAGAAAAGGCAAATTGGAGAAATGAGAGCTGAAAGACATGAGCAATATCCATAAAGATGATAAAAATTGAAAGGATTAAAATAAAGCAAAAAGCTCATGTAGCTTTTTGATCACATTTTATATAGTTGCCTTCCTTTGATAACGTAGATGTCAGTTTTTTCTTTAAAGAAAAAGAACAAATGAATGAAATAGATGTGCTCTGTCAAATTTAGATCCATTTTGTTCGTTGTAAAATATTTTGTCACTTGTACCAAATAAGTAAGATCTAAAGGTAAGAAAAATTTTTATATAGACACCTCTCCTGACTGGTCATCTGTAATAAATTTAAAAATGGGGACATGTGTGTATTTTGAGGATTTTTACATCAGTTTTGATTACATTACTTATTCAACTCAGAGATTAAGCATATTGTTATGTCATTCTGGTGGTGGTTGGTTGGTTTTTTTTTTTTTTCCTGAACATAATTAATTCACAGCTAAGGTTGCTAGGTGACAGGTAAGAGAAGATGTATAATTAGACATGTCCAAAAAAGTCACATAGTAGAAACTAGTAATCATGAAGGAAGGTTGCCATTGTCTGTGCTGACACCAAATGACCATCTCATTCAAACGTACAGTTTATTAAATAGTCACCTCCTGCTCTGCTTCTGCAGCTGAGCTCTTACTGCTCTGTGTGGAGTTGGTGGAAATAGGGGCTTTTAATTAGGTGCTAATTTTGATTTACCCCCTGCATAACCCTTTGACAATGTATAATTCCTAGGGTTTTAATATTAGCATTCACATGTGTTTCCCAAAGACAGAGGGTGGTGTAGCTGCCCACTGATATGTGCAAGTCTTTCTACCTGTGTCTGCTCTGTAGAGGTTACTGGCAAAATAGCTTTAATGTGACATGGCCTGCAGATATGATCCATCTCTTTAAGGAAGGGAGAATAATTGCAAAAATAAGCATTTTACAATAATTAATAGCTGTTGGAGGCTTGATTCCTGGGTCTAGTCATTGGGGAGCTTCTCCAGTCTCAAATGCCTTTCTATTTCTCAGCACCTTAATTCCTGTGTAGGGCATGGGTGGTCTGGGTGCCTCCAGAGCTTCAGTTGCACGGAGATAACTGGTAAGACAATGCTTGCACTAGCACTAAGATAGGCAGGAAATAGTCTGCATGCTTCCTGGACCATAAAGATTCTGGTTATGAAAGATCCACTGTTCCAGAATTTTTAAATCCTGTTGTGTGACTGTCCAAGAGCCATCACAACCTTGCTTCTAATCTATGATCCTCAGCAAATCACTTAAATTTCTTTGTGCATCTGTAAATTGCAGGGATAAATGTTTATCTGTTATCTGGATACTGGATATTTTGAGGATTGACTGTTTGTGTAGCACCTTGAAAATAGAAAGCACTACAAACAGTAAGTGCTATTTGTTACTATTGGTATGGAAATAACTCACGCAGCCAAGCGTAGAGTATAGCTTGCTGTCTGCCTAACTGATTTGCATTTCTACATGCAATGAAAACAGGGAAGTGTTGCTATAATATCACTACCCTCATTTTATAAATTTTATGGCTCTTGCAGTACAGCCAGAGATTCTGCATGCTGCATTTGTTATACATTTAATTACAAGGCTTCAGAAATTTTAAATATTCTGTTTTCTTCCTTTCTTCTTCAATGTCATGATAGCATCGCATTTATGGCATCTTTCTGATGGCTTCATTTGCTGAGTGCATCATTCTGTTTCCTTCTTTCCAGGTTCTTAAGTAATCTTAGTTGAATGTATGTTTTACCTTTTATTAATTAATATTCTCCTATTCTGTATAACCTATGTAATTATAGATTTTTGTCTCAGTGCAATGTTCTAAACTATCTGTGTAAATGATTGAATGAGTAAATAAGTAAATAGTAGAGTCCCCCAAACCTCCTCTTATGGTGTCTCAATAGTAATCTCTTTTCATCTTGCAAAGACTACATCTAGAAATAGTTTTGGTTCTTTCCCCTTCAACAGTTCTTCATTCAAATATGCTGAAATGTGTCTTAATTCACTACCTAGTTCCTGAGCTATGCATCTCTGAAAATGGTTTTTCTTTTCAGTTAAATTGGTGGTAGAGATGACCATGGGAAAAAAAGCAGCTGTCTGATAGATAAATATATATCTGCTCAGCATTTGATTGTAGACTCAAGAGATATTATAACCCTAATCCCTCCTTCCAAAATTTGAGGGCGTGAGCTTTTGGAAAGACCTGTACTTACAGTTAGAGCTGTGTCTGTGCATATGCTTGGTGATGTGGCTGTCAGTGCAGGGTTATCAAGCTGATAGTTTTCATTGTACATGCTATACAGATCTGATTTTGCATTTGAATGCATAAGGGAATACTTGTTTTCTACTTACATGGGTACTATAATCAGAAATAAAGTGGTGGTTACCGGAATGCGGAAGTCAGAGGTAGATTTTTTTTTTTATTTTTTATTTTTTTTAGCAGAGGATTCTGTTTATCTGAGTCTCTCTCTTCTCACACAACTGTTTTGTTAAGGTTAATTGAAGTCATTCTGTGGCAAGCATTCAAGCAGGCATAGTCTAATTTTATATGGGAAACAAAACTATTTTATCATTAAGAATACTGGTGTGAAAGACTTGGTTTGATATAACTAATTTTGTGATTCAGAACTTCTGAAAGACAATTTTGTCAATAGGGCAGTGGATGTACAAATCAAGACGTACATCTTCATGGTGGGGTTTTTACATGGACTTTAAGGAAGCTCCAGTATCAACCAGTATCATGTATCCTGTTAGAAAAGTACGTCAGAGGTAGAATTGCTGTTCTTACATGTTGCAGATATCCACAACTGTAGGTAGTGATATTTAAGAAGTTGTTTTTAAATACTAATAACTTTAATCATCTGAGAATGGAGGAAAAATGTATTCAGTTTATTCAGTCCTTGTCCTACACTCTCATTTTACAAGATTAGTGAGTATTTTTGTTGAATAAGACAAGCTTAACTCTATCACTTACTGGGAAAGGGACTGTGAGTGTCAAGATATGGTTTCTGCAAGTAAGTATGTATGGTACTAAATGGAAAAATGGAGGTTTTGGAGTGAAGAAGTTTCAAAAATTAACTTTCCAGCCGTGTGTGAGAGCGATGTTTTCTAGTTCTCCATCCCTGAGCTTTATTTCTTTGTAGCATGGATAGATGAAGAAAGGATCTGATTGTTAGTACACTGCCACTGGCTAGGAGAGCTCTGTAACCAATAGAAACATATAGGGCCTGTGGAAAATGCCTGTAGATGCTTGTGAATTTCTCTTAATCTTATGTGAATGTCTGGTACCTATGCCCTAAAAGGGAATACTTTTGTTTTACCTAACTGTATTAGCGGATTTTTGAAATCTCAGATAAAAAATTCAGCAATCTTTCGATGGCTTAGGACTTCAACCAGGGGGTATTTCATAGAATCATAAAATAGTTGGAAGGGATGTTTGGAGATTGTCTAGCCTAGCCCCTCAGCTTGAAGCAGGGTCAGCTAGAGCAGGTTGCCTAGGACCATATCCAGTTGGGTTTTGAACATCTTTGAATACATAAGAAAATTTGCTCTGAAAATCTCCTGGCACTTCTGAGTTTCTTTGCCTCCAGGGCAGCCCCTCTGCTAAATGGTGTATCAGTGATGTACAGACATCAGATCTTTTGGAAGACAAGGTATGGATCCCAAAGATTCTTAGGCCCAAATCAACCAGAGTATTTAGGTGCACATGCAGGAAGGGGTTTGTTTCAAGTACTGTATTCAGTTTGGTCCATAACACCTTGTATTAACAGTTGTTAGATTTCTGAAGAGAAACTTTTTTCAAAACTTGATTTTATTGTGAGTGCTTTCGCAAATGTATCTCACTTTCATTACCCAATTTGCCTACAAATCCCAGCTAGATTTTTCTTCTGGCACATAAGTGGTCCCAGAAGAATGCCAAGTATGTTTCTGAGCAGATTCCAATGTTCAAAAGTTTTTGTACTAATTGTGCAAGTAAGCATGTTTATTGTCTTTTGATCGTCAGTGTATTTTTTTTTCAACTCTACATATTGTTACATTTTATCAATGATTGTATTCTATAATTATATAATATCAATTACCATGGGCAGAAGCATTTTGGAAAAAAAAAAAACCAAAACAACCAGTTTGGTGCTTTTTTAAATTAAGTTTTACTATTATAGTATTACAGTGAATAATTGTTTCTACTCAGTCTGTCTTCATGGTTTTCATGGATAATATTTCTGCTAAAGAAGAGATAAATACAAAGTTTTTTAGCATAAAGGAATTGAAGGTAATCTCTATGCTTTCCCATATCCATCGATTAGCCTAAGAAAATCTGATACCTAACAGAGAGTTTCCAAACATTGTCAAAATATTCAGTGGTAAGCTGATGTTGACATAATTCCAGTCAAATGTATTAATTTTGTCTTAGTGATACAGAAATCAATGTATTTTGATACTGACTTTGTTCTGGGTTTGATCCAAAGCACAGTGAAGGGCCTAATGCTGTGAACAGCTAAACTTCTTTAATTGTGCAGCACTTGGCCTTTGTCAGATAGTGGCCAGCACATCAAGCAGGTATGTCTAATACTAGACAGACAGCATAATGTGTCTTGACAGTGTGCAGAGATTACATTTTTTATACAAAGATGGAATATTTAAAATTATCACAGTATGTGCTTGTTGGCATTACAGCATATCCTCAAAGCCCTTGACAGTTTTGAACAAATGCTATCTTTTAGCTCAAAATAGAACAGCGAAATAATAAAATACAGTAGACCCCCAAATAGTCTTTATTTCAACAAGCCTGATTTCAGGACCCCCACAGAAATCTATCTTCAGTTTACCTCCTGAGGATTAATAGAAAAGCTGCATTTACTAGAACTGCCAAATTCTATATTTAACAAAAATTAAATCTGTTTTAAAAATAAAGAATAGCACAAACTTCATCTTAAATTTATGCTAGTGGCATTGGATTTAGGCACTTCAAAGTAATTTCAAGAGCAGATTTGCATACAACAGAAACCTGTGAGCAAATTGAAAGTGCTGTTTAGGATTCATAGAGGAACAAAATACATACTCCATCTCTGATATAATTTGTCTTGAGGTTTATGAAATAATTTTTCATCAGATTATAAAATTTAAAGTAATTAAAGATACAATTTGCTATTTAATAAACAATGTGTTTTGTAACTTCATTAAAGATGCTGCCTTTCTTAATTGTAATGGTCCAAAAGGTTGTCAGTGAACTGTACATTAACTGCAGAGATAATAATGATTTTATATGCTAATAATTTTTAAATGAATAACTCATGTAATTTTTCAGCCACATGGGGAAAATAATTTACATTCCTAAAGCTTACTTTGGTATTAACCCCTTTACTTGGGGAGAGTGAATATCCTTGTATAAAATGTTCATTTGTTTTACATTAACACTAATGCAAGCATGTAGGACCCACTGGTGTGAAAAGATTAAAAGCAGCAGCATTAGACAAGCATGAACATTTCAGAGAGAAATCCTTGTTAGAAGGACCTGTTGGGACCGTATAACTTGATTTTCTATTTATTGATCAGATGCTTCTTGTTTTTGTTACCATTTGCTGGGAGAGAATCTGCCTTCTGTAGTAGTGCAAGTGCAAAAATATGCACCAAGAAGACATTAAGGACTCATGCTTACTCCTTGGTATGATTGTGTGTCTATACTAACATTAGTATGGGTCTAACGCTGTGTCAGGGGAAGCATACGCCCTTTTGTGAGCATTTCCACCATTGGCTGCAGGTTGTTTTAGGTATCTAGTTTTAATTCTCTGCAACAGTCATCTCTCTGGACGTGGCCATCTCTTCATGGCCTGAAAAGGGGCATAGGTTCCTACCTCTGATGCTTTAAGTATCACAAAAATTAGTCGCTTAACATAAGTATAAATTTCCCATTCTAAATTTTTTGCTTAGCCACCAAAAGAATAAGCTTTAAGAGGAGGAGAGAACTTATGTGTGTGCCCGTGCAGATTTCTGCACCCACAAGCGAAGTACCTGACCCATGATCTTCAATGACAATGTTTCACTTCATGTTCTTGACTGTTGGGTGTTGAGGAGGCATTTGGAGATCTTTACATTAATTTCTCTGTCTATTTTCTAGATGGTAGCCTTACAGCATCTGAGGTTCCACTGCATTATATTTCTGACCCAAGGTACCAAATTTAGTGCCCTGTCAGCAGTATGTGAAACACTCAAAGAAAACTCAGGCACTTGATGAAAATGGTATAATTAGTTAATAAAGACACTCTGTCTTTGAATAAAATTTCATATGCAATACAACATATGCTGATGTTGGGAAAGGAATTCAGATTTACTTAATGGATTAAAAAAACCTTAGATCATTTATTACTTCTTTCTGTTGTCGACCCTAACTCAGAATAGAGTCTGGTCAAAGTATGACCTTAGTTATTTCCATTGTGTGAAAGTATGCGGGTGTAGCTATATAGTTGGTTTAATGTTTCTCAACCAATCTACTTTCGTAGGAGAATGTCACTTTAACAGAGTATTTACATAAAACTCCTTGCTACAGCTGCTTTTAAAAGGAAAGGCAGATAAATATATGCTTAAAGATAAGGACATTGATGTGAAGTGGGTAAATGACCTGAGTGAGAAAGCTCATTGACCCTCCAGCATGTTACAAGAATGTCATATTTGTTGCAGCATACTCTGTACTGACACACACAGCATGTGACAATCTGAGAAGATAAAGCCTCTGACAATGCATAATTATTATTCACCTGCAATTATAAAACTCTGTGTGCTATTTTTCTTAATTGATAGTGAACACTGGAGCATAATCATGTTGAAAGTGTCTCTTCAGAATGTTGCTTTAAAGAAATGAGTAAGAAAGTCTTCTCAAATGTTTTGATAGATGATTCATGGCACTGGAGCTGCTGACAAGGAGCCAATATAGCCAGGCCTATAAATATGCAGTTACGAGAACTCTGGAAACATGCATTCTGGTAGTGTGACAGAGTCAAAAAGCACTTTTTCTCCTGAAGTAGGTTTTTAAAGTTGCTTTCATCCTGTTCTACATTCAGATACAATTGTCTAATTAGACTAATTGGCTGGCAAATTTGCCTTTTAAATAAAATCAGTTTGGAGGTGAGAGAACAAATACCATCAGAAACCTGAATTACTCTTTCTTTCCATAATAATTGTTTCTTTTTAACAGAGCAGAACTAGGCTTTATTATTTCTAGGGAGTTTCTGTTTAATTTACTATATATGACACTTTTCCAGAAGGAATGAATATTGGTAGTCTATTTATAAACCTTTAAACAAAGTAATCATAATGAAATGACTGACCTCTACCTTACCTGCAGTGGCAGTAATGAATACAGCTCTAGTAAGTAACTGTTACCTGATGGTATTTTAATAAAGTAAGCTTGCTTTGAGTCAGTACATGTACATTTTCCTGTGTTTTGTATTGTCTTCTGAAAATCCACAATAAACTAAGGATAATGAGAATGAATGATAGCTTAGATGTGTTCTCTCCTTGAACTGCTGGTTGTATTAAATCCACAGCTTCCATGCAGGCCTACAAATCTATAACATCCGTTTCAGATGAATTCAGAAACAAGGGGCTGCATTTTTTTATTCTTGGTCCAGAGATTAAAATTGATCATGGGAGACACAAGAGAGCAGACTTTAGTATCACAGCTCAATGTGGTTAACTGGCACAGTGCATGGCTTCTGTTCTACTTAACTGTGCACATACAGGTTACAAATATTATTGATTGCAAGGGTCAGCGAAGGCTGGAGGGAGGTTATGTCGCTTGATGCTATTCGGTAATTTTTAAGGGACAAGAGCTATGAACCCTAAGAGCAGCTGGGACAGGTACAGTTTAAATCTGACAAATGGAGATTTATGTTTGTGTGAGCTGGCAGAGTCCTTCAGGTAGAAATAATAAATGGAAATTTGATAGGTTGTTTTATCATAGGTCAAATAATGTGCTGTAGAAGAAGGGGAAAAAAGATTTAATTATTACCTTTTCATCAGAATGCGCTGATGATAGGTTTTCAGTTGTAGATCTGTGCTGCAGAAAAATGAATAATGTTTAGAAGTCTTTTTCTGAGGCATCATTTAAAAAAAACACGTAGAGATGGTTTACCTGAAATGATTCAAAAATGCAGCGTAGGTGGAACGATACAGCAGTAATTACTGAATAAGCTTTATAGCATCTTTTTGTTCTTCCATGTGGACAAAACCAGTGTATTAATATTTTAAGATTTAAGATAAGACAGTATAATATGTTAACAAAGAAATGGGAAACAATAGTTTCCTTTATTGAAATTTCAGATAGACTGAAGTCTTCCACATTTTTTTTTTAAAAAAAAAAGTTCGGGTGAATCCTTGTTATGTTTTAAAAATAGGAATAACCAGAAAGTCCTATATTTGAAAGTATTATTTAGCGTGTGGGATTTTCTTCTTGGACAAGTAAGATTTTACAAGTGTTTAATACAGATACAGTTACATAGGTAGCAAGGCTGTAATTGATCTAGCCTATTGTTTCATAGTCAATATATTCAAATAGAATGGAAGCTGTGGAAGTAGCATGCAAAAGAGTAATAGTAGTGGGTTTAAGAAAAACGGCTATAGTTAGATATTTCTGTGCTTAACTGTTTACTTCATCAAGTTTAGGAACAATATTATGAAAATCAGTGTCGATATTTGTAACCCTTTGATAGCATCTATCAGCTATTATATTATATTAGAAGTACAGTGTGATTTTAGCTAGTACAAGGTGATGTTGTCTCCGTACATTGCAACTTCCTTGCTGTACAGTGCCTGAGATCTGACCAAAGGTATTATTCCAGAATATTAATGACTTAATTATTTCTCATATATTTCCATGGGATGATTTTGCTACCTTTGATAGATTTATTTTTTTTTTCTCCCCAATTGCTGCAACAATTGCAACACTGCTGCAACAGTGTAGAAGCCTAGTATTTATTTTTCTTTGTAATGCCAACTAAGCATTTGTGGTTTTTTCTTTATATGTTTTCCATCAGTTTTGTTCTCATTTTATCCATTTCCTGCATATTTACCATATGTAGCTTCTATTGATCCAGCTTTTCAAAATTTTTTCCCAGTTATTTTGGAACAAAAACTTAATATGAAGAGATCTTTTCTATGCTAACATTTGATTTTACCTTTGTAAATTTTCATTGGCTTTGATTATTCCAATATGCCAGCAGGCCTGCCCATAAACTGGACATATTAGACAGGTAAGTTATAATGAATCTGCTTGGGGAAAGGTATTGTTTCTACTGTAAACAGCTATCATAATATTTTCTGCTTTCTTTTAAGGAGTCTGTTGCTCATTCAGTTTATTTTATTTTTCTTCTACATATTAGGATTTTCTATACTATAATAAAAATCACTTTATATACTGTTTCTGAGATGATAGAATTTTTGTGTCCTTCAAGTTGCTCACAGTCCCGAAATCTTGCTTCTGTGGCCACTTCACTTCAGCACAATTTACTGAACAAAAGTAAGCATTGGGGCCAGTTTCTTCTTTACCATGGTGCAGCATATCACACTGACAAATAGTACCTTGCTGGTGTCTGGAGGAAACACAGCCTCCCTCTGTCTTTCCTTTGGCATGTTAGTGCCAGAAACAAACCTGTAGAAGGAAGAGAGAAATAAACTAACATTAACATGTCAGATCTTAAACTTCAGTATCATTGCTATGCTGGTTCAAGGATGTGCTTCTGAATAATGACAGTTTATGCCAGTGGCGAGAAGTGACCAAATTCCAGTCAGGATTAAAAGTCTGATTCAGCGCTATTGTAAACAGACTGCAGCAAGCTCTTTTCCTGGGTGGAATAGTACATTCTTATGTTAGAGATGGATTTGACTGAGACTACTAAATGCATTTTTGCTAGTGACCTTTTCAGATTTGTTGCCAGTATAATAAATGCTACCAAGATGACATAAGAAAGGTTTGCAGCAATATTCTACTTTATTTTTTACAGCAGATGTTTCTTCAGTTACTCTGTATTACAATTTACAGAACTCTTATGTTCTACAAATCAAGATTCATAGCAACTGTTTCAGTGCTTTAAGTCCTGCAATAAACAATACCAGGCAGAACAGAACCAGAGGGAAGGTAAGCAGTCTTCTGCATTCATCCTTCTCTATGATAAGGTTTACTTCATAGTAATCTTCACATTTCAGCAAGTCCTTTCACCAGGACTATCATCTAACCTCCTAGCATCCTCAATTTAACTATTACTTCAAATATGGGCAACATCAGTTTCCAACCTGAGAAGAAAGTCTAGAATTGCCATCTGTTCCTTAATTTAGGAAGCTGTATATCTTTGTTCAACCTAGTATCACATCTAGTGTGTCCTTTAAAGAATTATGTTTTAAAAACACTTAGTGATACTATATACTTCAGTTTTGAGGTGTGTATTTTAAGAGTGCTTTTAGAGGGTAAGTGCTCAAGTCAAACTGGGAGTTGAAAATCTTTATGGCGTTTAATTGAATTCCCAGATATTGATAACTGCAAAATCACCACATAATTTCTCCAGATCTTTGTTTACTTATCTTAAAACACTGACAATTTTCACTGAACTACATTACCTTAGTCATACTTGAGTGTTACCCCAATAATATTGGGAGTGCAGTTCCCATATGTTGACCATAATAAAATTAAGGAGAGCAATTAGAACAAGAGGTAGGCTGTGGACTGTAGGCTAAAGCCTTGAAAAAAGATGGACTGATTATGATATACCAAATTAAGGGTGGACTCTATTTGATAGGGCTAATGAGTTATGGTTCACCTTTGGAGATTTTGGTTGACACTGTATGTCAATCTAATCTGATGACGCAATCCCTAGATGTTGTGAGGACAGACCACAAGGCTGCAGTGTTTTGTAATCCAAGCTCAGATATACAGCAGTGATTGCGTGGTCATAATCCTAATTTCCATCACTCGTGTGGATTGATTCTAAGATGCCTGTGTTTCCCATCTGCACTTTCTGATTCCCAGTTCTTGTGAAATTTTGGCTACATCTAAACTGGGATTGGGCAACTGGTTTCAAAGAGAAACTGGATTATAGGAACAAATTTAGTTCTGGCTGCACTAACTACTTATGTCCTGTTATTTCAATACCATTTGCAAGACCTCAGATCCTTGTCTCTATGTCTAATTTAGCAACAAAATAAGGTGTGAGATGTATAGACTGATTGCTTCCAGGTTCTGCTACTTATACAGATGTTTTTAAAGGACATTATGGTGTGGACATAGTTGTTCAATTTAGAATGCACTGCAGTAATTGTGTATGGCTCTTGTTGATAGATGTGAAGGGTGTTCCTCTACATATGCTGTACACAGGTTCATTCTAACTTGAGGGTAAAGAAAAGACTAACCTAAGTGTCTTGTAATTCTTTTACTATTTTCCCTTTTCTTTTTCTGTGATTGAGGTCTTTAGCCATCATTAGGGTATTACTCCTACAAACCTTGCAAGTGTACATATTCCAAAGTAAAGAAATCATTAATAAAAAACAGTAAAAAGGAGCAGTTATATTACAAAATAAATCTACCAGGCTTACAAAGAAAACAAATTTGAAAGAGCCACCTGCTGTGGAGATGAGGCAGTAATCTCAACAGCAGGAAATAAACGGAGAGAGGAAGAAAATACAAAAGCATAGACATTAAAAAAGTAATTAAAACACTTATCTCCATCGACATACATAGCAAACAAAAAAAAATCAACCACCTAGAAAACATACTCTATTGAACCTCACAACAGGAAGTAACAAAGCTGTCACCATAAAAAAAAATTCTTTTGCAAAACAAGAGAGATCCTTTAAAAATACAAGCCTCAAAAGTATTTACTAATGTGTTAATCACTAATGGACTGACCTTGAGAGAAGCTAAGCACCTGCAGAGCATTTGCAACTTTACTGGGCATTTAGTCTTTCAGAAATCAAACCCTTTAAAATATATAGAGAGTAACTCTTTAGATACCAATGGTTTTTGGCATTTCTGATGAATGTCATAGCATGAATTATAATGGTGCGTTTAATATAATCAGCTATGTGGCACTGCTGAGGTACCATATTTGGATAATGCATTTCAGTATAGTTCATATCTAAGTTGTGTAATATTGATCCATGGACAGCAATGTTATCAATATTGGTATGAATTAATGTGACTTCTTATAAACAAATAAGTAGAGCATATGCCACTGCACACAAATAAATCCTATCAAGTCCAGGGAAAACTGTGAATTTGATGGTTATGAGAATTTACTGTTTCAGTGTTATCTATTAAGAAAATAATATACTTAAAACTCATGGTTCAATTTAAACTGTTCATGGATTGTGTGACATAAAATGAAACTGCTATTTTGTTCTCAATTTTCTCAGACCACAAACTTGTTGAAGAACAGAGCATTCAGAAATATTAAAGCATGCTCATGTTATTGGAATTTACCATATGCTTTTTCTCCTCTGCCATGCACCTTTGTAGTCACGCTCTGACCATATGGTACCTGTAGCTGCAAGTCTCCGGGCAAGTGTGAAATGCTATCAGAAGTGTAACATCTGAAATATTTTTATAAAACAACACAAGGAGCAAGTTGGAGCACTCAGTGCATAAAAGGGCAGGGAAATGGGACAAAATAAGTACTTTTCTGTTAATTCAGAACAACCCTTCCAGAATGGAAATGGTGGAATTAGAAATTTACCTTTAGAGGACAATTATATTAGCTCTGTGTCTACTTCAGCACATCTTTTTAAGAAAATAAAAAACACCATATAAACAAATATTGTTAACAAAAATAATTAATCAGACCATGTCTGTTCCTCTGTAAAATTCCAACCAGTCTTTATCCATCAGCCTTCCATGGCTCCTTTGCCCAGGGCACATGAGTGGGCACAACTTGTTATTCCTATTCCTCAAGCTGGCCAAAGGTGAGGTATTGCTGGGGCAGAACCTGTGCTGCGTCATTACAGGGCAGTTATGTTCAAGTTTCTTATGCTGATTAGCAGGCAGGGTCTCAGCTGGGTTTAGCCTCTCGAGTATTATTTCAGGAGACTTGAATTGCCACTAGAGCAGATACACAGCTAATCATGTTTCTTCTGCCTGCATTCAGTTTCTTATGAGATTCATGCATTTTCCTTCTATTCTGACAGTTGAAGGCTTTCCACATGGTCCTAGGATCTCCTAGCCCCCCCTTCCTCAGCAGATCCCTCTCATGGAGTCTGGGAAGAGCAGAACCAAAATTTTCCCTATAAATGTGGCTTTTCAAACTCTTCTTTAGCTCTGAAATATGAGCAGGTTTTCATTGATATGGCGAAAGGTAGAAAGACCTCCTCCCTACTTTCTAAATTTCTACTTAAAGCTCCATATTTATATGTCATGAGAACATTTTTTTAAAAAAGAAAAAGTTACATAAATTGGCGAATAGGGTTTGATGTTGGTTTTGGTTTTCTAGTTTTAAAAGATAGAAAAAGGGATGTGCATAGCCAGTGAATCCAATTTTCTTTGTTTTCTTTTGAATTGTTTGGATAAATTTATAGATGTAATATCATTTTGAAACAAAGTTGAAAGAATCATTATAAAAAGATATTAAAATAGAGTGTCTTGGCTTTTAAAAGAATAGTTCTTGGTATATTCAAACACAGATTGCATTCATCATCCTGAATTTACATTTTTACCTGAAAGTAAAGGGCTGGTAAAAACATATCAGCCAGTTCTCACCTTGAAAACCCTCTTCTGTCAGGATAACAACAGCTAAGAATGCAAAGAGAAGCATTACTGCTTGAAAGATCCTAGCTTTTCATTTGTTTACCTGGTCCAGCTTAAGTTTTTCCAAAATGTGGTATTATCACAATTAAAAATGAAACAAACCAAACTTCTCAGTGTTTGATCTGAGGAAAAACAGAAAATGTCACAATGCTCTAGTAAGTTTTATCCCTGTAGGCTACTGTATATTTGCACTTCAACTTCAGCTCCATTTTTTTGTTTGGAAATTTGTTTTCAGTCAGCTGCCAGTGAAAACTACATTTGACCCTTACCAAGGATGAGGGCTTATTTTGTATGTCAGTTATTAAGACTGGCTGAGAAGTTAATTTGAAACTACAAATCAGCCCAAATGTGTCAGATTTAAGTAATCCAAACAATGAGTTCAGGTTCAGAAGGCATTCCTGTTTCTGTGAAGACTGGATTTGATCAAAATAGGAGAGAGAGGTATGCTGTGCCTCTACTCCCACTTTAGTTTTCCTTTCCAGACTAGGCTAATAGTTACAACAATTGCAGCAGTGTTTATTTCCTTTTCAGACTTAGCTGACCGATGTGTTGATGTGCCTTGATTTATTTAGTGCAGTAACCAAGTGGACTAGGTGTGTTGGTCTGCATGCTGATCCCTTACATTGTGTATGCATCACTCTTGTATATTGCCTTGTATACGTGACAAATTGACTCTAATAATTTAGCGATTCATATTTCATCTAGACTAGGGAATTGTGAGAGGATCTGAATTCTATCTCTTTAAATGGCGATGATGAACTTACCTCAATCAGTTAAGAAAATTAAAGTGGATCAGTATTGTGAGAACAGAGTACAAGATCTTGGTACGGAGCAGGTGCTGTTTTTTCTAAACTATATATATGCGCGTGTATATATTTATATGTATATATGAAGGATATAAGAATGGGAGGTTAAAAGTCCGTGTTTTCCAAAGCCACTGTTGTAGTGGCTAATGACTTTGGAAAGTGTATGGTATGTCATGGGAGAGACACTGAGGTTGAGGTTTAGCCCTCTGGAGAAGGCGTGGAGATCAAAAGGAAAGAAGGAAAGAGGGGTTCCTGTTAAGAGAGAAATGCTTACTGAGAGATAGCTGGAGCATCTGGAGACAAAAGGCAGGGCCTATCAAACCAGAAGGTCAGGAATAGCAATGAATTGCTTTCTATGATGTACCTGTCCCAGATTGGGACTGTCTAGATTAGCTTTTGTGAAGCTGAACTAGATCTGTCATGCAAGCTCTTATTTTCATAATGTTTCTGCTTTCTCTATTCTTAGTAAATGCCATTTTCCACAGTCCATGAGGCTTCATTGTGTAGTTTGGATATCAGTTGCTTCAGAAGCTTGTTCCCTGGCATCAGCAGGTCAAGGGACTGAGGCTTTAGGAAGGCCAGGGCTTTGGCTGCAGAAGGCAGGGGGGACAGGCATAGCCCTGTGCTTGTGTACGGGTGTGCTGAGTTCATCTGAACAATACCAGTGGAATTATCTTGCTAGACTGCATCCTCTTAGTTGCCCTTCAGAAGAGTTGGTCTTCAGTGCAGGTGAAGTATCACTAGATTTTGATATAGGTTATTTAAAGACAGGAGACCTAGAATAGTGAAAGATTGTTTCAGGACAAGAAATACCAAGGAATACATAAAAAATCCTTTTAGATGGCTTGCAGATAGATTTGGAGAGCAGAGAGCTGACTATCGTTGGCTTCAGTCTAAAACCTAGGGGAAAGACCTCATGTTTTTCTAAGCATTTTTTCTTGGGTGGCTTCTGGCTATTTTGTACTAGTGTGTGAATTCCCTTTTGCTAAAGGATCTCTCTGATTTATCTTCAAAGAGTATTTCTCTTGGTTCATTATTTTGACCTAAATTGTGTCTTTCATAGATGACTGGGGTTTCTTAAATTTTAATTCTTCTCTAAAACTGTTTGCTTGAAACTACATTTTTCCTCTACTGCTGTTTTTTCATCAAATGCTCTCTCTCCTGAGAGGCTGTTGGCTATTTATCAATATTTGATCTGACTGTAAAGCATACTTCTGTGGGGTGGCTATTTATTATGAAATGGTGTCTCTCTAAATTGGATCTTAACAGTTCTTGATCTCTTTCTTTATTTGTCTGCCTCTTTCTTAGCTAGCATAGTGGCTTTAAGAAGTACTCAATCTCCCTATTTTAACGAAATTAAATGCAATCATTATAATGGCAAATATTAAACAGCAAAAGGAGATCAGAATCTAGTACAACTTCCAGCAGATGCGTAGCAAAGAGCTTGAAACTGTGCCAGGTGTTTATAGGTATAAGAGAAAAATCCCCTGCATTTCCTTCAAATATAAATATTGCAAAATTGGTTTTTGTGGAGTTTTCAGCAAAATGAAAACAGTAAAATAAATAGCAGAAAATGCCACGTATATTGACTACCTCTTAGGCTGGTTTTTGGTCATATCATCCAGGCTAAACTTTATTGAATCCAATGCATTCTTAATCCAACTCCTTTGATTTCACTGACACTGAACTAGTGATGAACCTGAAATATGAACATTGCAACATTCCTTGAATTCTCCTCTTTCTTCAGCCTATGAGACCTAAATTACTGATGCTGTTAGAGACATTTTCATTAGATGATAAAAGTGACAAAAACAAGTAGAAAAAATATTTTTGAGAATTTCTCCTTGTTTTTGAATGGGGATAGAAAGGAAATTATCTTTAATGCAGGCTGCACATCTCACTGATGACAAGAGTGTTTCTCCCAAGAGTCAACAGAGGTATCTGTAAACCAGTTTACAGATACCTCAATAGAAATATCTGCATTACTTTATCCTCTGCCTGTAGGCAGTCACTGAGAGCTTTTTCTGGGGTACTCTTCTGGCCATAAATGATTTTGCAGTATATACAGAGGAAAACCTATGCTGTTTTAAAAATAATTTCTTTAATGTACTTTACATATTGTACTTTCAATAGCACTAAGTCTTTCTGGCAGCCTTTTAAGATATCCATTATTCATTCTTCATTAGCTGATATTCCAGTCTACCCAGGAAGTAATTCAAAAGTGTTGAGTTCAGTTTGTGCTAGTATTTTCTAATCTTGTTTTTCTCAGTATCCAACTATAGGTCAGCAGTGTTTTGAAAGTCAGGTGTTCAGCAACTGTCATAGTTTATTTTATTTTATTTTTATAAATAGAGATCAAGAAAGTGCTCAACATAAGATTTTTGAAATGCAAAAATTTCAGGATTTTTTCATTTCCTTTTTGGCTTGTAAGCCTTTTGAATTCACTGAGAGCATGTTTTCATTTTCTTCACTGAAACTGTTAAAACTAAAAATAAACTTTTTTTTTCTTCTATATTATAGTAATTTAATTCAGTGATCTAGAAGTTTAAGAAACTTCCCTCATATCAGGTGACTCATGAAAAAATCCTAAACTTTGTTACGACTGAGTCCTGATCTTATGCTGTAATGAGACAGGTTTTTGCTGCTTCAGTAATATAAAAAGACCCTAAACTTTCTCTACTTGAAACAGCACTCCTCAAAGTGCGATCCTACTTTGTTGTTGACACTAATATGGTGTTACAGAGGTTTTCCAGACCAGTGTGTCTCAAAGAGGAGAAAAATTAGTCTGGTGGCATCCATGCCTGAGAATGGACGGAACACTGATAACTTTGCATGCTCCAATCCTGCCTGCTGGCTCGGAGGACTCCTCGGTTCTAGTGTGTTTTCTTAGAAAAATTGTTGACACTTACTGCATTTTTGTATGTAATTATTAATTAGCATACTTTGATAATATTATGGTTTTTTGGATGTAAATATGGAAGTCAAGATCCTGTTGAAAATACCCTGACAGATCATTTCATTTACATGAAAAAAAATGTTAACTTCTGTGTCAGCTAGGCTGTTTTTTTCATGCTGTCCAAATGTTCCAAGATATTCTGTGATAATTAGAAGATGCTTTTTGCTGCTTTCTTTTAATTGAAAGGTATTTGTTGCTATTATTGGTTGTGAAGTGTATCCCTATCTGTATCCTACACGTTCTGTATAAATGTGTGCTATTAATAACTATAAATAAATGTCAGCCAATAAGGACTTCAAGGTTTTGAGAAAACAATCAAGAATGGCAAAAAATGATGGCATACATATACTTGCAGATAAGACAGATCTACAACATTGTCATTTTTCCTCCTCTCCTCATCAGTTAAGCTGTTTATTATTGCTTTATTTGTATTATCTGCAGACTAGCTGTATTGAAAAATGCCTCAAAACAAAGGGAACAAAACCATTTCACAGCAGTAAGTTACATGTGCGTGCAGGTAAAGCAATACAAGAAAAGCTTATGAGTCTTCTCTTCCCCAGTAGCTTCTCTGCTTTTGCACCCTGTATATCCTGTTATTTCTAATCCTTTCCTCTGCATTTGTTTTGGTATGAGTTGTATGAGTACACAGTTTATCCAACAACCTTATTTTCAAGTGCCAGTATTATTAAAAGATTACCAGTTATGTAAGCTACAGACTACAAACATGAAACTACAGTAATTTGTGATGTTCTTTTAGAAACATCTAAGAGTTTGTAAAAGTGCTTGTATTGAGGATGTTTTTGAAAATGGGTATGTAGTGTGAAATATATATTGGTCATTGACATTTCCCATGTAGTTCTGATATGCCTTAAAATATCTGTTTTAGGTTTGCCAGAACCAAACAGAGACACTATATTCCAAGGACTGAGAATGGAGCAAGGATTCTACACATCTAAAGACTTCCTGCCTTTGGTAGCAATGGCAAGTAAACCAGGTGTGTCATACTATGGGGTTTTTTTTGTAATCATATTCAGTAAGTCAGTAGCAGTTATTGATATATCAAAATGGACAGCTGGTTACACAGCAGCACATCCAATTTTGAAGCACCTCCCAATGAAAGGGACTGAGGCAGGGTTTTCGCTTGGTGACTTGCAGCCTCAGAAGTGTGGTCATGAAAGTCAGTTTTAGAAACTGCAAAGCAAATAGTCATATGTAAAAATCTAAGCACATGGCAAAGCATTACCCCTAATAAGTTATATTTGTTATTTTAAATAATATTCAAAAGATGTCATAAACTTCTCCTTTGTATAAATAATCTTGATATCGATTATCTTGATATCAATAGTATATATAAGATGGTCTTGAAAAAATCTGATATTGAAGAACATGTTACTGACCCATATAAGCACCTGCTTTGTGTATTGTTGATAAATTATTTTACTTGATCCCAAGTCACATACTGCATGTTTTACAGACACATTTAAGGAAACACTAGTTCCTTACCCAACTTAGTCTAAGACCCAGGACAACACTAGTATGCCAGGAGTTAATAAGACAACACTCACTTCATAGGCACCAAATGCAGTCTTGTTTTATGCTTTTACATCTTTGTTTTGAGTACAAAGATGGCTGTGTTTGCTCCCCAAGGAGTATAGCTGCTTTCAGTGGCCCTGAATGTGAAGTCATAAGACCCAGATAGATGTATGAGATGGGGCTCATGATTTCTACACCACATTCCCTCATGGTCTAGATTCCCCAATGTACAGTTTTTTGGGCATGTACTTGGTGCAGTATGTAGTCTTGGTACATATTACCACGTATTTAACCACACATATACCTTTTTTATCTACAAACTGATTTTCTTCTGGGCATTCAGAAATTTCTTTTTAGCATCATATAGGGTTGCCTACTTACTTAGTAGACTTTCCATACATTATCTGTTGGAGAATATACCTTCTGCAGCAAATTATGCTGTATATAAAAGTAAAGTTTATTACCCCATTTTATACAAAATATTTAGGAAGGGAAATTCTGCATCCCATCTGTCCCATCTTTGTTGTTTTGATCAAATGCTTATTTCTGTCTTATCATAAGCTCAAAGTGAGCTCAAATGGGTTGGGAGAAAAGGGTGGATTTGGGTTTTTTTGAAGAAAGAGATTTTTAAAAATGAAGCAGATTGAGAATCTGCACTGAAAAACATTTGTAGATTAACAAAGGAAAAATAAATCTTGCAAAACAATCCCCTCTTGTAATAATTTGACTAAAAATACTTTGTAGAACTGTATGGACATGTAGCACTTATGCAGGCTGGTGACTTACAGTACATGAGGATCTGTATACTGTGATCTGTGTCTTTTAAAATGTTGCAAAGGAGCACTCTTGATTTGCTAGGATATGTAATGGTTTTCTTTATATTAAGTCTACAATGTAAAAAAAGATGAACTTTTGAAGAAATAACCTTTTCTGACTGACAGTAATAGCTCGTTGGTGTTGTTTGTTAATTAACATGCTCTCTTTTACTTAATTTTTCTAGTGTCTGTCTGTAGCTACCTCTTACTTTCTAAAGCATGGAATTTAAAATAATATATACACGCCCTATATTCTGCTCTATCCTTTTTTTCTTTTTTTACTATGACAGTTCTCCAAATAATAGACATGATAGACTGAGTCGCAGTAAGATACAAATTCTGCCTGCTTATTAAGTTCTGAATACCACTTGTTAATGTACTTTCTTCCAAAAGGGGTTTCCCTTGCAGATACATTGATGTGAAGTTACCTCAGGAGTGGCCTTGTTCTGAAGAGCGAAGTGGGCTGCTGTGACTGATCCATTCTAGGCTAGTCCCGTAATGGCACTCTGAGCTGCCATTCCCCTGCTGCACATGTACTCTTTCCACTGCTCAATGTACAGTTTTGCTGAAAGATTAAGTTTGTTAAAAATAAATTCTTTCTAAACTTTTCTAATTTTAGAATAAGAAGCCCATTAAGTAAATAGTAAATGCGATGCCATATACATAGGGAGGAAAATTATAGCATTTGCCATACATTAAGCATTTTAAAAATGGAGAGAGAATATGTGTATTAGGATGTTGTTCCTCACTCTGTTTATATGTCTAAATTAAAAGCATTATTTCCTTGAATAATACTTGTGGGTTTTTACAATTGCATGTGAAAATCTGCTGCTGCTGTGGCAGGATATTCAAATTACAGTGCAATGATTAAATGTCCAGTTTAGCACCTCGTGACTGAAATTATCACAGGGTCATTAAGAATATAGATGTATATTATTTATGGCATTATTTTTAAACTTTGCAGTAATTTGTCTAATCAAGTTAGTTTTATTAAAACTTTTGATAAAGTGCAATCTCATACAGAGAACACATTTCAGTTTTACTTAAGTACTTTTTGTATAATCAAATCATCAAATACAAGCTGTATATGATGAACACATACTGTTTTCTCAGGAATTACTGTAATAACAATATCCTTTCTGCCTCATGTTCAGCTGCCATAGAGAATAGCCTCTGAGAACCATGTCATAGCCAGAACAGTGTCAGTGCCTTGTAGAAAACTGACTGAGGGGACTAACTTCGAAAAACTATTATACAAAACTATCAACAACAGGTCATCCTTTGAAAAATACCAAGTATTATTCTTTGTAATCTGTTAAAAGGTGTTTTGTTTGGTTTGGTTTTTTAACTCGGAGGATAATGAATCTGATAAGAGAGAAACTTACTTTTTCAATAAAAAGATCTCACAATGCTAATTTCAACCCGACAGGACCTACAATCCTACAGATGTGTTGTCATTTGAATTCTTTCCAGATAGAAAGGTGCAGCTGCTTAGAGTACTGACTATGAAATTATGTATATGAGCATATCTTAAAAATGGGAATAAAACTGTCTTTCAGTGAAGCAGAATAATTTGATAGTGACACTCCATGCTTGGAAACTGTAAGATGCAATTTTACACTGCTTTAAGTACAAGCACCTTCTGAGCTGTCATGCAGAAATGGTTTCTCTACTTGAAAATGGGAGTTTCCTTTCATCTTTCAGGTATGTGTGCCTGTCACTCTCCATTGCCATCAATACATGGAACTGTGATTGTACTTGGGGCAGGAGACACTGCTTTTGACTGTGCAACATCTGCTTTACGCTGTGGAGCTCGTCATGTGTTTGTGGTCTTCAGGAAAGGATTCACTAATATCAGGGCTGTCCCAGAAGAGGTAAAATTGAATAACAGCATTTATGAGATGGAATATTACTTGTTATTTCTACAGAGTGGTATAGGTACTTAAAAGATATCTACTAAAGGTTTTGTTTATAAAAATGCTCTTAAAATGTATAAAATTTTATTAAAGATCTGAGACTCACTTTATATAGTCTTTGTATAAATAATTTTCCTCTGTTGTACCTGTTTCCTGTAAAGTCAGAGAGATGCATTTGCATATATGGCATAGAATTTCTTATAAATTAGAAAATACAGTAAAATTTTTGATCTTGGAAGCACCCCAGAGATCAAACACCCATTTGAGTATTGTAGGTGACTCTTCAGGTCACAGTTAGATCCTAGAATGATACTTTCTGTCTGCTGTCTAATGAATCTCAGTGATCCTGATGTTGCCTTGGGAGCCTATATAATCTTGTAAGGCAATTACTTACAGTGATTTTGGCACTGAATCACTGCCAATGGCAATAGAGCAATATCATTCATCACAGATTTCAGTGTTCAATTTGATTTTTAGTTTGGCTACAGACTTTGTCTTAGGACATCTGCACATTTTGAAACTGACTCTGCTTCTTCAATGTATCTGTACTACAGAAGGAGTTTTTCAGATGAGATTTTCTTATTTTGGTGGTCTTTTTCCATTGTCGTTTATTTGGTACATATTTACACTTTTGCATACTTGAGGATATCAGGACATTTTATGCATCTTTATCATGAGATTTATGATAGTTTGGTCATCTGTTTCAAGAAGGTTTGCATCTTTGAGATCTTATAGAAGATAAGAGGTACAAAAAAAGTAATAGAGGATCTGTTCTGTTGCACTTCATTTAAGAATTCTAGACACAATGAGATTACTGAAGCCATTGAACAGACAGACTAGTGCTGTTTAGACTCTTACTAATCAAGAATCAGCTGTCACTCTTAACCAAAATCTTTGTTAGCAGCTTGGGTAAATTCCTAAAAGTTGTCAATGTTTGTACTCATCCAATCATGCAATGGCCTTGGAAAAGTGTGAAATAAAAGTAACTTCAGCTAGTAATGGCCATGCTACAATGATGTCAGGTTGGATATTGCATGTTCAGAAAAGTTGTAATGTAAACACAGACAATCAAATCCTGAAGACTTTGCTCAGACCAAATGCTGTTTGACTTCAGCAGTTTTACCACAGCAGAGATTCAGAAGATCTGAAGTCTGGATTCTCGCTCAGAAAACTGTTGTTTGCACATGGTACTCAGCATTTAATAACATCTTAAAATCACAGTAAACACAAATCAGGGCTTGTACTTAATTAATACTAGGCCTCTTCTTACAAGACACAGATAATTACATAAGGTAACTCTTTTGCCCTCAGAGGAGTTTAATGTATTATAGTAATAGGGAACAATAAGAACATATAATGGAGAAGTGTTTGCATTGCAAATTTACCTAGTGTCACTGTCTAGAACCGCTTGCTTTAATAGCATGGGCAGCTCTGAAGTTGGTATCAAGATGTCTGTCTGTATACAGTGTACAGCTGACTTCTACTATAGAAGAATGTGTGGTAGCATCTCGAGTCAAAAAACAGTTTATGGGTTTGGTTTTTTTCATAAAACCACAACAATGTTCAAATTATATATTTTATTGCTTCTCCTCTACAGATGGAACTTGCAAAAGAAGAGAAGTGTGAATTTCTGCCTTTCCTCTCCCCTCGGAAAGTTGTACTTAGAGGTGGACAAATTGTTGCTATGGAGTTTGTTCGAACTGAACAAGACAGTGATGGAAACTGGAAAGAAGATGAGGATCAGGTGGTCCGCCTGAAAGCTGATGTGGTGATCAGCGCCTTTGGCTCCATTTTAAGCGACAATAAAGGTAACCCCTACTAATGCATTCTATAAATGCCGGTGGTTATTTTAGCTGCAACCATTTTGTGCCCTTTGACAGTTTTGTGAAATGTGTCTTCTGGATATTACACAACTTGTGACTGCTGGTCCTCTTCACGAGAATTTCTTTGTCCTTTAGGTATACCTCTAACAAAATTTGAGGGTCTGATAACAAAGTAGTTTGTATATTGCTGCATAAAGCAGGAACTCAGATTAAAGTTACAGTTGCTCAGTAAATATTTTGCTTTCAATGCAAATGGGATCTCAGAGAATACACTTGGGGATTTCTTCTGTTCTCACTAATTAACTTTAGAGAAACTCATTATACTGCAACTTTAAACTGAACTGATCTGATCTCTGAAACTTTTTTTTTTTTTTTAACCTATTAAATTAAGCAAGAATCAAGACAGATTCATTATTCTGGTTCAGGTGGTCTGGCTATCACTCATTTCTTGTGCATATGCAAGAGAACTGTGGCTTCTCTCATGTATACAGTATTTGTTAAATTCACCTGTGCTTGTCTCAGCTTGCCTCATTATTTATTTGCACTTTGCAAGCTTTCGTCTTAAAAATTAACAGTTATATAGTTCCCTATTAAAGACACAGAAATTGGTGCATAGATGGCATTCCAGAGATTGAACAAATTGTCTGGATGTCGCAGAAAGCTGAGGAACATGAGTCCAACGAAGAACATGGGAACGTTCTGAGCAGAGCTCAGACTGTTCTCAGGCACTAGGTTAGGTTTAAAAAGTTCAGGCACATATATCAAATGTGCCTTGGAAGAAAAAAAATGCTGACTCAGGAAAGACAGATTGATAAAAAAAATAGATCTTCAGCCTGGAGTTGCTCATCAAGGTTAGCAGGTTCTGAAAGCCTTAGTGATCAATGTGCCTACCTCTCCAGGGCATGATCGTGCCAGCTGATTAACCCATGACATGTTGTCATGGTCCTTTGGGTATAAATACTCTGACAGAGGACTTGACAAGTGCCTCAGAGTGCATGTCACCAGAAAATTTGGTAATCAGATGTTGGTTCTGCCAGTGCAAAGATAATTTCAAAATTTCCTGATGTAATGTGAGTTTGTGAATCTTTTCATTATAGGAAAATTGTAAATCTGAAATATTCTAAGCGGAGACTAGTAGCATTTGTGAGCATACCTCAGGCATATAAAATGTATGACTTCCCACATCTGCATTTTCTGTGTATGCCTTATAGATAATGCTGTTTTAAATGAAGTTAAAGAAAATAGTTTTCTGATAGTAAGATTTTCTATAATTATTTGTAAAATAATACAAAAAGTGTACTGACCTCACGGGAGAACAAAACATTAGTTAATGAAGATAAATTATAGGTCCCGTTGAAGAATTTTACAATATAGCTACTAGCAGAGTTGACTGCAATCTGAATGGGCTACTCGGTGCTTCCTGTGCACCAGTCCAATTGTATATAAAATTAAACCATCATACAGGCATGAGAAGAGTCTAAACTCTCTCCTACAGTAAAAAAGAAGGATCAACCTGGTTCCTTAAGGAACATGTGAAGTTAATTCCAGGAGCATTCATATCTTGTGTGTGTTACTATTGCTTTGTGATAGATTCATGCAGCCTAGGCTGTATCTAGACAGCGACTGCACCCAGCTATGTACAGTGCTAATTACTCAGGGCTGCCCCCTGCCCTGCAGTTGCCTCCTGCTCTAAAAGGGCACGGGAAGCGCAGTCCATGGCTCTTGGAGAGAACAGACTCCCATTCCACCTGGAGATATATTGTTCTATAAGGAGTCTGCCATCTGTGTTGGTCATGTTTGAGGGCTCAGCCCAACCTCCAGGAAGCAGGGAGAAGATGTTTTTTAATCTTGAAGAGATTAATGAACTACTTCAATGGTGAAGGTTACTTGACTGAGAATTCTGATGTTTTGTTGTTGTTTTTAAAACCCTCTGTTTAGGTTTTTTTTGGAAGGTTTTCTAGAACCTCATGTGGTAAATCAAATATTAGTCTGTGCAATAAGTAGGTTTTGTTATGATTCATAGACCCTATGACAAAGGAGTTGATTTTGTTTTCTCCCATATTAAAAACTGCTTCAACTAAAAGGTTGAACTTAATGTGTTGCTTAGCCATAATACTGTTCCACTCTTGTATCTCCTAGTATGGATTCACTGTCTAAATTAGTTCTTGTGAGGTTTTTAAATAGGAACATAAAATGGGAGAGGAAAAAAGTCATGCAGTGACCTGATCATGAAAGAACAGTCATTTACCTTGGGGGTGAGCAATACACCTCAGTTTCACACTGTATTTTTTATAAAGCTGCTATTAGAATAGCAATCCAATTACAAGGAAAAATGCAAGGCATTTGTTTTGGATGTTGTGAAAGTGAAAAGAAACTAAGACTTGAGGGAATAAAGTGTTTATTTTGAGCATACCACTTCAGTTGCTTTTAAATCTTTATTTTTTGACTAAGCCATCTTAATGAAAGTCAAATTTGCTTTTCACAACTGAGCTGGATTACAACCAAATCTTCAGGCTACCTCATCATACATAACAAAAAGAAATTACCCCCACACATACCACCACCACCAAAAGCATCTTATATTCTTAGTGGTTTTTAAAAAAAGGAAGGACATTTTTGTATTCCAGGGATGGAGATACTCAGGTATTCTCCATCAAAAGATGGAGATGAAAGTACTGGAGGTACGCAGAACTGGACAATACCATAAGCAAACTGATCTGACTTGGAACTTGATATCATTTTTAAGAAGGGGATGGACGAGATGACCTCCAGAGGGCCCTTCTAGTCTGAATTATTCTATGACTGGATGACTCAGATGCAGGCTGAATAAATGTGTTAATTGTTGCTCATACAAAGCTCTATCAATTGGCCTAATTCATAAGGCACCTCAGGAAAATGCAAACGCAGTATTGTTATTAATATTGTTAAATGCTGATTCTACTGATATAAGAATAAAGAAAATACTATGAAAACCAGAGGGTTTAAAATCAGATTTAGCTTCAGTTCATCAGAGTGTTCAGGGCACCTTTGATGCCCCTGTTTTAAAGTTTTGCTTTACAAGACATAAGGACATGGGTGACTGCTATTCTGAGAGCAGTGCAGGACAAGGGGCTAAGGCAGAGTACGGAACTGGCAACATAAGTTTAGTTCAACACTGTTTAGCAGGAAGTGGTAAAGAGGAAGTATTCCCATTTACCAGAACACTGAATTATAGCATGATAATGTCTATATTATTTTCCTGGAGACATAAAAAGGGGAATGCAAAAATACCCAAGCAGACTCCAAGTATTACCTTTGCAAAAAACCCCAGGAATAGTAGGCTATTTGTGAGCAAAAATATGTTTTATTAAATTTTTTATAGTAGTTAGCTATTGCATGGTAACTGAAGGGCAAAATTTTATTTCAAATTGCTGGGAATCAGTCACAACTTTCAGATATTTTGCTTTTACTTTTAGTATGACTATCATCTTGGTTGGAAACTGCAGCAGCAAACCCCAGAAGGCTTACTAGAGTATAAGTACTGCCCCTCCTGTATAGTGCAACATACAGCAAAGATAGATTTGCCCAAGTAGTTTTTATTTTATTAAATAAAATAATTTTATTATTTAACCCACTCCTATTTAATATTTATTTCTATAGATTGAGAAGCATTTGCTAGGGAAAAGCTTGCAGAGCTCTGAGCTCGTAAGTGAAAAATATTTTAGTTTTCCTTTGTACAAATACAAAACTTCAAATGGTACAGAAATCAGCAAACCTGCAAAGAGTGTTGAGTTTCTTCACACAACCTGCTCAGACAACTAGGTAACCTCAGCCTCAAAGCACTGAAGCCTTGACTCTCTAATGAAGGACTAGGAGGGAGGAAGAGAGATGGCCTCAGCTGGGAATGCCCACAGGGGTGACCTGGTGTCTCCCTGGTAGCACAGCATCTGCGAAACACCTATAGAACAGACTTCTAGTCACCAGACTTAAAAAAAAATAAATTGTTATATAAACCTGAAATTTATACAGATTCAGAAGATTCCTAGTGAAATAGGTACGAGTTTTCCTGCTGAGTCATTTGGAATAGGATTTTTCTCCACAAATGGGTTTACTGAATGATTTTGAGTGCAAGCAGTTCCACACACTGAAATGATGGCTAGTTTCCAAAAGTGGCTTCATGATGACTTCTAAAGTCATGTTAACTTAGAGCAGGAATTCTGCTATTTCACCCTCTAGACATCAGTACACATTTGTTTGCTGGTTACAAGACAAAACCAAAGGCAGTACCAGCTTGTAGCGGGAACCTCTCCTAGGATACCTGGACCCAGCTTTATCTAGTCAAATCACTTTCTAATCCTGGTTCAATATGCCAGTGGGGCAGAGACTGTGGGAAGCATGACTGTGCCTTAATTTGCTAGGCAGTTAGACTGGGCAGTGTCAGCAGTTAATCAGTCTATTGGTGCATGTGACAGCTGTAGTTTTACATTTGAGATTAAGAAAGTTACAGTATATTAATATTTTTCTGAAGTAATGCTAGTGTTCACTGTAAAGGAATTCTGTAAGATGGATATCAAAAATAACATTAATGAGCTACTAAAGCTAAAATTACAGGAACTTATGAAATTGGTTAAACATAAAAACCATTAAACTGTTTATTGAAGCTTCACAGATATACTGCAGCTAATGAGCATTTCTGCTATTTAAATAAGCCCAAATTGAACACACATTACATGGATACATAATTAGTCATGGCAGTCAAACACACACAGACTCACTTTTAAAGCTTTATTTGAGGAATCTTTTCCATTTGATTTGTTTTGTTAATTAAAATATTTTTTCTGTATTCACTTATATTTTAATATTGTTTTTGCAAGTGCTATAATTGCTCCTGCTTTTCCATTTGTGTTTGTTTGCTCTGTGAATATAGGAAATTTGAATATATATTCAGAAGTGTCCTTTTGTTTGGCGTTATTTGTATTAGCCTCACTTGAAAGCATCAGAATAATTCAATTGTATATTGTCTTTCATCCAGAAGGATCTTTTCAAATTATATATAATATCTCACTGGGATATGGAGGATAAGGCAGCACAGCCACAGGATTATACTCCGAATTTTCAAGAGAAAAGCTATGTTAGTTTTAAACTTTAAAGGGTGTGAGAGTGCAGGGATTTAAAAGACACTCTTTACTTTACCCCTGAACCAAATCATGCACCAATCTTGTTTGCTTGCTGTTCAGTGTCAAACTGCAATTCAGAGAACTAATAGTTGGAGTCACCTCCTTTCAAGCTCAGGTTTGGCTCTTAGATTCTCTATCAACCCTTGCAGGGGCAGAGAAGGGGCATCCCTTTGTGAAGACCAAAGCTCTCCCCTTCTTTCTGCAGGTGGTTTAGGAGGTGGTCCCTTCAGCCTCACAGTTGCCCTGGGTACCAGATCCAAATTGTGAGGACATTAGGAACTCATATAAGATGCTTTTAAATCATGCCCTTATTTTTACTTAACCTAAATCTTGGAGATTATAAAAAAGACAGAAGGAAATAGCTGCTGGATACCATGTCAATCTTGCCACCAGAGAAATGTTCTTTTCCAGTTTTAAAAATACTGATCAGGCAGACAAGTCCCCAGGCCCTAGGGAGATGTTTCAGGTGAAGGTATGTTGGGCATTCTTTGCACTCAAAAAGCTTTTGGTATAATTATGTCCAAACAGCTATTTTAGCACAAAACAATCCAAAGATAGATTTGAGAAATGTAGTAGATCCAGGATAACAGAGGTAATACCCTGTTTTGAAATAAGTAGTCAGGACTTCGAGTTTTACATCATCTCTTCTGAAAAACTGTATCTCCGATAGCATGTTGCTCTCTAACGCCTTTACTGTGGTTCAGTCCTGTTCTCAGAAAAACAGAAGTCATCTATTAAATTTCCAACACCAAATCCTGAAGCACCAGGTTTTCCTCTGGGTTTTTTCCAAACATATCTTTACAAGCCTGTACATATTTAGCTTGCAAGAACTGTCTAGACCACACGCTGAGATGATACCACTGCATTCAATAAGTTATCCTATATATGAAAAATATAGGATGATCAAAAGCTTTGTTGAAGTACCAACAGTCTGAGACATAAAGAGAAAGTTAATGTATTGATTTATAAAAATTACTAAAGCATTCTTAATAAAACTGCTATCAGTCATTATCAGCACTTTCCTTTTTTTAAAAAACAAAAAACAAAAAAAAAACCACCCAAACTCAAACAAACCAACCAAAAAACTCATTTTCTAGACGGAGAAATGTCTCTGTCTGAAGGTTGTGTTTGATGTGATCTTTCAGTAATTTGAATATTTTTAAAGGACACCATTTCATAAATTTTTGATTCTGTTACTACACAAATACTATTTTTGCCAAGTTAAGCCACAAGGATATGCAGGGTGGGAGGGATTGTGCAAGCAATAGGTCTTGAAGATAGATTAAATACTTCTGGTATGAAAACCTGCTACAGTCTTTCAGTTTAAAACTGTCTTCTGTGATTCTGGCTTCTGAATCAGTTGAAAAAAAAACCTTTATATTACCGTCCTCTGGATGTATGTTTGTCTGTGCCAAGGGTGAGGAGGAGAATGTAGGTGGGACAAGTAGGTGACAATGTTTGTGCCTTGCTTCCTATTTTATTATTTTGCCCCTGGTTATACACAGCCCCCCACTTTGAAGTTCACTTCTAATATATGATTTGGAGGTGAAGAGAGGCACAGATCCCGGGAAGAAAATTCCATCATGATGATGTGCAAGGAAGATGCATTTGAAGCTTGCTGTATACTCAGGCATGCACTGGGCAATACTGTGAATTTGCCCTTGTATTGGAGAAATATTCTTGTCTTAAACTGGCAGATTTCTCTTTTACACATATGACAGCACAACTACATCAGTTTAATTGACCTTGGCAATCTGCATCTGCTAGTCATATGTCCCCGAGGGACATTGCAATTTTAAGCTGCATTTTATTGTAGAATTTTCAGTTCCTGTAGACAAAGCTATAAACCCCCTCATTTTGATATATGCTATCAACATTTGCTAAAAATATTTATTGAAAACATGATTCTCTTCATGAAGCTACTTTGAAGTGTCTTTGCAATTACAATAAATTAATTTAAAAATGCATAATAAATATCCTGTTAATACGGAGCAAGAATTTTTTTCTATTTATGTGTATGTAATGCCATGCAGTATAAAAATTTTGTAAAACTTTTGTTTCTATATTATTTTTAAGGACAATAATAGTTCATGTGCAGAATATGCACATGCTGCTTACTAATATGAAAAAAATTAAGATAATGCATGCTCTAAAAAACCATCAGAAATTGTACTGAAAAATATACAAAATATATTCTATTCATGTAAGCATTTCATTTTGATTGTGTTTTTATGGTTTTATTCTTAATATATGTAACAAGTTTCAAAGTGAGCTTTACTTTCATGATGTTCTGAGTTTAAATATTAAGTCAGGATGGCTTTGACTTTATTGAAATACATCTTTTTCAGAATTAAATTTATTTAAAACCAACACACTGTCAAAGCCAAAGCTTTGATAGCATAACACTTCCTGGTGGGAAAATGTTCCATCTGAAAATTTTCAGTCAGGTTTAATAATGGCCTGTCAGAAAATAGTAGAGTATCATTTCTGTTATGAGGGTTAATAAACGTGGGAAGTAAATTCTGGAGATCTAAATGAATGTCTAGAAATTGTATCAGAAACACTCTTTTTTGGTTTTAAGTGTCAAAAATCTTATGCTGCGTATTAAGTTGTGCTAGAGAGTATATGGTATGTTATTCAGGAGAAAAGCATGTTGTTAAGGTAAGTGCAGTACAAAGTTATGAGTGGAGGGAAAGGGAGGAAATTTATTTTTCCTTTGTTAATATTGTTCATTAATAGGATTTTCAGAAGTGCTGGACTTCTTCCCTGGGAGATGAATAATGCCAGTGAGAATGGCTCTGAGTTCCAGCTTCTGGGATATGCATTGTGTTCTCAGGGACTCACCAGAAGAACATTAGCACCAATTATTTCCTGAGCCTGCATTGAGTCAGTCACTTCTTGTGATACTTGTGTACATTTATTTTTAATGCAAATCTGGCTTTGCAAGCACAAAGGAATTGGTCACTTTTCTGATACTACCAAACTGCTGTTCTATATAATGTATGCTATTTTTCTGTCGGAGTCCTGTTAGTAATTACATACCTCCCCTAGCTCAACAAAAGCGTTTCTGTATATAAAAGGACTTTTCATTCCTACTGTAAATTCACATTTAAGTAAGTGAAAGGACTTGGAACTGCTTTTCTAATTGTTATCAGTGTATGTCTGACAGATTTTAGCAACAGCTTTTTCTTTCTTCTATTAACATACTTGTCGTTCATTTTAATTACAGTCAGAGAGGCCATGGCACCTATCAAGTTTAACAGATGGGGTCTTCCTGAAGTAGATCCGGAAACTATGCAAACAAGTGAACCCTGGGTTTTTGCAGGGGGTGACATTGGTGGTCTTGCTACCACTACAGTGGAATCGGTAAATGATGGAAAACAAGCTTCCTGGTACATGCACAGATACATACAGGTGATTTTTTTAAACGTCTTTTTCTTTTTCACATTTCTACCTGCTTTTAGATACTTTAAAAAATAATTTCATTATGGTTTAGATTAAATATACAAGTTTTGACAAACTGGTACCTGGATTGTCTGGTGATTTGAGCATTACAGATTCATTCAGCTTGGATCACATACTTGAGTTTGGGTAGTTGAACCCAGCTTTCTTACATTATCTTAACACTAAAATCCGAGTAACGTTTTATTGGCCTCAGCTCTGAATTCCACTCAAGGGTAGCAAGCCTCTCTGCACAGTGCAAGTCAAAGTCCTAATTGGGTAATTGGGGAAAAGAAGCGAGCCCATCAGTATTAAAAAGTAAAATCTCCCAATAGCACATAAAATAAAAATTAAATACTGCCAAAGTTGTTACCTGGGGAAGACATTTTTAGTGTATTAACAGTTTACAGAACATTCAGATTATCTACACTGGAACCCAAGTTTGCTCTGATGAAGCTGATAAACTGGATTCAAGAGTCTGACAAAAAGATAAACACTGAGTGCAGAGAGGAAAATACTTCAAAGTAGTATTTACCTGAGAAATGTGAATTTAAAGGGTATAGATTTGAAAAGCATTGTAACTGAATGTTCCCTTTTGGTGGTCCTTGTATGTTGCTGACTGAGCACCTCTGCCCTAATTTTTCTAGTAAAAGAAAGAGTACAAAGTCTAGAGGAGCTGCAGAGGAACCGTCAGAGACAGGAGACACAGCCTGTGTGTGGAGAACCAGCTGACAAAGACTGTGTTCATAAGTGCAAGGAACTTTTTAGAAACATGATACATGATTCATTCTCCCACAAAAAGAGATTTGAACAACTGAAGTTGGGACTGTAACAGCTCGATGTCTTTCTCCCCCATCCATCTGCTCAAAGCCTCTTTGATTGCATGTTTGTGCAATTTCATGCTGTTGGGGTCTGATTTCACTTCCTAAAAATACTTCAACTGAAAGCTTGTTGTTAGTATCTGCATATTTTTTCCTCACTTGTTCTAAAGCACTGTTTGTGTCCTGCCTTCTTAGACCCTCTGAAAATGCTGAGTGTGAAACATCTTTAATCCCTGACCTGCTTGCTTAATTTCTCAGTGCACAGTGAATTTGGGTAACTGTGATAGGGATAGGGGGAGAGAGGTGTATCTCCTCCTTTTTGTCTCCTTCCTCTTTAACCTCTAGAAATACATCACTTAAAAACCCTCCTTCATCATGTTGTTTCCTTCTCAAAGCTTGCTCCCCCGCCCC
>NW_020799109.1:20201191-20247109 GCF_003259725.1 Athene cunicularia | reverse complement strand
CCGGAATGTATTTAATACATTGGAAAAAATCTGAATAGTCATGGCTTGAGAATTAGAATTTTAAATCAAGCAGGCTTGTGATATTAGAGCATTTCCGTCACCCTTTGCAGGTTTCAAGGCAGCTTATTCAACCTTACAGTCTCACCAGGAAGCTAATGGGAAAGCCTTACAGCAATCTTCACGGGAAAGTTTCCAAATGTCAAGTGTCACCTTTCCAGCTGTTAGATGAATGGGTTGCCCAGGGGCATTTATTTGGATGTGCAGCCCTTGTAAAATCTGGTCGCTGTGGTGCAGAGTGCTGTAATTTGGCAATTTACTTCACCAGTGTTTGAACCTGGCAGAAACTTTAATGACTGGGGGAGGGTTTGTCTTTTAAAGAAGTTGTTTAGAGAAGGATGGTATTACCCTGATTTTTATAGGGGTAGGTATATGTATGCGTGCATGCCTTTGTGCAGATGTGCGTGCACGCGTTCAATGCACAGCCCTGTGTTCTGGAAACTTCCTATATCAAATGAAAAAACACCCTTACACACTATCTTATTTTCTCTCTACTGTGAGATTCTAAGACAAGCAACCTTCTTGTGATCTGGATATCTGAATCAAGTATACTTTAAATTTTAAAGAAATATATTGACACCATCTATCCATTTGCATTTTACTTACAGGAATAGGTAGTCATTTCCAAAATCGCCAACTATCGCAGAACCAGGATTTATAAATAATGCAGTCAGCCTTTAGCAAAATAAAACTATTCCATGGGATTTCTCAACCAACCCAAGACCATGTCAAAGACTGAAACTCAAAAACCCCATCCTGACTACTTGCAGACTGTTTGAACAGCACGCTGCTTGTATCCCAACCTACTCCAGGCAAAAGGCTAAGCAAACAGATGGGCCTGATATGTGCCCTGCAACTCCAATCACTGCAAGCTCTGGCACATGGTCAAGTGAAGCATGAGATCCAGACTCAAGGACTCTCCAGCAGAAATGCCTTATGTTCAAAACTGGGAGTTATTTACAGAAGCTTCTTGGCTGCTCTTATGCTGGAAACTTTCCATCATTAGTTGCCTAAATATCTCCCACTTCTTAACATATTCCTCCCACTATACGAAGCATAGGTTCATCTCAGAAATTGTTGCCTGCAGCTGTGTCAGGTTAGTTTCTATAAACACGACCAGTCAAAGCCTAACTAAGGATAGTTGTAGTACAACCTATTAGAAAATATAGTCAGTCTTCCTAGAACAGTTCTCTGCAAGTCAGTAGAGATTCAAACAGAATCAGCCCAATTCATGCAACTATCTACTATTCACAACATTTTTTCAGGATTCAACCTTCTTTTGTTATTCCATGGATGAGGTAAAAACTTCTGTAAAATAATCTTGGTGATTTATTAGTGATTACCTAGTTTGGGCATTATAATGGCCCTGACTTTTGTCCAACAGTGACTTTATGATCTTGTGCAGAAGCAATATAGGCTGCTTTTCCCTTCTATGCCTCAGTTACCATTAATTTCTTTTTGATCAGTGAATGGGATTTAATAATATAATAGTTATATTCAGGGTAAGTCACAATTATTGCAGGACTAACTTCTAATTTTCTATGCCTGCCTTGAGAGCAAAGACATTTCTCCCATTGCAATTCTTCCAGTATTTTCTTCCTGGACCACTGCGCCAGCCTTAATGTTTCACTCCTGCTCTATTCATACACTTCCCCGTGGAGCGTTTTCCCATATGTGGCAGTCAAGCTGCCATCTTATTCTCACTAAAATTCCTCTTAAAAAGCGGCTTTTTCTCTCTGGTTCACAATGTTTTCTTTTATTTAAATCTATTTTTTCTTTACTGTAATCTCCCCAGCGTGGACAGTTTCTTTTATATTTCTCCTAGCCTGAAATGTACATGATATGCTTAAAGAATAAAGGGCTGGATCTCAACTGATATAAATTGCACTTCACCAAGACGCTATTCAGTATGAATTTTGAGCACATCACTGTGTTATTTGGACCCAGTATTGTATATTTGCTATTTTTTCTTTATCTGTGCTGCCAAAAAATATGTGGGCTTTGCATGTGAAGAGTATAGTTGTTGATTCTTTTATGAAGTTTGACCATTCTCATATATTCCTCAAGCATGCATGAATGTACATTATTTCATAATCAATACCATAGATGGGTGGTTCCCAGGAAGTCTTTGAAGCTGTTAGTTATGTTGTCTGCTTCTTTTCAGGATAACCAAAGGAAAAATTGAATGTCCCTTTGTTTAGCTAGAACAACATATGAAACATTAGCATGGATACGAGTAACAAAGCACCATTTGCAAAAAGGTGCACTAAATGCAAGTGCAGGAAACCTGGTATTTTAGTTGCTTACCACTGAGTAAAGCAGTATGTCTGTTCCAGCAGCAGAAAGCCAAAGCCAAGAAGGAGCTTAGAAAATCTCTGTCCAGCTGGACAGAGTCCTGAGCAACCTGCTCGACTTGACCCTGCTTTGAGCAAGGGTGTTGGACTAGATGGTCCCCAGGCATCCCTTCCAACCACAAACATTCTGAGATGGTATGAAATAACATATTTAGCAAAGGTTAAACGTATTTAACAAAGTTAAATATTGAATAATCGGAGAGAGGATGGAAGAAGCACATGCAAGGGAGAAAAGATATGTTTTAAGATCAGACTTAAAACCAGAGAAAGCAGGAGTGAGATCAAAGTGTTCAGGAAAACTCTTCCAGGCAGTAGGATTTGTAGAGAAGGCTTTCCCTGAAAAATAACAATAATAGAACTACTCACTTTCACAGCCTGTCTTTGTTTAAGCCCCCAAAATGGAGTTAGTGCATATTGCTGTGGTTAAGAATTTTCTCCATCTGAAGAAAATGAGCATCACAAATTGTATCAGGTCTAAAGCTGAGTTCCTGTCTCTCGGCCCTACACTACAGACTGAGCTGCACTTGCCTCTAGGCATATTCTGGGTAGAGTAAGGTGGGGCTGCTGCATGCAGTGTGCTGGGGATTTTTCACAACTCTGTTCCAGTGTCCAAAAAGTTGCCGTGACTGGAACAATAAGTAATATTGTTAGCTCAGCTGGTTGGTATCAAATTAGAGGAAGAATGGGCCACACTTCTTGTCCTCTATTTTTAAAAATCTAGGGAAGAGTTATTATAAATAAACCCTTGCCTGCAGGCTTTCTTTTCCTATTTGTGCAATGTCAGGGAAATCCTTCATTATAAAGATGATTTTACTTTCAGGAAGCTATAAAACATTTTAGTTTGCCAAAAGTTTTGCTTTGTAGAAAACAACACATCAGGGCTTAGTAAATTTATTTCTTTTATAAGCATTGTGCTGAAAAGAAAAACCAGCAAAAACTAAATAGAGCAAAAAAGGAAGTGATAGGACAGAGGGAGATAAATCTGTGAGGATGTATAGCTACTGAACCTTCAGCTGCATCCTGCCCCAGTGCGTTTTTAAAGACTTAGTTGGTTCTATTGAAATCTTTTTTAATCCTCCCAGTGCCACCTCCACCTGGGCCACCTCATCGTTAACAAACCATTAGGTACATCTTGTGGTGCTTGAGTGTCTTGGGGTGGAATTGTATGTGGTTTTTCTCTTTGTGAGGGAAGTTTGTCAGGAAGAATAGTCTTTGCATATGGTTTGGGAAGTGGATTATGCCCTGTTTGCATGATGGTATGCAGGAGGCAAGGCCTGGTTTTGCATGGATGTATTCAACCACCTGGTTCAAAAGTCTTTCACTGCTTTGGTGGATTTTATTTTTTTGTCTTGTATACAGTTTGCTTTCTGTTTTATCACAGGAAGCTCATTTGGGGTCTCTAGTTAAGAATCACTTTCAAGCAACACTGATTTTAGGTGAGAACAATTTTTCGAGATTCGATTGTCCTGCTCAAGAAAAGAAACAATATAATGTAACTTAACCTGCATATTAAACACTTAATCTGTTTGTCTATAGCAATCTTTATAGCAATCTTTATAGGCATTTATACAAGCAATGAATAGTTTGTGAGCAATCCACATACTGAAATATATTCACAGTGAACATCTGAACAATTCTGGATAGCAAATGAATTAACAAATAACTGCTTTCACATTGGAAAATTACATTTATTACTCACATGTGCACATAGAGTGGAACTGGCCAAAAACCTATCCATAAGTCTGTCTTTGCTGTCATTCTTACAGAATCAAAATCAAAGAGTTCAGTGTAAGAGTTCAGCGTATCAGTGTTGATTTCAGCAGATTTCCCCACTTCCAAATATGTAGGAGACAAAAAGTGCTAACATTTTAAAATTGCTTTCATTTCAGTCATATGATCCATGAAGTTCTGTTTTGTCATTGCAAACAACATTTTGCAGTTAAAATTTTAGATAAGAAAGACTGAAAAAGTTAAAAAGTTGAAATTAAACCCAAAATAATCAAAGGCCAATGCTTTTGTTTTGGTTTGGGTTTTTTCCTTTTTTTTTTCTTTTCCTTTGATTTGTCAGTTAACAAAAGGTTTTGAGATGTAGAGTGCTAGGCTGTTTGGTCTTCTAAGAATGCAGATTCTTCTGGTATAGGAAAACAGCCCTATGGGAGTATGACACAAAGGCAAGACTGAGCACTCCGGAGGGAGAAAATGAGGGATCTCTAGCTTTTTATAAATGGTAGCTGCATCAGCTACTACCTGGGAGAGGCTGTGATACTGAAGGGAGTTTGGTCCCTGGTGTTAGGGATCGTTAAAAATTAGATTTTCTCAAAATGTCCACCATTAGGGACTTGCTCAGGTTCGCATCATTCAGGCTAGGACAATTCCACTGCTCTCAGTGCTTTTAAGCCATCAGGAAATTTGTCCCCCAAATGTATTCTCTCTATCCAAGCAATGGGACCTTCGGAGTCAGAATCTGATACATGAGTCCAGGCAGTTCCAAAACAAAACAGACTTGTGAACTCTCAGATTTTGAACCAGCCTAAGAAACAGAAGGCACTGAAACAAACAAAAAACCTCTCATCCCATCCATGCTTATTAGCTTTCACAGGTAAAAATGGGGTAAATAAGTTCCTTTAAAAAAACCCAGTCCATAAGTCAGCAATTTGTAAGTGATTCAGGTTTTTACTCTTACAAAAAATCTTCCTCTCACCTCCAGTAGCGGTTCTTTTTGTCCTGCTGAAGAAATCTTCATTTTAACAACAGATGAAACTGCTGTGATCTTATGCTGGCATTTTTTAGGAACACAGACTGTGCAGGGCTTCTCTGTGTTAGAAATTCCTGCTTTTTTCTTTGTGATTTTATTGAGTCAACCATCAGAGTGAGCAAAGATTTTAATTCTACCTATCACAGCCTGATTAGGATGCTGTTCAATATCCATACATGGAGAAAGATTTTCTCTCTCCAATTTTTACAGTATTAGATGCAGCATTTACATTGAAAGCTTTTCACTGACTCTTCAGAGAGAGGGTGTCTTTAAAATGAAAACAAAAGTGACTGTGGTGTCACAGCCATAATGCATATACTGTTCCTTGAACCCAAATCAGAGCCTAATTTTAGTAACCCTTAAAGTATTCATGTTAAAGCAATTAACTATTAAAACAATAATGGGTTTGCATATGTTGATATGTTTCCCATTGTGTAGGTAGATAAAATCTTTAAACGGCGGGAAAAAAGGTGGAGGAGTTCAAAATATATTGAGTTACGGCTGAGTGATCCTGCACATGGATGCCCTCTCTCATTTTTCACAAGTCCCTATGCTTTTTATGGATTGGCACCTGGGAAGAAAACTAGGAAGGGTCTCTCTGTGCATACCCTGTTTGTTTTTTGTTTTTTTTTTTTCAATCTCGCTGCTGCTGGCTGCTGTAGGGATCAGAACTGGCTGTTCACAATGGTTGAACAAACCTTTAGACTGAACCAGGCTAGCAGTACAGGATGTAGAATAACTTGTTCCATTATTATTATTCTTCAGTTATTTCCAGCATGGCATAATATTTCAGCATGAATGCTGTTTCGACAGAAGATATGTATGCAAGTGTTTGAATGCTTTGCTGATTTGCGAGTCTGAACACAGAATACTTAAGCTTTGGGTTATTATTTATGAATTATTCCCTTATCAGGGGTAATAATAAATTATGTAACAATGAATCAGCAAAAACTTCTGTGATTTTTGTTTGTTTTTTACAGTCCTTACATGGTGTTGCAGTTTCTACTGTTCCAGAACTACCACTCTTCTATACTGCTATTGATTTAGTAGACATCAGTGTAGAAATGGCTGGACTGAAGTTTCTAAATCCTTTTGGCCTTGCCAGTGCAACCCCTACTACTAGTTCTTCAATGATTCGAAGAGCTTTTGAAACTGGATGGGGCTTTGCTGTCACTAAAACATTCTCCCTGGATAAGGTAAGGAAATATTTTAAGGTATATTTATGTAACCACTTCTTTGTATATTTGAAAAATCTGAATCTTTTGGGAATGTCACTATTAAATCTAGCTAGCATAAACATAGCAGGGAAGGCTGTGGTACATTGTAGAGGTCAATTAGTCTGAGAGGTTCCAAGGGTGCAATGTAAAGGTTGACACAGTTTCTGGTTTTGTTTGCTGTTACATTCTTCCCTTTTATTCCCCAGCCTTTTAATATCAGCCAACTAGTAAGGGTAATAGTCCTTTTTTAAAATATTGCAGTGAAAATGTTTTCTGTGAGGGATCAGAATGCAAAGGGAATGAGTAACAGCTTTATTACACAAATCTTGAAAGGTAGCTTCTATGCCAAGGACTGCCAAGATAAGCCATTGAAACTGAGCTGCATTTGCAATGTGATAATGTGGGTGTAAGCTTGAGGCTGGGTGGCTAGTGGAAGAGAAAGATGGAGGCAACATAAAACAGCCCTACAGAGGGAAGAGTAGTTGTGCTGAAGGTTTGTAGTACAGTGACATAAACCTTCAGTAACATGTAGCGGAAGAGGAAGGTGTTAGAATTAAGCCTTGAAGGCTATGGCTCAGTGTGGCACCTAAAACAAAGCATTCTGTGTAGATTTAAAGTGTGTAATTGCTTGTTTGACCTGAGAATTGCATTCAGGATGGGTTTCTTGTTACTACATTCAAAATGGCAAAATGAGACTGAGCAAGAAGTTTGGACAATGAAGGAAAACAACAGTTTTGATAAATGTAGAGAAAAGAAACAGGATTTGGACTGGGTTATAGATATAGTTTGACTTGTGAAGAGAGGAAGATCTTTGAAAGTAAATCTTTAGGCATAGGCCTGAGTAACAGTATGAATAACAGCTGTGTGTTGTCAACCAGTGGCAAACAGTAGTGTGGGCTGAAGAGAGCTCTTGAGATTAATTTGGAAACAAGGGGCTTTTTTTCTTGGTTCGGAGATGGGATGTAAAACTTTATTGATGGATGGAGACATTAGCAGAAGAGAAAAGGTGGATTTGTTACTCTGCCACATCTACATGGGTAAGTACCATAAGTAAATTAACTATGGAGGGTGGTTCTCTAATATGAGGAAGGTCTAAGGGCAAGGTGCTGTATTACTACAGTATACTGTAAAATATGTCAGACTGGCTTCTTTTGGCACTTAGACCTGAAGAAGCCCTAAGGAAGTAAGTATTCCTCTGGATTGCGATGGATATTCCATTTGACTTCACAGAGTTTCTTATTAAAACAGAAATGTCATTCAAGTATGTTTACAACTGACTTATGTGTATAGCATACCATCAGCTGTAATTATTCAGTGCCTAGGCTAAAGTCAACTCATAGCAAGTACTAAGATGTATTTATTTATTGCTGGTATGCTCACAGTCCTGCCAGACTGCACGTTGATTACTGTGTATCTCAAGAGCTAAACAGACACTGGCTGAGTTCCAGCTTGGGTGGGAGTTCAGGAGGAGAGACATGCCTGTTGTAGGAAGTGATGTTGGTACTCCACTAAGCAGCAGACTCTGAGTCATTTTTCAAATGGCGACTGCAAAGTGTTCCACTGGATGCCATGCTCTGGAGGTGTGACTCAATCTTTCAAGTGAGAGCGCTGCTAAAAGCAAGTACTTTGAGTAGTTATAAAATAGGATTTTTAAAAATAATATTTATTGCAATAATATGCAAAATATTGCAGGTAATGCTTATTTTAAAGAGAAGAAGTTTAGAGAAGTGCTTTGGATGAATTCTAGTGCAGTGATCATTATTTCTAGCTAAGCTTTCTTCTAGAGTTTGGTAGGAGTCAGTAGTCTTTCTCTGGTGCCTCAACTCCTGAATCATATATTCCTGTGTGCAGTAAGACTATGTCCCACCCAAGTACTACCTAGATTTTCTACATCTATTTTCCTAGTAGTGCTTTTCCCACAGGTGTTAAGCCTTAGTATTTGTGACATCATTTGAGATACTTGGCTAGGAGGTGCTGCAGAAATAAAATTACTTTTATTTATAACAGTAGCATGGTAATTAATGCTACGAAAAGAAAAATTTCAAATAGGAGAAGCTCAGTGAGGTACTGCACAAATACTGCTCTTGTTGACTTAATGCTAAAACAAGGAGTTGGTAGAGAATTTGGAATAATATAGGTTGGCATAATGTGCTATCTTTTTAAAAAAATACTTAGCTTCTGATTATGTAGACATAAATCTTGTGCCGTGTTCAGCTGGGAGCAGAATGATTCCTTGGGCTGCAGTACCTATAGAAGTAGAGATTTCAGACTGAGCTGTCCTGCCCAGCTAGTTACAGCTAACTGCATAACAGAACCAGGAACAAAGATTTAACTGAGTAACAGAACCAGGAACAAAGATTTCCTGATTTAGGCCTGCAGTCAGTGGGAGAAGGCAGAGCTGCTCCCCATACAGTACGGTTCCCAAGAGTGGAACAGCTTCTGGGGGGACGGGAGCTCACTACACCTTTGTAGGCAGCTGAAGCTTCTCCACTTCAGCCTTGATTGTGTATGATACAAGCAGGATTCTGTGTTCATCCCTCATCTCCTCATTTTATCTGTCCTGGTTAGGTTTAACTTGTGAGCTTCTTTCTTATTTGCAATAGTTAAAGGCCAAGCATAAACTGCCTGTGTGGCACTGGAGAGGTTAGCAGCAGGAGAAATGCTCCCTCTTCCAGAGCCAATTACTGAAGTCACCACTGTGTTCAGTCACTGATGGGGAAACCAGTGACCTCCCTTTTGACCATGGGCATCCATTAGCACTTTAGCAAAAGTGACTGATGCAGGCTATATTTGAGTGACATATAGCTAGTCAAAAGCACGTACAGCCTAACCACAGATTTCCATGCATTAACTACTGTGTGATGGAATAAGATCAGAGAGAAAAGCAGGATAAATCTTGGAAGAAAGAGATCCGAGGACACAGATAAAAAGGATTTGAGATCTGTGATTCTCCTAAGACAGAGGATTCATTTCATGTGAACTTTTCCCTCTTTCACTACCTACCACACAAAACTCTTCTAAAATGCTAGACTAGGGATCCCTGCAGCCCATGAAAGGCCATACTCTCTTGTATGGGGGAACTCTTGGATAGCAATGCTGCAGTTCTAGCCCTGGACCATAATTTACTCCCCCAGTCTTCCCAACTCTCATCTGTCTTGGCCTTACCTTGAAAGCATCAGATGTTGCCACAGAGGGAGTTAGCATAGCACTGTTTCGTGCTGTGCTCACTCCCTTTTCAAACACCCACATACTTTGCTGCATAATTGCCTTCATGACAACCTGCGTAGCATTTTCTGTTTGTAGGGTGAGGATTTCAAGTCTGAGTGATTCAGCAAAAGTTTGTTCTTGCATACTACTGTACTATTGTTGAAACATAAAAAAAGAGCTAACATGAGAAATAGCTGAAATTCCTTCACAGTATTTATACCTTGAAGTATACTGTACTTTAAATATTTTAGAAGGTACTGGGTATTATAGCATAATGCAAATATTAATTATAGGGTGCTGTGTGTGTAGGTATCTGTGAGGAGGATAGTGACTTGCAGAATTTTATTTACCTAATTAAACATCTCTTCACAGCTGCTTTAGTATCAAGTAGATTTGATTTTTTCCAGAAATGCGAATAACTGCTTTTAAAATGGGCTATCACTAGGAGAGACAAATGGTAGCAGAATAAAGTCCCTTCGCACACCTTTTCCTACATTCATGTCTTCCCTTTTTTGACTGCAGGATCAATAGCTCTTTGCTCTGTTGGTTCAAATAGTATTTCTGTCTTACTCAGATAACTCTGTGCCGCAATGTATTATTTGTAAATTCTGTTGGCAAGCTATTGAAGGGAAATGGGGGAGCTGCATATCACAGGGAAATGGGGGAGTTGCATATTGTAGAGTCCACAATAAATAAATACCAATTATTACATTTTTCAGAGCTTAGATGAACGGAAAACTACCTGCAGAATGAGAGATACTGCATTAATTAAACAAATAACTGAGTGGGAGTTTTTTAATAGAAGTGTTATACGGAGCTAGTTTATTACTTAAATATTGTTTAGTACACAAAATTTGCTTTAAAAACTGTATTCAGATAGTTTGTATAAACATAGTATCAAAATAAGTCAGACATTATATGAAGTGTGCACACCTCTATACTACATCCACTACCACCGTGAGAAGTTTCTAGCAGAAACTGGGGTTTTATCAACTGAATTCAGGCTTTGTTGTTCTCTCACTGCTTTGTATGAACTGCTTAGGAAGAAGAAAAAAACAACTGGAATAGCAGAAATGTTTGCTTTGATTTTTAGATGCTTCCTTCTAAAATTTAATTCTGATTAATCAGACACATCTGTCTTTATTCTGTTGTGACATGCATTGATTTGTGATGCTGTCACTTTCAATAATGTGGAAACAGTTGCCTTTATTATGAGAACTGGCAGAAATCAACATGCAGACTAACTTCATTTTTAATCTTTAATTTTTTTTTTCATTATATATGGAGCAAGTTGCACGGATGATTTTAAAAACAAAGCTACAATTAAAAGTAGGTTAAATTTGAACTAAACCATAGTGGAGAAAACTTTGCAGCCATAATATATGCTTATACAATTCACTGATGTAGATTTTACACTACATTTTCGGAACCATTTCTAAATTAAAATCATTGCTGGTAGAGAATTAATTAATTTACCCAGGATATATCACATTTCTATGTGCTGTTACTACAATATACATATTCAGGCTGCAACTAGTTTCCTCTCTGTACATTTACACTGTGTGTACCTCGCTTCATAATTGAAGGTAGTAAAAAAATCATGGTACAATGACGCATTGTTTTCCATAACATTAGTATTTCACAGAAGTGAATCTGTATTACAGAATGTATATTTTTGTATGATATTACAGCATAGTAATTTAGATTAAACTAGTTATAATTTATGGTGCCAAGCCAAAAAGCTATTTAAGATGCATTAAAATGCAGAACCATGACATTTGAAATTCTGATGTTCTTAATATGACAAAGGTTATTCTATGGAGTTTTGCTATAATATGAAATATTAATATTTCACAATACAGTTTTGATGAAGTACAATTTGCCTAGCTTGCATATGATAAAGAAATTAAATGCTTACCAAGGGAGTTCAGTGAGAATTAGAGCCCTGCCTGAACATCTGCTTGAAATGTTATTATCCTGTCCTACTGGCAGCATTGCTCCCTCATTGTTTTTCAAGATTGACAGCTGAATATTGTACTGATTTCTGCAGCAAATATGTTTAGGTGAACTTTGTTTCATTTTTAAGGAATTTAGAACATGCTTTTGATTTCCATCCTATAATTTTTTTTTATACTTTTGACATTTGTAGATGCCAGATTGAGGTCTAGTATGCTGTAGCAAAGATAGACCATTGACTTGCAACGAAATGCCAGTTGATATCTCAGTAAACAGAAATATTACTATTCTTTATTGTGTGGTCTGTATGAAAGCTGTATGGGCTTTCTTTTGGGAGACAAATGATCAGATTGTTAATGTCAAATATAAAAAGGACTGTTTGCCTTTCTACTAAATAACATCAGACAACTTTTATTAGCTACTATTTTTGAACAGAAAATGGGCATTTTCCAGGACTCCTTAGCATACAAAACTCTCTGAGTTAAAATACTTTTTGGTTTTAGAAATTTTAAAATTATTATTATTGGTCTTAATATTCTTATGAGTTCTTTATGCATCTTACTTTTTTCCATATTTCTGAAAGCATTTTAATAAGATACACCAGCTTTATTGTTCCCCAGTTTTTGCATTTCTGAATCACTGCATAAAATCAGCAAAGTTTAACAGGGAAAGTAAAAGACTATTGTTGGGAAATGCATGTAATGTAATTATTATTTTTTTTTAAATGCTGTAGCTACGCCATTGTATTTTACTTGAAAATTTTTATACAGAAAAAGTTATTTGGCTACAATAAAGGAACAAATCATTCTGTGAATCTGAGAAAGTGGCAGGAAAACAAATTTTTCTTCTTTTTCCTCAAGAAAAAGTATTTCTCTGATATGGTCAACTTAAGGGACAGATCTCATATCTACTTAGTTTTACCCTATCCCTGACCCAGTATAAAAAAGCTGGAGGCTAATAACTTTAATAGCTTCAAAATTCCTGTCTGAGGAGCTGGAGAAGATATCTTTGACCATTCCTCCTTCTCAATCTGTTCATCTGGGACTGTAGAGGCATGGCAGATCTTCACCCTGGAGGTATCCTAGTCTGGAGAGATGTAGCATAGCTCGAACAGCACAGTGAAAGCAGAGAGACCAAAGAGTCCGGAACTGAGCGCTTTAATCAAGTCTTTACTGATAAACCAAGCCCCTTCCTAGCATAGCTGAAGTCTGCACTAAGTAGATGTACACCTTAAATTGTTGTGGGCGTGCTTCTTGACACCCATGAATTTGCAAGTGAGGTAGTTTGGACTATTTTAATAATCTGTTTTTACCATTAGTAAGTCTGGTTATTTTGGCAAAATAATAATTTGAATGTTGAAGATCATGAACTGCCTTTTTATAGCAAGAGTTTAACAACTGTCTGTAAAATGTCTTTGTGATTGTATTTATTACTTTAGAAATGTAAAACTTGTTACAAGTACATGATAAAAATTAAACCTCTGGGCAAATGTTTAGTTCCGCTCTTCCTGTAGCATTAAATATTGCAGAAATTCTGCATTTCTTCTGCAATGAGAGCCACAGCACAGAGTCTCTCATGGAGAAGTGTGTTATCTCAAGGCACGGAGCACAGTGTGAGAACTCGTCAGTGGAAGGCTGTGCTGGTTTTTTACCGGGATGGAGTTGATTTTCTTAATGGTGGCTGGTATGAGTCTGTGTTTTGGATTTGTGCTGGAGGCAATCTTGATGGTGCAGGGGTGTTTTTGTTCTTGCTGAAAAGTGCTTGCACAGAGTTAAGGCCTTTTCTGCTTCTCACACCACCCCACGGGCAAGTGGGCTGTGGGTGCACAGGAGTTGGGAGGGGCAGCTGACCCTAACTCAAAGGGATACTCCACACCGTAAGGCATCATGCTCAGCATATAAAGCTGGGGGAAGAGGAAGGAGCAGGGGGATGTTCAGAGTTATGACATTTGTCTCCCTGGGTAGCTGTTGTGTGATGGAGCCTTGCTTTCCTGGAGGTGGCTGGGCCCCTGCCTTCCGCTGGGAGTGGTGAATGGGTTCCTTGTTTTGCTTTGCTTTCATGCACGGCTTTTGCTTTGCCTATTGGGCTGTCTTTGTCTCAGCCCACGAGTTTTCTCACTTTTGCTCTTCTGATTCTCTTCCCCCATCCCACCAGGGGTGAGTGGGCGAGTTTCTGTTTGATGCTTAGTTGCTGGCTGGGGTTAAACCATGACAGTTGTTTTTTGGTGCCCAACATGGGGCTCAAAGGGCTTGAGGTAATGACAGATTTGACTGGAATGTGCTAGATCAAATTTGTAGCTGTTATTACTGGTTTAGCTATTAATTGGCAGGCTCCTGTGCTTGTCATGAGGCTTGTTTGCCTCACTGTATATTATAGTCTAGTGCTCGTTAGTGGTGCTTTTTTGCTTTCTCTGCTTGCTGTTCTACTTATCATCTTACTCTGCTGTGCCTGGGAACGTTTTGATAACGGCAATGGCGATGCGCCTGGGCTGGCAGATGGCCAGGTCATCACTGCTGTTTCTGTGCTGCTGTACTGGACAGGCTGGAACTCCAGTGTGAAGGGACTGTGACCTGTGAATGAGTCCACGTGGGAGCAAGACACCCTGAAGCATCTGTGGCTGTGAATAAGTCCACACCCAAACTGGTACATCTCAAAGTGTCTGTGGCTGTGGTTATGTCTGTGCCTCAGCAGGTGTACCTCTGAAGGGATTAGATAGGTCTACAATGGACTGGATAAGTCCATGCTGGAGAATGTATACCTCGAATCATCGGTGGCTGTGGGTAAGTCCCTGCTGCAGCAGATGCACCTCGAAGCATCAGTGGTTATGCACAAGTTCATGCTGGAGTACCTCAAATCGTGTGGCAAAGAGGGATCTGTCACACAAGGGTGTGAGCATTGAGTCAGTAAACCTGATCTGTGCTAAAGGACAGATTTTTACAGAGATCAGTAGGATGCTTTCCTTATTTTCTATTTTCCTTCCATTCACCCTCATGAGGCAGAGCGAGCTTAGCTGTAACTTTTACGGCCTATGCTTCTTGAACTCATTTCATAAATTCCATAGAGTGTTTAAGCCAGCAATGATGTACCTTCCTCAAGGTTGGACACGAAGCCAGCCATCAAAGGTAAAGCTAGATACATATGTAAAACTGGTTCTTGGTAGGCTACAGGTTCCTCAGTTATGTAGTTGTCTAAAGATTCATTTTCTGTTCATCTATTTGTTTTTTACAGTGTTTAGAGATTGTTTCTTTTTCATGTCTTTTTTCTGCTGGACCCAATAGTTTAAAAGAGTAGAGGAACAATGCACTAACATATACAAAGTGTAAATTTGATCATTAACCTTAATCTCGAATATATTAGGCTAAAAGATTTGTAACCAGTCTTTTAGGTAGTTTTTAATCTGAAAACTGTTTATATTTTAATGAAACTCATTGTGCACTTAGAGTGGCATAGCTGAGAAGCAGTTGCAGTGAAGTTTGGAAGAGCATAAAGACTGCAGTACTGAATATTTTGCTACTTAAGCTTTTCTATAAAAAATATCTGCCAAAAGTAGGAGTGTTCATTGCTGTTCAGCATAATATGTGGTGTTCTGGAAGTGACCAGTAATAGAGAGATGTGATTTCTATTTGTAGTGCAACTATTAACCATTCAACCAAAATGGATGCAAATTTCACAGCTGGCTAAAAATCTGAACAGTATTCCTTTTTATGTTGAAGAAGCTGCTTTGCTCTTTACTACCTTTGCTTTATTTACCTTATTCTTCTGAAAATATCTGCAATATTTAACAAAAGAGAGACAAAGAGTGCAGCCATGCATGATTTTCCAAAACTGCTGAGATTCTCCAGCTCTTAATGTATCTGAAGTACTTCACCTTTTTTAACATCACATCCTAAATAAACAGGATTCTAAAAAGCAAATACGTAATATACTTGTGTAAAATATTATTCAGATATCAATTGCTGTAGTTGTTTTGTATACCCTTGGAAGGTTGTTGGTAATCTTGGCAATACCTCAAATAATTTTGCGTCAGAAAGGAATTCAGTCAAAAAGGCAATTTCAATGTAAACTAGAAATTACCAAGTGTAATTCTGAAATTTATAATTTTCACACTTAAGTTTCATTCTCAATTCAGATTTGTTGCAAACTCTTTTTAGTATTTTTTCTTTCTTCAAAAAAACCAACTGCATATGTTGTGGCATTAATGTATTTAATAATTTATTAGACAAACTTGTAGTTTATTTTTATTAATAGTTATATTTTTAAATGCCTATCTAAAAGAATCACAGTGTAAGGCCATATTTAACATTTTGAACTTTTCTTAGCACAAATTACATAAACTTGCCTATTTTTTTGGATTGTCATGATGCATTTAATAAACAACCACAGATGTTCAGGAAAAAAATACTTATTTTGCCATTATATAGTTCAGAAGTTTCCCTCCTGTCAAGCCACTGAATCCCCCCCTCCCCATTTTGTTAAGTGTGTGTGTGTGTGTGTGTCAGAGTTTGGGGTTTTTTTTCATTTTCACATTTTAATGATAAGAAAATCCAGAATGCAATCCAGACTTCAGTAGCTCTACTGAGATGCTGAAGGGGAATACAGGAAAAGTGGTTTTTATGCTTCAGTTCTCTAATTTACAGTTCAGCATCTTTGCTGAGGCCTGCATTCATTGCTGTGGTTAAATGTTGGCTTCTGCAAGACTCTAGGTGACACTTTGGGACCCCACCTCTGGCCACTAACATTATCAGGCTCCAAATGTATTGGGGAAGATCTCTGGTCACCAGCTAGTTGTTTTTGCTTGATCTGTGCACATTAAATGGTTGCCCTGCTGTTGGATGAGTGCTTTTGCCCATCTCCACCAAGAGAAACATAAGAGAGCTGAATCTTTGGCCTATTGCCCAAAGATTCCCAGTTGGACCACACAACCTGCAACATGTTTGCAGAAATGCGGGCCCAAACTGACTCTACATTGACAGTCTTACATCAGTGTAAGCATGTATGTGGTGGTGTATAGCTTGTATTTAAAAGTTTGCAGACATAAGCTGAAATGATATAACTAGCTCTAAACTGGCGTATGCTTCTACACACAGGTTTACAGGGTTTTATCTTAATAATTTTTCAAGAGATTCTGGTTATAACAGCGTAGCCTTTATGTAAGAGAACATGCTTTCCTAAATGCTCAAGTTATCTCAGGTCTTGAGTTCCCACTTGGTAAATTAAACTGGTAGGGTTGTGTTTAACATCTGATTTGCCCACACAAGAAGAAAGCAAAGAGCTGATTTTTGAATTTCATGGTGATATAATTGCATTTACTCCTGATTGACGTTGTTGCAAAAGCAGAATGAAGTTCCATATGTTTAAAAAACCTGATAGGTTTTTATGTTAAAATACCTATTACTAATGCAAAGCTGTATGTGAGTATATTCTAAATAACATTTCATATCTTTATTTGAGATTTACAATTACCTAAATATTTCATTATAATAGCGATTGTGACTTTATGGGACTCCATTCTTCAGTCAGAAAGTGTAGGATTTTTGTCAATAAATCTTCTAGAGTTAATTGCAGCAGAAGACAAGTGTGTCCATCCCATGAACTTTGGAAGTACTACTTTAAGAATTATCCAAAATGCTTTTGTCACAGCTAATTGCAAAATCCAGGTTTTGGTCTATAGAAAAAGGAGATAGAAACACACTTTTTTAACATTCACTTAATGTACATATTATGATAGTCTTTAATTGTATGTTCTCACATAGTGTATCAATAAGAGCATACAACTTTAGATTTGTGTGGAGGATTTTATACTATAAAAAATTATTTCTACTGAATTACACTAATGTCATTGAATTATTATCAAGTACTGACTTTTTATACTTTAAAATAATCTACTTTGACTTTCCTGGTGGATTTGGGGCCATGAAGCAGTTAATTACAATGCTAACTATAGGTTTCAAAATCAGCTATCAGCACCTTTTCACTGTTCCTCAGCCATATACTTAAACCTACAATATGTAAGTAAGTTTACAATTTTGTTTTTTCTTAACTTCTGCTTGCCTGACTTCTCTGATAATTCAGTGGAATATAAGAGTCAAAAAAAAAAAATCCTAAAACATATTACAAATGAAAAAGTAATAAACTAATGTTATAGCTGGATGTTTTTTCGTTAGCAGCTGACCTTCTATTGCTAGAAAAAAGAAAGTCTTGGCTAGAAGACAGTTCAATAAATGAACAGGCTATATATTGATCTTTCTCCCTCTTCCCTTATTATGTAATATGATTTCCCTTCCTTTGCAAGGGCTGCTGTCGTACAGGATGGGGCTGGGATCATGGTCGTGGAAGCGTATGGGAATGTGTAGACTAAGGAAGGCTGTCACAGCAGTCAATAAGATCTGAGAGGTGTTGACTAATTGCCTGCTAATTACACAGTAAATTGTCTAATTAAGCTGATGGTTAATTAGGGTACGCTTGCACAGCAGTCTTGTGGAATTTTTGTCTGATGTCTGGGAAGCAGCTTGTGTAATTGGCAAACTGGTAAGGACTGGCAGAGAACATGACTGGGAAGCACGCTGCCAGTAGATGACAGAATAAGGATGCGTTTGCACAAAGGTTGTCATGTGAACACTGAGGGGTTTGTTAGCCTTCTTCAGCTACGTGGCAGCGGGCGCAATGAGAAATTTAACTGAAAGCTATTGGAAGCTGTAAATAAAATAAGGTTAAAGCATGTAATATTAGAAAAGCAGTGACATGTGCTCTTCTCATTTTAGTCCGAATTTGGACTTCAGATAAATACAGAGTACCAAAATTCTTCTATAAAGAACTTCACCGAACTGTGCAATTTGACTGTGTAACTATTGTATTGTGATCTGTTTAGTGGAGTCACAAAATTATACTGTTTCCCAGGATATTCTATTTGTATGTCGATGTTGAAAATGTATAGATCTTAATAAGGATGCTCGGCAGCCATCATAACCATCATATATAGTGTTCTGAATCTTCGTTAGGCATTGTGTCCATCCCTAGATGTGACAGAGTATGAACAGGTCATAATGATGCTCTGAATTAAATGTGTATGCAAAATCTGTAAGTATAATATGATTAATGAAAGTGTCTGTATTCCAGAATCTGACCCGAAACTGTTGGGAGTATTAAACAGTGAGAATCTGGACAGTACAGGAGTATAGACACCAATTCAGCAAAGCATCAATTCTCTGTGATTTAAATTTATAACTCAGTAAAATAGTGTGGTACATGCACTTAAAATTAATTACAAATGTAAGCTTCCCACAGAACCAGCAGAGCACGGTACAAGACTGGGTCTTCACATATTGCCAAGATTTAGTTTTGAGCTGTGTATCAGCAAAATCTAAGAAAAAAATGACACTTTTGTATATCATGACCTCAACCAAAAATAGTATGTGTATATATATTTATTTGTTAAGAATGTTTTGATGTCACTTGAGCAATGTGAAGCTTAATATACACTTTCACTCTTGGAAATGATATATTGTTTCAGAGGTCCCCACATTTTTACTTTATAACATTTGCAATATGTGGTTCAGGAACAGTGTCTTCCTGGAACAAAAATGACAACAGAGTGAATTCTAGATCAGGATTGCTGCTGAAACTGTCGATTTTATTTTTTCTTTTTAATTTAAACAAAAAATATGTTTATTCTCCCATAGAAATAGATTTTTAAAAAAAATCAGCATTTGAGAGTAAATTATACTTTCTTGGAATTAATGGAGCCGTTTTTATCCTGTGATCTTGCTGCTTCTACTTTCCTGCACCTTCACAGTTAATAATACCTTTATGTAGCACGCTCTGCGTTGTGAATTTTTATGATTTTTCCTTCAAAAATAATTGAGCAAAATCATGGTACGCTGAGGGCATTCTCATTGTGCCAGTTTATCAGACATGGGACTCCAGACACTAACAGGCTGATCTAGAAGGCCTTAAGTCTTCTCCGAGGGGGTTATACCAATAATTGTAACATTGCTCAGAATTTATTTATTTTCACAGAATAAAATGCTATGTTTCCCCTGCATCAGATTCAGTGAATTGTTGCATAAAATGAAAAAGGTGTAATTCATTGATTCAACCATGCAGGGAGGCCCTATGTAGCTAATCTGCTTTTAAATAAAATATATTTTAAATTTATATTTGATATTTACGTGTATGTTTTTCCGTATCCATCAGCTCATATTCAAAACCAAACTTGGTGAATTTTTTTCTTTACTGTTTTTTAAGGATTGTTCCTTAAAATTATTGGAGAAATTATTCTTTTTTTTCTCTGACAGCACATTCAGGAACAAAGAATACTTCAGCCAACTGCAGGAACTGAAAGCATACAGTGCAACCATCACACTTGCTTTCATTTTCTATCATGGGGCAGCAAACAGATATGATACTAATGCATTTTATTCTCTGAAGACAGAGAAAGTAGTTCAGAGGATAATTGTTACCTTATTACGTCCTTCAAAAAGAATTTCTGGCACATTATTATGATTTATGATTTAATAAATCACACAAACAGAAGAGGATGTTTCTGGTAATTCACATGATATAGTAAATGTATGTATGTAAAGCCCTATTGCAACATCAAAATCTGTAATAACAAAAAATTGTGTGGCAATAATGCTGCTGTTAAACAACAAATTACTAACTTTTTTGAGAGATCATGGGTTTTAAAAAATGTATTAATTTTTTCATATGCAGTTGTATCTGTATTTTATAATTTATCTGTGCTTTATTGTGGAATAGATAAAAAATGGAAACGTTTCCCAAATGTCCCTAATGCATTCTTTCCCAAAGCATCTTCATTGTCCGTTTTCAAACATCATGCTTAAACAATGGAGTCAGAGGAGCCTGTTGTCGGCACATTGTCGGTGTTATGTTCAGGTTTATTGCCTGTGATGGTTCTCTCCCTGTGCAGTTCAGGAGGGTTCCTGTTTGCCACCCTTTTATTTAATGTGTATATCAAGCCATAGAGAAGGTTTAGTAAAGTGACATTGATTGAAGTGTTTTCAATATGTCGAAACTCAGCTTTATAACTCTTGGCTGATTTAGCTTGAGCAGTTGATTGCATTATTCAGTGTTTGTGGGAGACTGGGGCATGGTTGAGAGCATGCTGAGCAAAAGTCAATCCAGACAAGATAGGAGTAATGCTGGGATCGTTAGAGGAAACATCCAGAGGCTACGGCAAGAGAATTATTAGTCCTTCTGGCTGGGGGATGTAGTTCCATTCCAGGCTGTAGCTGCAACAGCAGATAAGAGCCAGAAGCCTACACTCCTTTTATTTTCTGAATGCAGGCCTTGCTAAGTATATCAATGCCTTATATTTCAAGATTAACATACTGCCAGTGCATGCTATATAGGACGGGGTCTTAAATCTATCCAAATATTGTAAGTAGTGACAAACTTCATGGCTTGAATGCCGTGAAGAGCCTCACTGAGGAATTAAAAATGCGCCCAGCCCATCCTGGCTGTTTTGGGTACACTGGAGGGGAAGGGGTTGCTGGCAGGGCATCTGAATGTTGCATATGCTTGGAGTTTTTGCCCTGGGGTGATCTATAACAGCCCGAGTGTCTTAACTCCATGCACAAACTTAAAAAGCTTGGTTTTCCTCCTTAGCTTTGCCAGAATTGAGGAAAGGGTGAATATTGTGTTTCTAGTTGCTACTGGTTTTTTTATTATTCTGTTTAAGTTTATGCTGCTGCCAAGAGCACTGTTCTCGGAAGGTCAGTCGATTGCTGCTATTGTGTAGGAGGTATATTTTAAAGACTGCCAGGAGTACCTGGAATAGGTGGTTTCACATGAAGGTAATGCAGATCTCAAACACATAAATAAACAAAATCTTATTTTCCTATTTTCTGGGTATATTTAAACTCAGATGAATTTTTCTGCTTACATTTATGACTTTTTTGTTTCATATCCAGAAAAGTTTTGTGCCTTTAGGGAGAGCAGAATATTGGAGTCCATGTCTGAATTTTTGGAGTATGAATTTTTGAACATCACATTTTTTAATGGTTATATTTTGTCATTTCTTATTCCAGGCTAAAAATCTGCATTTATCTTGGGTTAAAATTGAACAAATCTATCAGTCAGAAAATTCGTAAGAATATATGATATTTTTTTTTCTAGAAACAGAAAGCTTAACCTGGAAATGCAAACATAATCTTCACTTTACAGTAAAACGGTATATATCCAAATACATAGTTTTCTCTACTTGAGCAATTTCATTGTCATAATATCATCTACATTTTCTTTTCCATTCTAACTCTATTGTTGGAGAAAACTAAAAGTATATGAAAGAGAGAGTAAGAATGTATTTGAGAGTAAAGTATTAAAACTATAAACCAAAGAACATAAATCTTACAGCTTCTTTCTTATGCCCCTCTCTTCGGTACTAAAAGTGATGCTTTGCTACCATAACAAAAATTTTTCTTGGTGTGTTTTGAGAGTTGCATACCTGAAGATATTTACGCTCTGTCTTGTGATGTTTGTTTCATTGCTTTTGGGGGTTTTGATTTGCTTCTTGCATTCCTTCTTTAACACAATTTAAAAAATTAGTGCCAGAGAGTGCAAGGATTTAATGAGATTTAAATTACCAAAAGATAACGGTTTCTACAGGAAGAGACTGACAGATTTCAAGCTCTACTACTAATATGTGTGATGGTTGAATTCATACGAAGGAGAGACTTCCTTTTGTGTTAGACATCCTCCATGTGTAGCTTGCTTCAATTATGTTCAAAGGTTCACATTCCCACCATGCCTCTTCCTTATCCTTATGTATGTTCCTTGTCTTTTAAGAAGTCTTTTGTCAACCAACCATTTCTGCTCTTAAATGAGCTTTTATCACAGGCAGTGGACAATCCATATTTGTTTGATTTTTGCGGGATGTACTGGACTGCTTCCCATTTCTGATGTAGATGTTGGAGCACAACATCACCTATATTCCTGATCTTCTATCTATATACAAGAGTTCACAGTGTGCTATCTGGTATTCAAAAGCATGACATTATTTCCTGTTTCAAAATAATATGACTTAATGGCATAATTGAGGATGTAGTATTTGCATTCAGCATGCATGTTTACAGTGAAGTGTTGATATAGCTAAGCTCTTATGGACAGAAACATGAAATGCAACGGAGAAAAACATTTTCGATACAATAGAAATGAGTGTTGTTTATTTTAAGAGATCTTATGTAAACGTAACTGGGGGAGGGAAAGCAAACCAGCATTTCTAGCCAATCCATGCCTGCACACATGTATCTCTTCTGGCTGGAGCTTTCCCCTTTGGTGCCATTAGCATTTTCATTTCAAAAAATGACAGTCTGCAGTGGAAGCAGTAAAAATGTTCAACCTGTGGTTTAAATTATTGATTTTTTTGAATATTGAAGCTGTATTTCAAATGGGTTTTGTTCGAGTTACTTCTGGGTAGAGGGTTCCAGAGGTAATTTGATATCTAAAAGCCTGTGTATTTCAAAGCTGTTTCAGTCTTTTGAGTTCCTTCAGTTGATCAGCTGATTGGGTAAAATACCTTATTGTCTTCTGAATTGCAAGCAATAGATAAACTGCAACTCAAGGTTAGCACATAGACTAGCATACAATGCTCTTGGTGATTTATTATGTGTACTCAGTGTCCAATCAACAGACAAAAATAGCTCATTTATTTTTAATGTGGTAACTTATCTTCACTTAAAATAGAAAAAATCTTTTGAGGTGCTCATATTCACGATTTAGATGGGGGGAGCTCAGTCATCTGTATGGCTAAGTAATGTTGCATAATTAAAATTAGGTGAGTTCATGTTATAGAATCCAGTATGTGTAAATAAAAAGTAGATACATATATTTTCACAAATAAATTGTCTTATACTACTACAGAACAGAATGGCTGCAGTGAGACAGAAGTTGCTTTTAAAGAATTGCAGTACAAGCAACACTCATGTTTATATATGAATATTTTCATAAAGGTCTGAGTTGAGATGGTTGTGCATTTACAATGTGTAGGAAGGTAGCCACTGTCAGCATCCTTTTATTCACAGGAGAAAAAAAAATTGTATTATTTTAATAAGGCTAAGATCTTACAGTGAAGCTATATTGGAATGCATACTGGAGTTCATGGGTACCATGAAAATGAAATTAATTGCAGCAATGGGCTCAGTTAAGAAGTGTTATTATCGTTGGTGACACTAAATATCATAGAATAATGGGATGATTCAGATTTAAAACAGACAGATTTTTTTCCCTTAAATAGGCTGTGGGTTAAAGAGTACCAAACTAAAAGAATGTTTCACTAAAGTACGAATTATGCAAATTCAAAATTATGCAACTTATTTTGCAGATATGCATATATAGTGCATATATGTTTATATAAAATTCAAATATATGAAGATAAGTCATGAAAAGATGTATGGCATAAAGAGATTATATAATGCTCAATTGGTTTCCCTTCTACAATCTCTGGTTTCTGTGATTGTAGTTTAATAATTTGTCAAAAAGTTAGTTGATATTCTTGGGATACTGCACTTCAATGTTTTGCATTGTTTAGTTTAGTTTAAAAACTAGCATTTAAATACCATGAGGATTAAAGTTTCTGCTGTATCACTGTGTGCACAAAATAGTCTTACCCTTGCTGCTGCTAGATGTGCAGCAAAGAAGCCTGCACGGCTCTGTACTCGACTAACCAGTGTTAATTAGGGGTAGGTTGTGTAAGATAAGCAGAGATGTAAAAAACCAGATTCCTCTGCCTCCAAAAGCAGAAACATGCAATCCATACTTGCCTATATACTTTCTTGTTTTGCACATTAAGATAAATGAGCATTGACTATACTGTATAGGTTAATCTCCATACCTGGGGATACAACTTTGGGCTGAGAATAAAGTATCAATAATTCATGTCTGTCAGGATGCGATCTGGCTGTTGGGAGTCATTGCTGGCTGTCACAAGGCATTCTGGATATCAGGAGGTGTGTGCGCTGTCACAAGGTGTGCTGCATATCAGGAGGCATGCTGCCTGTCACGGGGCATGTTGGATTTCATGAGGCGAGCTGGATGTTGCGAGGCAAGCTGGCTATTGGGAGGCGTGCTGGATGTCGGGAGGTGTGCTGAATGTCACGAGGCACGCTCTATGTCGGGAAACGAGCTGGCTGTCGGGAGATGTGCTGTCTGTTACGAGGCGTGCTGGCTGTCGGGAGTCATGCTGGATGTTGCAAGGCACGCTGGATGTCCCGATGCATGTTGGATGTCAGGAAGTATGCTGGATGTCACGATGCCTGTTGGATGTCATGAGGCATGCTGGATATCAGGATACATGCTGGCTGTTGTGGGGCCTGCTGGCTGTCATGAAATGTGCTGGATGTCAGGAGGCATGCTGGCTGTCAGAAGGCATGCTGGATCCCAGTGCTGTGGGGCTCTCTCTGGTCTCGATGCAAACTTGACTTCATTGCCCTTGGAATGAGACTATGCGTGCGATCTGGCACGTCAGCAGCAGGTATATCCTCTTCCTCAGTGAGGTTTTGCAGTGAGCTGGTCTTTAAATTCCACAGTTCTGTGGTAGGAAAAAGGATGGGAAGGCATTCCCTATGTCATATTTATCTAATCAAAGATTTCTTGTGGGACACCAAAACATATTTCTCCTTGTACAACTTTGTGCATGACTTTTTACATTTAGCATCAGAAGGCTTTCGAATCCTTGTCCCAGTTTTAAATCAATATTCTATTGAAATAAATGGAGAGCCTGCAGGTCAGGCTGCCCTCTCCAGCTGAGGACAGATTTATTCTTAGTATTCCAGTTTTGAGCATGCATAAGCCTTTTGTAGCATGTCTCAGCTGGCTCTGCCATTAATAGTGCCAGAGATCTAGCTACTGCCATCGTATAATTTCTTACACCCCTGTGGCAGTAGTAGTGGGAACATTTACCACAGATTCCCTAAATGAAACTCTAACTCAATTGTAGTCTCTAACAACCACCTTCCTATTGATTTCAAGGGGAACAGACTTTATGTCTACCGTATCTATGTGTGTCTGCTAGATCCTCTGATGAGCATATTTACTTAACTGACAGACCTGAGCAATGACTCCAAAGACTGCTGGGGTTTGGGACCTATTATACATTTAATGAGAAAGAACATGGTCAGCTCAGAATAATTTTTTTCTCAGTGGCAAACAGGAGGAGCATCTTGGTAGGAATTTCCATGTATCATGGCTACTTTCAGTTCTCACAAGAGTATTCTAGTGAACTTTTCTTTTTTTTTTGCTTTATTAAATTTGTGCTTTATGTCCCACGGGGCTGATTTTTAAAAGCCAATAAAATGCTTAATTTTTCTTGGGCATTTAAAAAAAATAATAGGCAATGATGAACCTACTGCTATGAAAACTTCAGGTGAATCTGGAAGAAAACCAAATTTGAGACTGGGGCCTCTGTGTCTGCCACAAGTGGATGGGAATTAGAGGTTGTCCTTTGGCATAAAAATTCTATGTACACTTCAGCACTTCTCTACATGTATTCCTGTCTGACAGAGAAGTTAAAACATGTGCAAACATTGAATGTTTATTTATTAAGAGCTCAGTCTGGAAAACTAGAATCAGTCCAGCAGGCTGGAAATCTCCACTTGGAGTCTCTCAAGAGGAAAAAGCCATCTCTCTACCTTATGAAGCCTATGCGTGGTGCCTTGTGTGATGACCGATGGATGAACACACAGTGCTCTGAGATTGATGGCAGATCCGGACATGCTGGCTCTACCTTTCCTGAGTGCAGCCCACCCAGAACCTGCATTCCCAAAGACCCTCCCTGGGACATATGCATGATGCCCCAAGTTCAGTCTCAGCTTTCTTGCCAGAGCTGTACTGCATTCTCATCAGTCATCCAATGGTTGGAGTAGATGATCTTCAAAGTCTTTTCCAACCTAGATGATTTTGTGATTCTGTGATATGCTAGCAGAGTTCATTCCATGATTCAGGTGGTCAGGAAAAACCTGTTAGTCATTACAAAAATGTTAACTAAATCAGGATGATAGTTTAACTTGGAGTGGAAGATTTGAGATTTCTTGCAAGTTGATTCAGATTAGAGTAATTTCAAAAAAGTTTTTTCAATTACTTGGTTTTCGTTATTTAGTTTAAATCTATTCTGATACTATTTCAATTACTTTTATGTCTCTGAAAGTAATAACAGTTTGCATGCAATATTCTTATGTGTGTCCCCATTCTGGTAGTCAATGCAAAGAGGAAAATACTAGGTTTATTTCATGGATTTTAGAGTAGCAAAAATCAAAATCTATTTTACAGATCCTGTCTAAAATTTAGTGCTGAATTAAAATTGGTTTGAATCTCTTACTAAGTTAAAATTCATGGGAGTTGATATTTTCTTGGGTTTTTTCCCCTACATTATCCAGATCTATGTATAATCAGGCTCTCAGAATGGTAAGTGGCTCAGTCTTGCAATCCCTGCTCATGCAAAAGACCCTTTGGCTTCAATAGGACTTTTGCATAGGAAAAGATAAAAGCAGTATGTTCGAAACAAAGTTAACGTTGAAGAGTTTATGTTATCAAAGTAGAAGGTTATGGACAGATTATCATTGTAATGTAAAACAAAATATTCCCCTAGAAACTGAAACTCTTCCATCTTCCCTGTACCCCTTTATCTGTGACTTGAAATTGTTTAGTACCACCTGGAGAACTGATACTTTGAAAATTATAGTACTAGCTATTTCAACAGCTTCCCAAATAGAATGGGTATAATTTCCTTGAATTTCTCACCCCTAAATATACACAAATGCTAATCAGTGCTTACAGTGTTTAAGCATTCTTAATCCTAATGGAAAAATAAAATGCTGCAGGTAGGTACAAGACATACCTCAATATTTGCAGTTCATCCCCAGCAGAAAATTTAAATACATGCTTCAAGGGAGTAATGCAATTCTCCTCCTAATTCCTTAATCCAGCAATAAAAATATTTCGGATTATAGATAAATTTAAATGTAACTGGTGATCTGTAACTCCCCGATGTTGTTTCTTTGTGCAGGAATTTTAACAACTCTTTAAATAGGATTGTAGTTAAAAGATTATTCTTCTTGATTATTGAAGAAATCACATTTTTCTCTCCTTAAAGGGAAGCATCAATTCTCCTTTCCTCCTAGGAGAATATAATAGTCTTGATTTACTTATAGCAATCTGGAGGAAAATATTTTAGTGATGGTTCACAATTTACTAATGGAGTTTTACAAAACAGCCTCTAGGAGCAGTCAGAAATACATTGATTATATGCCTTCCCTATGAGAAAACAGTAATTAAAATTATACCACAGATTCTATCAGGACATGTTAATATTTAATTAGGCAATAAGTGAGCTTGGTACAGGTGTCCAGAGTTGTTGACAGGAGCTTTGTTAATCCATGTAGTATTGTTTCTCAAATAAATAGTTACCTCCTTGCATTTTTCAAGTGTGAAGTTCCATGCTTAATTAGCAGACATTAAAATTCCTGTTAGATTTTTGTTTATTTGTTTAATTTCTGTGTCTATACATTGAGTGCAAAATCCTAGATATTATGGGCTTTAAAGAACCCTTTTTCTCATTGTTTGCTGTTCCTGTCAGGGATTTCATTAGAATTATGAGACTGCAATTCTCTCCCATCTTTTATCTAGAAGAGCTCATTCTGTGGCATTATGTATCTTGGCTTTTAGGTCATTCCTTTAGAAATCTGCCTCTACTGATGTGACCTTATTGCCGCCTTACAGTATTTTCTTTAGCAATTAGAAAACAGTATTAGAGAATTAAAACATTGAGATGTCTCTGATGATTATGTTGGAAAAATTATGTTAATCTGGCCTTCTCTTAAAGTGCCAGAAGAGAATCCATTGAATCCATTTGTATGCTCATTGTAAGCATAACTCCTTTAGCGACTGTCCCAGACTTAACTTGCTGCTACAAATGTATAATGTAATTATTCCTTCTCTTTCCTGATTTTTACCTTTTTTTCTTTTTTCTTTTCTTTTTTTTTTTTTTTTTTTTAAATTGGGTCTTATCCATGTTGGTTCTTGCTTGGTTTTCTCAGACTCACATTCTTCAAACTGCCTTTTTCTTCCCATTTCATGGGACCATTCAGTAATACTTGTTTAGAATGAAGTTTTAAGAATTACTGCTCCTTTATTTGGTCAGTTAAGTACATCTCATAAATTTTAATCACTGAGTTGATGATGATATTCCCTGACAGCTGAAAATGGATTAATATTTTTAGATGTTTGTAAAATAATTACTCTCTTAAAGCAAGCTAAGTTATTATGATCTAAATTCACTGGAGTCCCAAGGGTAAGCATTACAAACTGGACTAGTATATTTTAATTTTTACGTGTTAATTCTCCACCTTTGTGAATAAACACGGGTCCTTGGAAGCCATGCCACAGAAATTTTATTTTCAGATACAGATCAAAAGCTGCAGTCTGTGCAGATATTTTTTTAATCCATGTACTCCTATTTTATTGCATTCTGTTCCCCTCGAATCTTTAGTACTGTAACGTTTTACTTGCAGTGGAGTAATAGAATCCAGTCTCATCATGTTGATCACTTCTGAGCATCTGCTCTGGGTCATTGTCCAGGAATGTCTTGTCAATATTTTAGAGAACATAAGTGAGTTACAGATACAGACTTTAGTTTTTTTTATAAAGCTCATCAGGTACTTCATCCAAGCTACACAAATAATGCTTGGCTGACACAAAATATACCTTGTAGGAGAGTAAAACTGAGTTTTTACACAGTTTCAAGACATTTTAATCCTAGTACCATAGGGATTATCTGTGCTGTTACAGTATAGCATTTTATTTCATTGTAGAGAGTCTCAAGTATCTCACTTCATGTGATCTGAAACAGTGATTTCTGAAAGACCTGGTTTCTTACTAGATTCCAGTACAGTCCATATAGTATAATGAATTGCTTCAGGTCTGTTGCTTGAGCTGGGTTTACTTAAAAGTTCTCTAAAGATGCTGCTTTATCTATTTATTTATTTATTTATTTACTTTTAATTCTCTGCTTCGATTAAAATGGCACCTTTCACCATCCACTGCTCCTTTCTTCATCAATGACTGTTTTTCACTGGGATTGTCTCCTGGGAGGCGCGGAACACAATAGATAGAAATGTTGCTTCATTAAATGGAAGACTAAAACCTTCAGACAAACCAACATTTGTGCCAAGGAAAAATTTGATTTGTTTTTTGGTTGGAAATTTTATCATTTGTGAAAAAGCTGTGGATAGAAAATTTCTAAAGAGCTTTCTACTAGATGATCTTACATTGTGCCATGCTATATTTTTATACTCTGTCAGGCTATATTTTTATTTCTAATCTTTTTAGCTGAAGAATATCTTCTCCTCTTCTGTTTTTTCATCTGCTACAGCTTGTATGCTATTTGTTCCCAAACACTGGGGAAGCTTACTCTTGGAATAGAGAAATTATATTTGTTTCTAAAAAAAACCCCAAACCCAACAACAAAAAAGCCCCACAACCAAAGCCTGAGAAATCCCCTGATCAGCTTCAGATTTCTTTTTCATAGAAGTCTGGGATGTTTAAACATGATTTTCTGTTCTTGTGGCCTCTCAGTGAAAATGAATTAATGTTTTGAGACAATTGCTGAGACAATTTTTCTCATCAGTCAGCTAAAGCAACCATTCATCGATTAGGTAGTTTACTACATCAAAACACTGAGATCTAAGAATCATGTACTGCAAAAACAGATCCAAAAGTGAATGCCTGAATACAGATAGGACTTTCTCTCAAGAATTGTAGGTCTACTTCTCTCTTCTTCAATGTGTATAGTTTTTGACCACAATGCAGTTTGACAGCAGAAATTTAAGCACGTCCTACTGCTTACACCTTTATCAGAAAACTGATAAAATAAGTTCTCACACTGAACATTAGCAAGAAATTTTTCAAATGTCCTTCAGTTTTTTTTTCCTTTCTCTTCTCTCTCTCCCTCCCTTGCTTTCCTGTCTCTCCCAGAGAAACTGATATAAAGCTGATGAGAATTTGGATTTGCTTTGAAAGCATCTTTTGTTCAAAGACTAATTTTAACCTTGTGATAAAGATTGCTTTTTGTATTCTGTTGAATGTGATATCTAGTATGTGTTTGTCAAGGCAAAGTGCTGTAGGACATAATACAATTTAAAAATGATTTTTTGTAATTACAGTAGAAATGTCTTTGCATTCTAATGTCTAGAAAACAAGCAAATATTTAAAAAATAAGAATATTAAATGTTTTCATTTTAAAGCATTATGACTTTGTATTAAGAAAACTTTTTTTAAAAAACCTGCTCAAATTAATGTAATTGTAAACAACATTTTCTTGTAAATATATAACTCAACTAGAAAAAATATATTTGTACATTATCATTACTCTTCCAGTTTTTTGTACTTTTACTCATAGTTTGTATTGCTTTTGTCTTGTATTTTAATCTCTTGGTTTATTACTTTAGGGAGCTTTAGTTTATAAAATTAGGACTTCTAGTCCTAATGTATGGATTAGTCCATTTAGTCCATCAAGTATGAATTAACAAAGATTTGGGGACTGCTGTTGTCTTAAGCAAGGGCAGCAGACCATTTTTACTTGACTTGTAATGGGGATGGCATTGTCCCAAGATTATTCTAAGGTAGAGAGAGTAAACAGTTGGGGGTTTTTATACTCTAATCTAGTAAGAATAGCTAAAGAGTTTGGGATTTTGCTATCTTAATCATAAGTTATTGGTAGTGATGGCCTACTGTCTGAAAATTGCATTAGTAAGAAAGGTAGTGTGCTGAGCAAGCAGCAATGATAAAAACTTAGGTTGAAATTAAGTTCGATGTCTGTAAATTTTGAAGTTTGTCATGGTTAAATCTAAAAGCACTAATGAGATGGTATAGAAAAACATCAAATACATGGTAACTAAACCTCTAACTTGTCATTTGTCTTTCACACAATATGAGTGCTTCAGCAGTTTTTCTCCAAAATCCTGACACACTGCTTTTTCCCTTATGTGGCTGCAGTCTTCAGTGCTAACTTACTGATTTGGAAAGTTAGCTTGCTTGATGGAGCTGTAGTGTTAAATTGGTTTAATAAACACAAATGGCATAGTTTAATGTTGTAAATACATTTATGAGGTAACAGGGTTGTTTTTTTTTTTTTTTTAATAGTTTTCATAACTCAGCTTATTCAATCTAGAAATAGAGTAGAATATTAAGGTAGATTTATAAGCACTGTTTGTACATCAGACTTTCAGGATATAAGATACGTACTGATTTGGGTACTTTCATTTTTGCAAACACAGAACAAACAGCCATCAAAAGACAGATAAGAATGTTTTTTTGAATTATCATTTTGCCCTCTATAGCATACGAGGTCTTGTATGTAAAAGCTGAAGCGTAATTTATAAGGAAAAGCAAGGATCTCTTTCAAGATCTGTTTTGTACTATTAGAGAGATCAGAATGCTTATTCTTTACATCACCAGTGTGAACAATCCTGGAAAGCTGGGGAAATAATAGATTTTTTAATTCGGTTATTACTTTGTTGATAGAACTTGAAAAATAATTAATTTACATCACTATCATTATATGCTATCTGTCTTGAAGAGAAGGAAAGCACGAAAGAGATGGCTAGGTCTAGACTTCATTCAGAAAAGCAATGAAAAAAAGGAGGTGTCTTTATGATACTAAATGTCTCATATCTGGTGGTAAAGAGATTAGAGCAGTTTCTGCATGGTGGGATGTTCTGAGATAAGTTTTTCTGTCAGGGTGGTTTCAGTTTTTAAAAAATGCTCCTGTATTCACTGAGGGAAAAAGAAGGAGAGAGTGAGGAAGTGACTTTGCTGAGGTTTTGTACTCATATGGGAGAATAAAGTCTGGCCTGTTCCCTCACTAAAAATATTAAATGCAAGTGTTATGAATTCAACAGGCAGCACTGCGTGCAATGTAACAGTGGTTTGTGCACTGGAAGGTGCCAGTGGCTACATCAAACCTCCCTGGGGCAGAAATTGTAAGCAAATTTACTTGCCTCTCTTCATGAGCTGTTAAGTTTCACTATATGTTGTAAAAATCCTACTCTAGCATATAAGGTCTTCATGGAAATTAATCATTACTCTGCACGGTTGTACCTGATGGATTGGTTTTGTGTTTGTAGAGGTTCTTGCTGTGGATTTAGCCTCTTGTTAAAAAAAGCCTGATAAGCTCAGCTGGAAAAGATTCTGAATTTGGGGAAATTCAAGAAAGCAAGTCAGTGCTTTGGGCCTCAGAAAAGGAAACCTATGGAGATGTCACATGTCTTAGCTCTGATGGAGGAGAAAAGGTGAGGAACAACTCAGAAAGGATATATAGGAACAGTGCTGTGTGAAGTGCTATTGTTGCTTCAGGTTTCACTTGCCTTTTGTGGATGGTTAAAACTCCAGAAGGGGTGATACTAGACACAGTCTGGCTAGACAGCTGAGTCACAGAAGAGGCAAATCATCACAAGACCTTGAGTGAGAGTTGGCAGGGAATTATGAGGACATAAGTCTGCAATGCCGTTTATATCTATGAGGGTGTGCAAACAGTAGTGAGCCAGATTTCCAGAATGCTTTAACTACTGTGATATTAGGCAGAAAAGGGCGATGTCTCCTTCTCCTCCATATTTTTACATAGGTGAAATTGTCCATCAAGTTCTACTGTAATTAGTGGAAACTGTAGGGAAAACTGAATTTTGCTGTTGGAGGGTTGATTAAAGCATTTAGAAAATAAACTCGAAAAACATTTCACACATAGTGGATTTTGAACTCTTTACAGCCTATTTAATACATCCTTGAAAATCTGGGGAAAAGAAGTATCTCATAATTTGCTTAAATACCTGCATTTTTCAGATACTGTATTTTATCGTTGAAGTGAAGAAGGTGGTATATTGAATATAGTAAAGTCGAAACATACATTTGGGCCTTCTTATTATACATTGCAGTTTACTGTCTACTAACTTTAAGTATGCTGTTTTGAGATACTTGACTAAAATTACCTTAATAAGGTATTTATTTAGATCTCTTCTTCACAAAGAGGCCAGTGTGGTTGCCTTGGTGTTCATACTGACATTTAGTAAGTAGTAACGCCAGGAATGTACAGACGCATACTCCACTTGGCAAGTATAATGCCCTCCTTCCCTAGAAGAAAGACAGGTCAAACAAATTCCCTTTTTGGAAGTAGTAATCTGCTCATTGTGTTAAATCTTCTTCTCATATTAATAAAAAGAAACTGACAGTGGTCACTAATTCTCATCTGCTTTCATAAGTTAAAGACAAGAAAAGCTTACTTTGAAATATGCAGTGACTTTCATTGGCTTTGGTGGCCAATGCTGCAAGGCAAGTTCTCTGTGTCTCATAGAAATCTTTCGGAGTGAAGAAAACGTGTTAACACTTGGTATAGCATGATTAAATGTATTTTTTAAATCCATAAATCTTACTTGAAACCCTAATTGTGCTGTAGATATTTACATTCCAGAACACCTGTATTTCCGGAGTGAATACATGTACAACTGGTTAATATATTAATTAAAGGTACAATTAATTACTTTTCTTTCCATTTACAAAATATAAATGCCTCTGCATTCTCTTAAGCAACTTTATTTATGTCAAGTGTTCATTAAAATATCGTTAGCTGTAATGTTTTGGAAAAAACAGGCAGAAACAGAATATTTCAAGCTCTGCAAATAAATAGAAAGACATCAGATCTTTGATATGAAATATCATACAGATTTATCCTTTTGATTCTTATTATATTTGTCTAATACATCTACATTCATTGAATAGGCGTGAGGTTGTGGTATACCTCTTGGGAGACTGTTTTGATATATTCCTGAAACTGACCTCTTTACACATTTTTCTCCAAACTTTTTTTTTTTTTTTTTTTTTTTTTTTAGTGTGCTCAATTAACAAAGAGATATCTTCTTGATTCCCCTAAAACAGTAACTCTGAGAGAAGAGCAAATGGCTTGATTCATTTCTACTGGTCATTAACTTCCACGCCTACAGATGACAACGTTAATATTCACAATGTGAATTATTTCTCTGCTGATTAGTTTAGGACAAGTACACAATGAATGTACTTATTGAATGATCCAACACGGTGCCGAACAGCCCTTTGGATCCCTTAAAACTTAAAATATCCTTGCTGCCCAGACATAAAAGAATCTCTCGTTTTAAACAGCATGGTTGTGTTTTTACAATACAAAAATATGTGGCAATTATTAACTGCAAATGTGGATGGTATGAAGCAAAACAAGTTTTAGAATGACTAGCAAGTCATGGGCTGCTGTATTGCTTTATTTAAATTTAACTGACTAAAAACTGCCGAGTGTTTGGGTGTTATCTTAAAGATGTTGTCTCAAACTTCCCCGCCCATTAGACTTAAGTAGTTTAGAATTCAATGGTCTGATTGCAGAGTTTATGTATGAACATAGACAGATTCCTTGAATCATCACATAGGTTATAAATTCTGTTTTGTTTCCATGAACTGTGAGTCTCCTTGTGGCTGGGGCTGTCATGTGCTAACAAGAGACAGGAGAGGTGCCAGCATGTCAGTCATTACAGACTTTCTCCATCTAACTTGCTCTGAGCTAGGAGAGGCAAACAAGGAACAAGATCTTAAATAAGGACAACATATCCCTCTTGGGAGGAACCAAGACAAAGCAGCCAGGTGGTAATGTTTGGATTTCAAAGCCAGGAAGGATTTTTGGAAGCAGAAGCAGCTTGGACAGGAAAGATAAAGTGATGCATGGACACAGTGGAGGGGTCCTGAGACACAGAGGCGGTAGGGAGGCAGTGGAAGCTGCCATTCGAAGGAGCAGCTGTCTGCTGGCAGGGGATGGGGGGGGAAGGTCCCTGGGCACCAAAGAGGATCTCTCAAATTCTCAAGGAAAATTCAAGAGTGAGGAAACAGCCAGAGAGATGTGCATGTGTTTACTGTTACATGTGGCTCTGTGTATCTCTTTCGGTCATTGAACTGAAGAGTGGCTGCTTTTGAGACAGTTTGCAGTCTGTGCATTATCTGATTCAACTTTGTGGGAACCTGGAGAGATAAATTGTCACTCAGATGTTGGCTATGACTGAGCTCTGGGAAGGAGTGAGTCAAAGCCATGGGGATTCGGCAGCAGTTGCAAGGTCTAAACAAGGGTCTCTGTTCTTAGAAGACAGAAGAGATTGCCTGGAGACCCAAGGCAGATAGAAAAACTTCAGAGTGTTTTTGCATGGAAGCAGACTGAGGCTTTCTGAGTGTCCCACAAGACGTATAATCTACACTGTAATATCTCAGTCTTTGAATTCTTATCTGTAGTAAAATGAGAGAGGCTGGAAGAAGAACAAAACACGCACGTAGTTAAGATAACAAACAGTACCATAGGTGACTCCAAGCATTGCCTGGCATACACACGTACTCAAGCCAGCCATAAAATGGAAATCATAACACGTGTGTCTTATCATAATTTGCACTGAACCCAAGAATAATAATTCCCGCTAACAGACAGGCGTTTAGCTCGGGCTTAGTCCGATCCTACTGTAGCTACATTGCTTCTGACTGCTTTGGAGCATGGGAAAAGGAAGCTCATGGTCACTTGCAGCATAGTCAAGGTAACTCATATCTGTTGACAAATGACCACCTGCACCCTGTGCTTGCAGGAGTATCATCAGATCACCAGCATTTAAGTCACTAACTTTGCATGTTTTCTCACACTGGATGATGTGATGGCAGTGGCCTGTATGTGTGAATAGGTTTCTGGGATGAAGTCAAAGCACAAGCTCCTTCCCTGAGGTAATTCAAAAGGAGTGAAATGCTCAAGAGGATAATGCAGAGCAAACTGATGTAAATAGTTTTTCTGCATAAGCTGCAATTTTTGTAACTTATTTTGAGAGTGAGGGGAGTGTAATTTGTTGTTTGGTTTTGGTTTGCATAAATTCATAAAATTTTCAGAATTATTTTTTTCTGAAAATATACCTTAACAGTTGAGAAGGGAGATGAAGCTTTTGTGATGAAGGGAAAATATTGTATTAGAAAAATTAGGGATTATTGTGATGTCCATGTTCCAGATTTATTAGGCCTGAAATACATGAACTGGAGAGATTACCTTGTATGATATCTACATATGTAAATGGACATATAATTATCTATCAGTATAAAATATTAGTGCATATTTACTGTATAATAATTATTTCAACTTTATAAACAAATTAAGATTGCCTCAAATTTACATACAATGTGAAGAAAAGTCCCTTTATCCTCTGTAACTGCAGCATTTGGCAGATTCAGGAATAAATAATCTTTTGTGGCAAGGGTATGCCTTATCAAACATATGCAGATCAGTGCTAATTAATGCTAATTAAGGTTTCCTGTCTATCTAGTTGGAAAAACGTCCAAATGTTATGAAATCCAGTTAGTATGCCTATTACCCTAATTGTTTTATATGGGATGGTTCTTAATTAAAATATGTAAATTGACCTTAATTGCTATATACTAATGGTGGCTCATGTTATCTCACTAAAAATTACAAGATGGTGAGGAGGGGTATTTAAACAAATAATTCTGATACATTTGTAAATAAATGACCTTTACTCAAAATTATTTTTAATTGGAAATTGGCAAAAGGAACATTTTACCATCTATGTTTCTCTTTAGTTTTAAATAATGTCAGAATTTACACTTCTTTGTTAATATAGATATGGTGACATTGCATCTTAATTAAGGCTACTAAACAAGTCAACATTTTGTGTGTTTACTGTGTTTCAAAATTGTTTGCTAACCTCATGCTGACCTTTTGAAATTTTGTGCTTTACAACATTGATCTTAATTTTTACTATTTTTTGTTTTGTTTTGTTTTTTATTTGGATTCCTCTTAATCATTTTTTTTTTTTTGTGAAGTTTGATACACTGGTATACTTTTGCTGGTGACTGGATCTGTGACCCTGACTTCAGCAGAGAGGCTGGTGAGCAGCACCTCTTTGCGCTTCGCCTGTTGGTGTAGGACACAGACATTCATCTTTGGGGTGGTAGTTCACATGTATGCTGTGACATGACTGAGGCCTACACAGGTTTTTACACAGTCTTTTATGCCCTCTACCCAACACAAAAGCATTATTTGGATGATATTTTGTATGGCAGTTTATAGGTACCCCATACTGGCATTTTCTTGATCGTTATCATAACATTTCACACACACAGCAAACATTTTTCTCATCTGATGTAGAGAATCTAATTAGAGAATCTGCTAATCTAGAGAAGTGTCCTATAATTGTATTTTTTACTCATAATAACATTAGATTTTTTAAACACCTGATGCATTTAAGTTTATATTGTTATAGACATCATTGGTATATGCCTCTCTTAGCAAAATCAATCTGAAAGGTTTCACTGTTTTGCAGGATATCGTGACCAATGTTTCTCCAAGGATTGTGCGTGGAGTTACTTCAGGTCCTATGTACGGCCCAGGGCAAGGCTCTTTTCTAAACATTGAACTGATCAGTGAGAAAACAGCAGCATATTGGTGTAAAAGTATTGCTGAACTGAAGGCTGACTTTCCAAACCACGTAAGTACCACTCGGTCATAAAGATGCAACATACTTACTTAGAATCTCCAGTTTACAGATCTGTGAAAAGTCACCTATTGAATATTTATTAAATAGAATGCCAGTTGCTTTATTGACATATGAGTATGTTATTAAAAACCAGAAAAGCCCAACCAAATAATCTTTATGACAGAGAATTCTGTGAAGTTGACTGCTATGGAAACAGAGAATGGTCATGATTTTTAAGTTAGGCTGTTGTTTGCATTCAAATAGATAATATCAGGGGAAAGATTTGATCCCAGTTTGGATGCTTGGCAGTTCTGCTGAGAATAATTTTGTATTTAAGATCATATTTAAAGGTATAACATAGTAATTGTTTTTGTTGTGAATACAATGTTATTATAAAAATAATCGTTGTTCTTTTCATTCTTAATCCAAATGTGAAAGGTACTTCTATTATTTTTATAAGCAGTTGTCTGCTTTGGGAGAAAAAAACCCAATACTGACTTAAAGTTAACTTCACTACAAGGACAGATTTTTCTTAGAGCCTTTTTGGCTATGGGGAATATCTGTCTAGAAGGTAATAATCAAAGCTGGGAGCAATGACGCCAGCTAGCTGGCATAAATAGTTTTCAGCTACTGGTCTAGTGAATAAGAACAACGAGGTGGAAAGTAAAATTCTCCTCGATCATTATCTCAAGTGGATAGAGCTAAAAATCCCAGAGCCTACATATCTTCTGTCTTGAAGTTATTACCTCCGTGGTTCAGCTATAAACAAAATAAGTGAGTGTTCTGCATATATTATGACTTGAAAAGTCAAGTTTGGTTTTTTCCTTATTCCTGGAGTTTAAATATACACATCAGCAAGTATAAAAATGTTTAAACACATTGTACTGATAGTAAAAGTTGAGTGCTGCATGTTTAATATCCTCCTTCACGATGGATGGACTGTGTGTTTCTTTGCTGAGGTTCATGTCACTTTATTTACTGTGACTGGGCTTCATAGTAGCGCAAGTGTGATCCAAAAGATAATGCTGTAATTACCTGAATTTGATTTTAACATCCTTTGTCAATATGCTGGATATTACAGGCAGGCAGGCTCTTGACCATTTCTGCTGTGGGAATGGTTTCCTGTTGTGGTCTTCACCAACAATCTATCACAGCACTTTATGCTTGAGACCAAACCATTCTCTTCTATGAGGAAAAGCACTAGCTACAACTTCAAAAGGAAAATTTTATTTTTCTGAGACTTAATCTTTTATGTTGGATGAAGTAGTCCCACTCTTCCATAATTCCCAGAGTGAGCATCTTCTGATCACCCCTCACTGTGAGTTATTGCTTTGTGAATTCAGCTCCTGCGTGATGGCTGTGGCTGCTGCTGAGGCTTCTTTGAGGTTGGTAATGCCTGTGTGGGCACAGGGGAAGCAGCACCCTGCAGTAGACCTTGGCTTTGCTCACAGGGATTTTTAAAACATTCTCGCGAACTCATCTAAGAACTGTCATAATTATAACGGTAAATTTGTTGCTAATTGAAAACAGATTTTTGTTCACTGAGTAGAATTCTCTTGGTGCTTATTTTGAAATATTCTGTATAATTAGAGCTTGCAGAATTTTTTTCCCCCTCCAATTCCTTTTCACTCCTCTAGAAAGGCTTTTTAAACTTGATGTGTTTTATTAAAACCAAAACCAGTTTGAGAACTGTTTGGGTGAACTTAATTAGCAAGCAAAGAATGACATTTTCTGCTCAAATGAAGGCCAAACAGAGATTACAGTAAAAAAAAACCCTTACCTTGCTATGGTAAATATTAAAAACAAATAAAAATTTATATATAATTGTTTTTGCTATATAATACAAGTATGTTAAGGTAAGATTTGTCTTAGAGATGAAAATGATATGAGCAAGATAGCTACCTCACTAGAAGATGATCCCACAACATCCTATCTTGTGACATTTGGAAGAAGTGAACCATAATGCAAAAGGAACAGCTAAATTCTCCTGACAAAGCCTAGGATTTAAACTGAATTTTGCAAGGGGTTGTGCAAAAGAAGACCACCAATCACAGCTCAGTGAATAATGTCAGGTAACTGTGACATGTTGCCTCTATAGTTCAGGAACTAGCATCTCTTTACCCCTGTAGCAGGTCGACTTAGTCTTTGGCTCTTCTGACTCCTGATTCTTGCTTGTGCTTGCAATTATCTCTGACTGTGAGTCTTTCCCTGTCCTCTCCCTTTGACCCTGAATCCACTTCAGGTGGACTAGGGCAAAAGCTGCCACCAGCAGAAACTTGCTTCAGTGCCACCAGCAGTGAATTAAATATTTGCAAGGTCCAAGCATAGGAGAAAGCAGAACGAGAAAGTGTCTGGATTTTGTATGTTTGGTTGTGAAGTATCATGAAAAGCTTTGCTGTTTCAATTTGGTATTATTTTTAAAATTAATTTAATATCATTATTACTGGTTTTTTTTTTTCTGAAAACATACACAAAAAGAAATTAGATAGTATGCACAATACAGGCCCAAGATTTTTTTTTTTTTTTAATCAGGTGCTTGTCTGTTAAAATGATTTGCAGTTAAAAATGGGGTTGTTTTCCTTAGGGTACTTCAGTCATCTGAGTAATTAATTACTTCAGCAACTTGGCTGAGACCATTTAAAACATATAGTATTATTCAGCATTGTTTATTCTTAAATTTTCAAAGGATGCAGTTTTTAAAATGCTGTGTCCACTGCTTTCCTATATATCAAGAAAACAACCTTTCAGTCAGAGAGCCGTGGAAATGAGAGGAAAATCGTTCTGTTTGTATTTGTCATCTTCTTTTTACTTTCCCAGACATTGTAGGTTTACTTATTTATATTGGCCTGTTGTGATATCCAAACACCTTCTTTACATGGTTAACTAAGTTTTTTTTATAAGAGTCTATTAAATATTTATATTTTTCTGTCTTATGGCCACACATAGTTTCTGATACCACAGGATTTATCATTCTGTGCAATTACCAATCAGGAGAAAACAGATTTTTTTTTGTTCTTTAGTAGTAGAGTCTGAGAACTTGACAGTGAGAAAAGATTGAGCAATTGTTTTATTAATTTCATAGCCTTAAATGTAATATTAAAATATTCCTTCTGAATTAATATAAAGCTGACACCTTATTGTCAAATTTTGCATTCCTGCTCCCCCAAAAAAGGTTGTTTGTAATGTGCTATATTAATCTAAAACTCAAGAAAAACGTGAAAGAAAAATATCAACAATCAAAATTTTCAGATTGGAATTTATTTACTACTTGTTTGAGAGGAATGACTACTGAAACCATAATCATGATCTGATAGTCCATTCTCTTTACTCCATGCTATAGAGGGACAGAGATTTTGGGCCAAGGCTAATAAAAGCTGTTCCCATGTCATACAAATATTATCTCAACATCATCATGAGAAATAGGAAGACTCTCCCATTCTAAGGCCTGCTTAGAGTGGTTTGAAATGGCAGAGGGGAGATTTGGAGGTGGGGAGTGAGCAAGTGGCTGGGTGGGGGCTTAGCTGCTGACTGGAGCCAACCCACCACAGATGGAAAATGCATAAAGTTGTCAGTTCATGTTAAAAGACTAGACTGTAATTTGGACATGCAACATTTTAAGCGCTTTAGATAGCAGGGCAAAAGAACTAGCACTGATACCATAACATGTCCTACTTTCATATTTTATTTGCAAAGGAGTTACCTGATTATATGCTGTATTTATGTATTTTCCAGCCAAAATGTGGCTGAAAAAATGGCATCTTATGGTATATTCAAGAAATTAGTTTCCGTAAGAAATATTAATTTGGCCGAGTAGAACTCACCTAGTGATATGATCAGGAATGGAAACTGTGCAGAAAAAAAATATTTCACTTTTACTTTAGCAAAAATCTGCAAACTTTCATCAGTAGGAAGTGGCTGATTATAAAATTATAAATCCTTGGAATAGGACTTTCTGATGAAATTTTATATTCACATGCTTTACATTAGCTACAATATGGCCATTATCTGGTGAATACCGGTAGCAGCAGCACGTCTTTCTGTGCTGGTAAAGCAAGGAGCTGTGTGCACAGTGAAGCTGGCAATCATGAGAATCATTTCTGGTGACTGCAAAGGAATGAGATATATTGGTGGTAGCACTTGTTTCATCTGAAAAAACATACAAACTGCCGTTGTTCCTCATCAAAACCTTTTGCCTTCTAATTTGAGTTGTTAAGTCACCTACTCACACAGATGTCTATTCTTCCAGTCCCATAAGCATGTCTATATATTTACACTACTTAGTCGCTGGCCACATACTTTAAGGTTGCTTATTACTCTGAAACCTCTTTAGCATTTGCACTGGGGAGAACAAGCTTGAGAAGAGCAAGGTTTGAAAATGGTGAAACACTTCTCTACAGAAAAATGTGAACAGAGGGTTCAGTAAGAAGGTGATGGACAGTTGCCAGATGGTCTTTCTCCACCTTCTGAAAACTGTAATTAGTGCCCTGTAGATGATAAAAAGTAAGCAAATTAATGAAAAACCTCAATACACAAATTAGTTTGGGTCTGAGCATGTGCAGGAGGTCACAGCAGTACAGATAAAGGGCTTTGAAAGGACACTTAATGAAACAAAATAGATTGCAGGGGAAATGACATTCCCTACAGGGCTAACAGAAGTCTATCACAAACGAGCAAATGTCTGATAAATTTGTACTGCAAGAAAGAACTGGGATCTTAGAAGAAGATGCTAAATTGAATATTTTTCAATATTGCTATATTAGTGTACTGAAGTCTTAAAAGTAACTTTTTGGCCTCCTAACTGAACACAAATGAGTTTGCACTGCTGCATGACTCTAAGCAATGTACATAGGATACCAGATTGTCAGCTGTGACACCGATCTGTGATTCAGATATCGGTGTCTTGATGTGTTGAATTGAGAAGCATCTTCTGCTAGAAACATTAAGTACTCTTGGACCCCAAAACTAAGCTGAAAACTCTTGTCATCCTAATGTTTGTTCTGCTGCTTGCTGAATGTTGCTGACAGTCTCTCTGACAGTTACTCAGCAGAGACCAGCTTTTTAAGGCTGAAACTGTTAAAGATATATTTTTGTTCAACATTTTGTTCAGAATGTCCCAGGAACACCTGTCAGGAGTAGCCGTGATAGAGAGCATGTGAGAACAGATCGCTGGATCCCAGGCTGATAACTGACTTCCTTGTAGCCTTGTTAGGGTTTGGGTTGTTTTGGGGGTTTTTTTGGTTTTTAAATCTCCTGGAATGGTATAATTATTTTTTTATATTATGCAAGGTTTTTTCTACCATAGATGTATGAAATAGGGTAGCCGGTTTTGTTTGGGTTTGGTGTTTTTGAGGAGGTTGTTTTGTTTGGTTGGTTGGTTTTTTTTTAATTTAGGTAACAGAACCAAATTTGGTTTAATTCTACTCTGTGAAGATAGGAGGAAATAAGGGGTTACAGACCAAGAAAAATACAACTGAACAAGCGTAAGAGAGTGCCTTGCTCCTGTAAATAATTTCTGGTGCAGAAAAATGCAATGTTTAAAATATTTCCTGAAGTTATGAGGTGAAATAGATTTACAAAAGCAGTGTTGTTATTTAGATACTTTGCATGGAGAGGTTTTATTAGTTTGCCAAAGTGAGCCCTGAAGTGAGGACCTACATATCAAGCTTATGTGTAGGAACAGCTGTGGTTTTAATAGCATGTTTTGTCTACAGACTGAAAAACATTTGTATATTTACAGAAACCTTTTCCCTCTCTGAGTCTGCACTAATACTAGACCTTGTAATCTAGTTACTGAGAGGAATTGACCAGAATATCTAAAATTGCTGTGGATCTCCTTTGAGACTTAAAATTAAGGGACATTATGTGGAAAACTTTTTAAGATACAGAGGAACCATAGACTTCACAGCTTTACTATGAGGAGAGAGTCAAAGTTGGCTTTCTCACTAAATATATTAGGAATAATTTGTGTATTTTTACAGCCATTATTATAGCTTTTGCTTTCGACTGGTGTTCAGAGGTCTGTGGGATGTTGTGTAGAGTACCTGGTATTTACATTTGGAGATACATGTCACCGACTTGATTCAGGTTATAAAACGTAATAGTTTGTTTTACCATTTGGGTTTCAAATTTGAAATATTTGGGAATTCATAATAGCATTTGTAATACAGATAATTAGGTGAGGTGAAAAGCAGAACCCTCATCTTTGTCTCTGCAGGAGTCATGTTCAGAAGAAGTGAAGATCAAATTGTCAGGCAGCTGTTCTCCATAAACTCCTGCTCTTCCTAGGGCTAGTATAGGTAACTTTGCCTTTTCATGACAAAGAAATTATACTTTGTACTCCAAATACCTACTGAGGTGTGCATCCGTGTGATAAGTCATAGGCATGTGGACAAGCCACAACACCTACAAACTTGGAGTAAAACATTTCTAAACAGCCAGGTAGGGCTGTGCCCACGTGGTCCTCACTTGATACCAAGAGCAACCAGTGTATTGGGGACCTGAATGGGGAGTGTACGTACAACATGTTCTCAGGCCTATCAAAGGACCCTTGCTGGAAGCCCAGATGCTTTTCCACATGAACTGAAACAGAGCACATGGTGAGGGAGCCACAAGCTGGGATGCCTAAAAGCTTGCACACTCAGTATCATGGAAGTGCCCAGCAGTGCAGAACAGCTACCTGGACTCCTTTATCTGAATTTCAGATCCACAAATCACATTAAAAAACTCCAGAAGTTGTTATTGCTGCAGCTTGAACTTCCCAAAGCCAGCCATCATGGATGCTTGGTAGGAGGTGAAAAAACCCACACAGCAGTTGTTAAATTCACCATATGGAAAAGATCCCTTTCACTACAGAAAACTGGCAGTAGGCCTAGTCTCTTAACATCAGAGGAAATCCTAGCTGAAGAGGGAGGATGAGGTTGGAATAAGGCTCTCATACTGGTCCCTGCCCAGAAACTAAACCACTTGGCCCTAGCTAGTGTGAAGTGCAAGAATGTCCAAGACTCCTCTATTTCCAGTGACTGCTGTGATAGGTAGAAGGGAAGAGGCCTTGGAGCATGGAACATATGACCACCTTCCCTTTTTTGAGTCATCCTTCACCACAAGGGAAAGAGAGGATGAAAAACAGTACAGAAAGATGCTTCTTGGAAAAGAAAGAGAAGAGAGCTGACATGAAAGAAAAGCAGACACATTAACAACAGACCTCTGCATCTTCCAGGAAAACTTCCACTCTCCCCCACCCTGAGTGTGTCCTCATTGCTCCAGACATGGGCTCAACTCTTCAGAGCTAACAGGACACATTTTACTCTGTGCAGTCTAAGGAGGAATTCAGCAAGAACTCTGATTTATGCAGTGGATTTACAACAGAAGTGCCCATCCATTTCTGTAGGCACAGTAGTTTGTATTAGAAGACTAAGTGAATAAAAATGGAGGCTAGTAACAGAAATGTTGATGTATTGGATCTTTGACATCACTTTTTCTTATAAGGAAGGAAGTTTTCTGGAAAAGACTCTTCCACAAGGCATAAAAAATGCTCAAGCCTTATATGACCTGAATATTAACAGAGATGGGACTGAGCTACAAAACATGGTGTTGTAAATTTTCACTTCTAGAGGCTTAGGTGTTAATTTAAAAAATGAGAAAATACAGGAAAATTCTCATCTATCATCAGCATTTTTCAGTAGTATCATATATTTGAAAAGTATCAGAGAACAGGCTCAGGGTCAATGTAACACCTCTTTTCTGAGAAAGAAAAGATCAGGGAATACAGACCTAAAATTTTCTATCCTTGCATGCAAATTGATAGAAGCTGTTCTAAAAAATAGAATTAGTAAAAAGAGGGG
>NW_020799109.1:20160687-20201141 GCF_003259725.1 Athene cunicularia | reverse complement strand
GGGGGGGGGGGGGGGAGGAAGAAACCCCTTTTGTAGTATGTCGTGCCTTAAAAAATGTTCTTTGAGGACATCGAGAGAGACTCAGCTGACAAAGTGAGCTTGGGTTTCCAAAAGCATTTGAAGCACTGAAGGATTCAAAAGAAATTAAGTTACCATAAGAATAGAGGGAAGGAACCCACATGAATAAGTAACTAGTTAAACATAGGAAACAATGTTAAGGAATAAATACTCAATTTTCACAGTGGATAGAGAGCTCCAGTAAAATTCCCTAGGGATCAGTGCTGTGTTCTGTGCTATTTAAAATGTTTATTAACAACCTGGAAAAGAGAGAATTTCAAGAATGTAAGCTTTGCTGGTAATATTAAGTATTGCAGGGAGATAAAGATGAGCGCTGCCTAGAAAGGGTTGTGAATGATCTTGCATTATTGAGTGACTGGCCAATGAACTGCCAGATAAAATTAAATTAAGATAAATGCATGCACATGGGATAAAACAGTACTAAATTTATATATACAGTGATTGATTGTAAGCCAAGTATACTAGGGTTACAATAGAGAGCACTATGAACATCTCAACTTAGTGCTGAATAGCACTGAAATAAAGCATATCAAACAGAATTCCTGGGAAAGGAAGAGAGAATAAAGCAAAAACCATCACTATGCCAGTGTATTGATTTTTTTTCCCCCCCCCCCCGTTTTGAATACACTGTGCAGTTCACATTTTTCTGTCTCAGCAAGGATGCAGCTGGGTTGGAACCAGAAGGGTAATAGGTGGAAATGAGCAGTAGGAGACACTTCACTATGTGCCACTGTGGCTGTGGAGCTCATTCTCACAGGGCATTGCTGGTGATAGGGGTTGAGAAAGAACTGAGTGGAAAAATTATTTGGAGAAGGCTATGTAGTGAATCTCCTCTGGCTAAGAGAATTTCTGTACCACAGATTTCTTAAAAGCTGGGAGACTTTTCTAGGGAAATACTACTGTAAGCTTGCCCTAAAGAGCTGCTGCTGGTGCATGTCAGAGAAGGGGTACTGAGCTACGTAACCAACTCCTATGGGTTTACATAGTTGATGCACAAAAAAGAGCTGTTAGATTTGTACCAAGGATCAGAAACCCTCTCCTGCCTCCCAGTCCTGTCTCAACCTTTGCACCATTGTGCCTGTATTACATTTTGACAGCCTGATTAGCATGTAACTACATTATTTGAATCAATTTGAGATGAAAATATATTTTGTACTGGTTTGAACTGGTGTGCTAAGAGTTTTGTAATTCAAGTGCTGTCTTCAACTGACTAAGATTTGAAAGGCTGTGTTTTCAGAGGGTCACTACAGATGATCCTACATATAGAAATATAAGGAAGTCTGTTAAAAATATACCCAGAGACAATGTCTGTTCAAGCATGTTCGGATTATCATGCAGTACCTGTCGTGTTTATTGGTCCCAACTGTCACAATATTACTTTCAGGTTTTCTGATTGTTTGTTTTTTGTTTTTTAAGAATATGGTTATTAATCTGGCAAAGAGGTGAAAACACACACTCTGCCCATCAATTTGAGGGAATTTTATGTTAAGGAAGTACAAATCTTTTGTGAAAACTGCAATTTCTAATTGATAATAGAACTACATGGTAAATTCAGTGAGATTTTTACTATCAGTCTATGATTCAGATGTACATGTATGTTTGTGGTGACAACTTAGGACATTGAGGAGAAATGGGAGAAGATCTTTTATTTTTTGTACTTGGAAACTACCACTTTGTTGAGAAACCTGTCAAACTAGTTCAGTATAGAACTATACTTTCTTCCTATGCCTGTTATAAAGCCATGACTTACTTCGTTTGTTTTGCTTTCAGTGCTAAGGTTTGACAAATAGTAAGTAGCTCAGTAAGGCAGAGGACTATTTGTACATACGCTGAGAATATCCTTTTGATTTGAAGAGTGGGTTATTGATCCCTGCAAGAAAAGAACAATTTTCACAATTTTGTGAGGACTATGAACGCATCTTTAAAACTTTCGCCTTAGGGTAAGAACTAGGAGAAAATTAAAGCAGTTTCTGAAATACTTCACCAACCATTTCCTAGAAAATGACCCAATCTGCTTGATTATTGGAAAAGACAAACTCCTTAATGGCTAGCATCAGCTGAAGCTGGTTCAGGATGTGCTTTGGCTGTTGCTGCTAAAAATCCCTTTTTTGAAGAGATATGTGAATAGTCATTAAGGAGGAGTTATCGACAAAGGAAACGCACTAAACATAAAGACAGTGTGATTAAAAAGATGTTGCTGGAATGTAATTCTGACAGTGACATGAAGAGTTGCATATTTTTGTTCATCTTATTAAGGTTTGAATTTCCTTTCATTTTTCTATGCAGACTATTATTTAGAGAGAAAAGAAAAGCTCTTAAAATCCCCAACTGTTTTCTCAGTTTGGTAAGTTACTGTGTGCACAATAGAGCGCTGCAAAATGATCTGTGAAATCTGGCTGGGAATCAGGCAGAACATTCATTCTTTCTAGAAATGTCCTCTGTAAACTGCAACAAAGGAAATAGCATCATGTGTTAAAAAAATCTGTACACTAAGATGTCCATTTCACACACACACACACACATACACACACACACCCCCGTCTGTGCTTAAAATAGCAATAACAACCTTGGTGCAGGGCATTTCCTGGCGATTAATAACCGGCCAGGGTTAATGGCCCTCAGCAGTGCCTCGGGCCATCAACTCCTCCCAGCCAGTCATTACTCCCTGGGAAATGCCCTTTTCTGGGTAGTTATTGTTTTAATATTAGGATGTAGTGTCACCACCGGATGGGGAGAAAATGACCTTGTAGCAATGTTAAAAAATAAACACCCAAATGGCAAAATTTTGAAATTATTAACAGTCAATGATCCATCAAAATTAAAATCTAAAGTTTGTAAGAATGACAAAATTCTGCCAGCTTTATTACCTGTGCAAAACATTTATCCCCAAATACTTCTCCCCAGTTTCCATTTCATGTTTGTCATAGACAATTGGGTAAATTACAAAATTTGATCTTTTAAAATGCACAGTACCTTTGACATTCATTTATACTGGCTATGATATGATTTTAGTCTTTTATGAGGCACTGAGTGTATGTGATTTAGATAATTCTGCTTTTTCTCTTTTATGTAATGTATATTACAATAATAAGAAGAAAGCAAATTTATACCTGATAACAGTAGTGAGTATATGCTGTTCCTATAGCCCATATTCTGCACTTAATTTCTGTGATGTGGTTTACATTTTTGGCATTCTGCTAGAGCTCTAATGAAGAAAAATATGAAGGCTAGGTCTATATTTAAAAGTCTTGCTAACATACTTATGTAGGCTAGGAATACTAAAAATAAAATCGCATCTAACTGCTGTCCTGGCAGAACCCTAGTGTAGATGCAGTTATACCATCAAACTGTTTATTTTTGTTCAGGAGCAAGTAAAGAGTTTACTTTACTGATATGAACTGTGTCAATAGTAGGAGAGCTGGCTCTATGCAGACATGTTCTAGCTTAGACAAGAAAGGCAGAGGCACATGCTTGAATCTATCACAATTGAAGCCAGCTCTTCAGTCTGATTGACAGCAGCTGGACTATATCCCAGCCTCCTGTGCTTTCTGGGGAGGGGGGCTGTGGCAAGATCTCAAAATCAGAGCAAAATGTGGGAACAAAGGGTTCCAAGATGTTGGGTTTTTTTCTCCTTATCCACTGAGAGGAACATGTAGATTAGCAGAATTCTTAGTGGGTTCTGAATTGATCTTAATCTACACTCTCAACACTACTGATAGCTTCTGAACTTTTTATGCACACTGAGTTTAAGAACTATGATCATAAACTTTTTCACAATCTTCTTCATCAAACTTCTCATATCTGTCACATTTCGATATTCTAGTTCTCAGTTCACCCTGCTTGTATATTTTAATTCATTTTTTATGTTCTTCTTGAAACTAATGAACTCTACTTGCTATTTAGGTTAAGTAGCAACTGCAAAACATGTAAAATCAGGTGGCCAGCAGGACCCAAAAAGCAAAACTGTCTCTTCATGTAGTATTAGTATGACATACTGTTATGTGAACACAGACATGCCAACAAATTACCATGGGATAGCAAATTACTGTGTGTCAGTATGGTAACTACCCGTGTGCATAGTTTTAATTTGCAGCAAATACAAGCTAATTCAAGTTAATATGAATTTCTTTAATTGTGGACATAGCAAACTGGACTTGCTTTCTATTTTATGGGGTTTGAAAGAGCACTGAAGTAGTTGATTGCTGCAGGTGTGCCAGTTACTGGTAACTCATAAATCAGTAACTTGTTTGTGCATCTAACACTTGTGTGCATATCTAGTGGAGATAGTGTATGCTTTTAATTGTTGAAGGAAAAATGTGACAATAAGTACTTCTTTTCTCAACACTTAAACCCAAATAAATATTTTAAAGGCGTGTTTCAAGGAGACCTAAATACATTTGTTATAAGCCATGTAAGTGAAATGTAAACTCTAAGAAAACAACGGAGTACTTTTCTGTCCTATTTTCTGCTGCTGCACCTCTGTCTCACAACTACCAGGGATAACGGGTTTTTTTTCTCATTTCTTATTTTTTTTAATTAAAATTAATATTATTTTTGCATCTTTCTCATAATTTTTAGCTCATATTTCCTAATCTATTTCAAGTTTCATTTTAATTCTCTTTATGTTTAACATTTCTGTTATAGTTAGTTATAATGTTGGTTGTTTCTGTCTATACATAACAGCTAGTTAAGGTCTTAGGTTTGGAAAAAAATTATACTGAAGCTCTATTTCTAAATTTCAGGGATAGCATTTCTAAAAACATGTGGCACTTTTCTTGCAGTGTAGGAATCTGATGGACTTAGCCACACCATTCTTGGCCACCTCACCATTTATGTGAGATATACCTCCATATTAAAATCTGAATACACTTGCAGAGTGTTTCATTTAACTGCAGCTCAGATGAGAGTACCTAGAGGTTGTGTGAATTTTATAGGTACCCCAAATTCTTACCTGTGTGCATCTCAAGATAAAAGGTGGACTTCTACCTTTGATTCTGCCAGAGGCATCCACATTTCACCTGATGTATTTTCAGTTTATCTTTTTGGGAGCACTCATACTTACTGATGGGTCATTGATAAAAATCTCTCTAACATTATATGGCAATTGGTTTTACAGCTTTCATTTGAATGAGACTGTAATCCTATACACTATTCAGTGCATTTTAATTTTGAAACGTCCAGTCAAATAGCAGTATGCTCAACAAGTTAGATAACAATTTTATTAAACATCCAAATATTTAGTGAAAATAGTAAGGCCTCTTACAGTTTCTCAGCATCTTCAGATAAGCTTCCCTAAAAGATGAAGTGGTGGGTGGAACTAGCAGTTGAGGAGGAAAGATTAGTCAGAAAGTAGCTGCCAACTTCCAGTTCTTAATTTTGTATCTTCTTTGATGCTGAAGTGTAGCCAAAAAAACTACTTGGGTCATCAGACATAACAGTTAGCTACTTAAGTAAATTATAATGTCTGCATATAAAAAAAATACAGCTACCCACTCATGAGATCTTCTGATCATATCTCAGATGGGAACACTGAAGACCAGCCGTCATGAGGTTCGGTGCATACTAGCACTGTTGTTCATTGAATTTTTGGCCTGGCTGGGACATATCAGGGGATAATAAGATATATGAAGAGATTAAGTTCAACAGAAAACATGGATTTTCATCTTCACTTCTTGAAATGTTCTGTGCCTGACAGTAGAGTTTCTTTTTTTGCTAAGGAACTATGTTAATATAATTTTCACTACAGAAATATTTATATATGAAGCTTTTTTAAAAAATAAGTTTTTGTGTAGTCCCCAAACCATGCTTCTTGCTTGTCTCACCTTCTTACATTATCTCCTTTCTCATTTAAAAGATCATAAAATGTTACTGTTAAGAAACTATTGAGTGCTAGTTTATTGCTAATCATTTGAAAAGCACAACAAGAATTAATTTTACATAAGAAATGCTACTTTTGATAAAGATTGATCATTAAATGAGCCTAGGGCTCCCATTAATATGGGCCTAATGAGAAACAGTGGTCTTCCACCAGGTCAGGAGGGCTCTTGATCATCTGGAGAGGTGAAAGCTGAGTCAGAATCAATGAATGTATGTGAGTGCATCTGGTATTTGGCTTTGTTGCAGTTTGAGTTTTGTGCATTGTGTGTGAGGGAGGTGGATGGCGTGTGTAGTTGTAGAGATGGCCTTGCTGCTGGTCTGTGGGTCTGATCTGTCTCTCAATAACAACTGAGTCTTATTAAAAAGCAGAGCTGTACGAGCTTGCATAGTAGCAGAAAAATTAGAACTGAAAACTATGTTTTCTTTAGTATGTGGTGAAGGGGGAGAACAAAATTTGAAGGTAGGTAGCAAGGAAGAAAAATAAACACACTGGCCCTGCAAGGTCACAGGAAGAGACAGTGGAGTGGAGACAGCAATGAACCTGATCTCAAAAGGGAGCAAAGATGGTAGCTTGAAGATTGCATGAGAGAACAGAAAGCAAAATATGGAGATAAAAGACAGGTTTGAACAAATACCAGACTGCAGCAGATTCCTGTGCCTGGGAAAGGCTTGATAGGCTTAATATCAGAATTGCTAAAGATAGGTGGCTCTCTGCTTGCTGCAAGGGTATGAAGTGATCATGGGGAGAATGAGGCAATACTTGTTGATCATGTGTATTTTTGCAGGGAGGGTTTGGGTTGACAGGAACCTCAGGAGGTGAGGTAAGTTAGTCCAACCTTCTGCTCAAAAGTAATTGGTTACAAAATCAGACCATTCAGAGAAAAATATACGGATTTAGAGAGGATGCCCAAAGAAGTGGAAACTTAAGTGTTCTTCAAAGGAATCATTCTAGTGTCTGAAGGAGGAAGGCAAAGCTATCACAAGAAAATGAAGATCAATAGATAGAACAGTTACTATTATGTTACTATGTGCATTGTATCTTTATACCATCCTTTCACCCATTCTTTCCAACAGAAAAATAACCCAGAAATACTTTTTGTAAATGATCCTTAGTGAAGTTAAGGTGGGCATGGATCCCACTGGTTCCACTCTGGCCATTAAAAATAGCCCGTGCTTCCAGCCCTATGATTGTTTGTAGATTGTCTCCTTTCATGAGGTGAATCTGTCCCATTAATTAGGTAGGTTTTGGAGTGTGAAGAAGCTCTCCTCTTTATGAAGTCTGATACCTAGACCAGACGAGAGAATAGCATTAAGGGAGTGATAGGTCTCCCCTATGCAGCTGGTGTGTAAAGCCATCAGATAATTTCCTGAAGGAAGGACAAGTCCTATAGCATGTTCCCACACACTTTCTTAATGGCCATACCCTCATCTATCAGAACAGCCTAAACTAAGGGCTGTTCGTGCAAAATCAGGTAAATTATCAGTGCTTTTCAGTATATCACTACGAGGATAATGGTGCACAGAGAGTGGGTGAATTGCGGAGGATGCAACCAGGCTGACAAAATCACTTACTCCTCCCAAGCATTGCTTTGGCACCAGCAATGTCACATGATGAAACAGATCAGAGGGCTCTAAAGTGTAAAAGGGAGGGGTTTTTCTCCCTCCTCTCTGAGCTACATTTTTCTCCCCTACTGACACTGATACTGCTTAGTTTTCTTTAGCCTTCAAATCCAAGGAAGTGAATTAAAAGAAGCCCTGGGGGTGATGGAACAAGGGAAGAGATAGGATGGACTTCTCGGGGATGCAGAGAGACAGATTTGACCTGGGGAATTGCTAGCTGACTGAATGCAGGAGTTAGGGAACTCTGACGAAGTTATTCAGTGTGCATTTTGTCTCTTTTTATTTTCCACTGAATTTATTTTCTAATAAGTTAATCAGCTTTGCTGCTAAGTAATGGGAGAAATATATCTGCATGTACCTAGAAGCAGTCAGGGACTGAAAGGGATATTAGAGTTCATTTCAGTCAACGGCTGTACATTGATTCCATAGGAGTAGCCCACAGCCTTTGAACATGTCTCCAGTTGGCTTAGCCTCTCGCCTCTCGGAGGGGCACCCAGTAGAGAGGTTGCCTGCACTACTGTGAGAATAAAGAGTAACAATTATCAAGGTGCTCGAAGAACTGTGTTAAAAAGGACTGTGTGTGTATCTGGGCAGATAATTTGATGAGATAAAAATTTCTGAAGGTGGAGGAAAAAATCTACAAAATTGTGTTGCCTTTTGCCAGTCTCGTTTTCCGTTTGTGGCAATGAGAATCAATAATGTGTCAGCACGCTGGTGTAAAGCTTTTGCTACAGGTGATAGCATGTGTCTGAAATATCATAGAATTAGATATACACTTTTTATGTTAGCTTCTGCAATATTGTATTGGCTTCCTCTGCTTTCTCTTTATATTAAGTCAGTTTGGAAAGTACAGAAATACAGCAGGGGCATGGCAGATGCACAAGGTGTTGTTTGTGAAGAGTACTGCTGAAAGTTAGTATCTGTCTTCACTCTTCTCTTGGATTCAGCCTTTATTGTGTCTTTTCCTTTCAGTAATTCTAATTTCCATTCACTTATGTATTTGTTTTCACTCATTACCAAAGAGACTAAAGGTTGAACTAGGATAGGTTTCCTATGCACAATAAAATCCCAAAGATTCTATCAAATTTCCAGGGAAGTCTTCAGCCACATGGGTAATTTTCATTTGAATTTGAAGGGTTTACCTGAAACACTGAAATTTTCAACAGTCTATCATAAAATGACGTACTTTTTCTAATCATGTAAAATATTTGAGTTTCCACAAAGTATTTTGTAGATGTGCTGTATTTTCTTTCATTAAACTTCTGGTTTGAGGAACTCATATTCCCTGATCTCTCTCTCACTCTTCAGGAATTATCACATCTTAATTAAAAAGTATCCTGAAGCATGGGAGGTACAGAGGCATCAGAAGGTTTCTTTTTTTTCTGTCCATACATTTTGCTTTCAGTTGTATTTTAAGTTGGTAGGACTCTCATTAAGTGAATGGAAAGTTAGCTTTTCATGTATCCATGCTTTCAATGTGCATGACCTGTGTCTACACATTTATGTGTACAAGCAGGGCCAAGGGCATGGTAGCTCAACTCCTGCCCTGATAGTGGCTGGTACAATGCTGAGGCTCATGTGACAGAGGAGCAGTTACACCACCAAGCTGCTCCCTTGTTTTTCTGCAGGTGCAGCCAGTCCTAAAGGCAATCTGTTTAGCTTCATGCTCCTGTCAGACACATCATTTGGTTATTTTACAAAGCAATGGGTTTGCTCATAACCCTTGGTTTTTATTTGTCTGAGGATGTTAGATCCTAATGACTCTAGGCTTTAATTTGAAGCTGTAGTCCAGTGTACTCACTGACATCCATCAAATAATCTCATTAAATAGATGGAATCTCACTGATAGAAGCAGAGTCATCATACAAAAATAACTGCCTTTAAAAATAGGTATCTTCTTTTAGCCTGAGAAGAGAACCTTTGTTGTTTGCTGCTCATGCTGATTTTGTGTGTGTGGTAGGGTGAGCAAACGGTAATATTTTCAAACTCCTATCATCAGCTTCACTAGACTTATTTGCTTACTGATAATCTTTGGCCTGTTTTTTTGTGTTATCTGATGTATCTCACTTCCACTTCACTTTGAAAAACGAACTGGAGATCTCAATATAAAGTAACAAGGTAAAGATAGGGCTTGATTCAGAAGGTTTGCTATGTAAAGACAACTAAGTAGTAAACACAGTAATATCTCCTACTTTTCTTATTTTCATTTACTCACATTATCTCAAATGTATTTTAAGTGCAAGTTAAGGAAGAAAACAATAGATGGTTAGAGATTGTTAAATTATTTACTCTCCACTCCCTGAAAAAGCAAGAGAAACAGAATTATAGGTCAGCAATGTCAAGACATTCTGCATTGCTTGTCTTTATCATCATGCAGAATCTTTTTATTAAGGCAGCATAGAAAGAATAGATTTATGGACTGAAGGTACAATGTTTAATATGTCCATATCCATCTAGATTGACAGTTCCTACCGACACGAATTTCCCAGGAGAGACAGTGTTACTGGTGTCAGTGGATGGCATCATTTACTTCAATGTTCCATTATTAAATTGATAACAAGATAATTCCTCTGCTTCTCAGAGACATGACAGGGTTTACAATTGTTAACTTTCTTATTGCATGGGATTTGATGTTCTAGGTAGTTTTTAATAAGAGGCTTATTTTTATTTCAGTTCTGCAACAAATCAAAAATTGCAAGAAAGTACAGGAAAAGAGAAACCTGCTTGGGTCCACAAGGCATCAAAATCAGGCTGGTTTCTAGAGGGTTATTTTTACAACAGTAAATCTTTGTGCTCTCGTTGTTTTTCAGTGCTGCGCATTTCAGCGCATTTGTGCAATCCAGAATATTTGCTGCAGCTGTACTCTTGTGGGATGGGTGTTAGAAATATTCAGTACATTGGTAATTCTGGCTGGATGATCATTTCATCAGCCAGTGGCCATTTGGAAAAGCAGAGGAGTGCCGCAAGTGGCACCGAGTGGCAGTGAGCCTCCATGAATCTTTATGCTGGCAAGATGTGGCATAGATGTGAGTTGTCCTGAACCTGACATTCTGTGAGAGGCAGGGTTACAGAGGCAGGCTAGTGGTGCAAGTTTCAATAAAGTGGAAAATCTGTACCGACCCAGAAAGTCCTGTGGTGCTGTTGTTCATTCCCTTGCTGCTGGCTCTTTGCTGCTGAGACTGCATCTAAGAGCTATCGGGCAGGCCAGAATCTGGCCTATAGTCTGTGTGTTTCATTCTTTCATGTGTGAATAAACTATGAGAAGTCTATATGCAGCATGTGTGCTTTTCAGTTAGATGTTTACAAGATTGTTTATTGTGTCACTGAAATAGCTGAGGAGTGCTCAGTAAACAATTCTGTATTAACTTTTCACCAAGCACCTGGTGGACCACATGGTCTTGTAGCTACATGTGTGCATGGCCTTCAGGAAGCGCTCCAAGTGTGTTGACTTGTTACCATGTGTGGGTGAGAGATGGCATGGGTGAGAACCAAGTGCATGTACCCTTCATTCAGACAGACAGGGGATATTAATGCTGTGAAATAATGATTCAGCTGCCAGGAAGTTCTCCTGTCCTCATGTGCTTGCAGAGATGTAGGTGTTTTTTCCATCGGTGAGTGATGAAATAAATGTTATTTTTGCCATTGTTTTAGAAAGACTGTATCTTCAGTGCCAAGCTTCCTCCTAGTAAATGGTTCCTGAGGAATTTTCGTTAAAAAAATTTTATTTTCTTCAGACTAAGCACATCATGTGGCAAGGCTATACTGTGTGGTTTGGGAAGAAATTTGTCTTAAAAGGAAGATCAAGATCTTTCCATCTGACCCAGACACAAAAACCGTCTGAAGTTTAGATTGATCTTTAGAATAATTTTGCACTTACCTGAAATCTGGTTCTTAATGTAGTCTTCAGTCTCTGCACTACTTTATCCACAACAATTATTGTGTTCCACATCTCCCAAACAGGTAGCTGTTACAAAACCAGTGCTTCAGCCTTCTTGATTTTACAGCTTTCAAGGGAACAGTCTCTTAAGATGATGTTAAGGATCTCCTATTTCTGCAAGGACTATCCACATCAAAAATAAAATTGTGTGGAGTTTTGCAGGTCTTTGAGAAAGCAGAAGGGAGTGCAGGTTGAGGCTATCGACAGCGTCTAAACATCTGTGGACACTTGGTGCAGAGCTGTCCTCAAGCCCGGTGCAGCAATGAGAAGAGACAGGCAGAGAAGAGAAAGCAGAAATTATTTGGGTGACTGAATTTCCTGAAGTGTGGGGAGATTATGCACAGACCTAGAAGAATAGGTTAGGAACAGATACGGGCTATGGCCTGTGTTAGATGACCAAAATAAATACAGGTATTACAGGCACGAGGGTAGAGGTTTGTGATTCCATTGTGTCTGTTGAGAGTTTTTCTTAAATTTGCAGGAATTGATGGTATTCGCATTTAAATCCAGCCCCCCATGAGAATTTTTCAGACTCTGAGTATACTAAAACTCCCTTATTCCCTGCAGAGCAGAACAGGACAAATGGTAATTGTCTACCTAGAGTTTTACTGCTGTCTGGATTTAAATAGATGTTCTTGGGATTGTCTGACCCAAAGTAGGCCCAGTTATTTTTTTTTCTCCTTCTTTTTGTTTTGCAGCCTCTTGCAGTGAATTTGTTAGGGAAGAAAGATCACTCGAAAACATACACAGTGGCGAACCTCATCCTTTTTATTTCTTTTTAACACTCTTGCATTCATGAGACATCCATGTAGAGATAATGGAAGAGGAAAAAAAACATTCGCAAGGGAGATAGATTCTAGTTTAAGCTTCCAGGGGATAAACAGGGAGAAAAAATACTTTAAGGATTGTGAGAAGCACCTTGTCAGTGTCCCTTTAAGTAGAACAACTAGTAATGCGTTAGTTATAGAATTGTGTGAAATGTAGCTTTTTACTAGGTGTTCTAGCTACAGTATATTCATCTTATAATCATGTCCTAAATGGTATATTATATACTCTCCCTTCTCTATCTCCCTAGCTGCCAACAACAAAAAAAAATGTTTTATTGTAGACCTTCTTCCATGAATGATCAAGAAAATCCTGTACACCAAACAGTGTCTGGTGTTACAAACGTATTTGTCCCTTTATAGGCATTTGGAGAAATTGTCTATCACCATGTGTAATGTTGATGCATAAAGACTTTGCCTGGTGACATCTGTCCCAGTGATCATCAGGGAGGGAGTGATGTCTGCAGGGCTGCCCAACACTCCTTGGCGGAAGGCAGAGTAGGCAGCATTTCTCAACAATAGGCAAAATACTAGTTTGGATGAATAAGAGGGAACAACATATGCCAGCTGTGCTTCTGATCTGGAGTAAGAAATGGGCCAGGGATTCCACTGTGTTTCAGTCATGCATGGTTTCGCAGGCAGCCCTCACTCAAGCTATGACAGAGCTGCCATTTAGTCAACCTTCATTTACCACTTAGTACACTTTATCAGCAGCTTTATGGTAAGATGTGTCAGTAGTCTACTTTTATAAGCTGGGCAAGAGTGGTGTGGCCTTGCACTTGTGCTTTAAACTGTAATTAAACTCATGTCAGGTTGCCACTGCAAATTTCAGGAGTCAAGAGGAAGGATGTGCTCTCTGGGGAGGCTGCTCCTGGCCTGGGCCATGCTCTGGACTTCTGTGATATACCAACTGTTCGGGGCTATTACAGTTGCAAGTGTGGTAATGTGGTACATGGCGTTGTAGGCACCAAAGATGTAAAGAAAAAAAAGTTAAACTAGTGAGAAGAGGTTGAGAGGCTGAAATGTGATACAATTTCTGTTTATTACTTTCAAATAAAAACTCAGATATTTATCACTTGATATTCTTCTTTCTTGCTATTCTCTTTCTAGGTAATGGGTGATGGTATTCTATGTTTTCTTCATAAATTCCTGTGTGTGATTTTAGGAGTAGATTCAAACCTCAAACATCACAGATAGTGCTCCTAAATGTCCATATATGATAATCATTATTTTTTTGTCATGGGTGCTGCTTCCAAATGAAAATACCATTGAGGCGTTTTGGGGAAGAACAGTCACTTGAGGAAGGACAATTTTGTTGACATGGAGTGCTGGAGGATGTTTTCCCTTACGAATTAAGTTTAATTTCAAGTTATATAAAAGAACACTGGGGAAAAAAGGAGAATAAAATCCTTACTATTTTAAAATTTTCATTATTCCCTCTGAGATCATGGGTTTCATGTTAACAGTCATGTCAGAAATGTAATATTTTCTTTCAGTTACATTTGTTATTGTAAAGCACTGCTTCTGTCAAAAGTGTGTACTTAATTTTAAATGTGAATGCTAAAACTAATCAATATTAAATAAACATGTTGTCTTAATTAACAGCTCTTTGAAACATCACAGATCTTGTTCCTCCCCTTTTGTACACTCCCAGCAGAATTTTCAAATTTCATTAATAACACTTGACATAACCTAACTCAGCTACTTGTGAATATAGTCAGTCGCCCTTGTTGTCTTACAACTTTCCCTGCTGAAAAATTTGGTTTGTTTTAAAGCTGAATTGTGTAGATTTCTGATATACTTTGGATTGTGACTGCAACTGTGAAAATCCTTATCATGTTGTCAGTGTCTGAGTTGTTTGGTTTGGTTTTTTTTTTTTTTTTGCTTTAGTTAGTTTCTAAAAAGTGTGAATTTGACAAGATACAATTTCTATCTAAACTTCCAGTTAGTGCATATTTTAACTACTTTCTTACTCTAAATTTTTCTCATATATACTTTCTTAAACTGATTTTTCACAATTTGAGTTTTTAAAAATATTAAGAGTCATTTTAAATAAATATATATTTATTTCTGGAGTGCTCAAATTATCTCCAATATTAAAATAAAACACAGAGCAAGTTTTGTTTCATAAACATTTGACCTATAGAGCTATATAAGGTTTTTGACAACAGAAGTATGGTAGAGGAGAGGGAATTTTTCCCTCTGTCAAGAGGGGAATAAAAGCATGGCCAGTAATGATTGTGTGCGTTTAATGAAATGCTTGGTCTTATATTTATGCCAGAGGTGCACACAAATGGGCACCTGCAGGTAAGGTAGACACTTCATCAAATGCTTTCCTTCTCAAAAGATTCCCATCTTGCAAACATCAACCAGAAGGGTGGATGGGTAGGTAGTCTGCAGGTAGGCGGGTGGTAGATTGGTAGGTGGAGATTCATCAGAGCGAAATAATGGAAATAATGATGATGATAAGTGGTATTGTACTTTCAAATGAATAGATTGTAACCTCACCATGTCTAATTTTCTCCATAGCTACCTTCCTTTTTAAAGTGTATTTCCCTCCTTTCTAAAGATACTAAATATCTCATCCTTTTTATGGACATAATTTGGGAGTCCAACAGTGGTGTGTATTGGACAGGTTTTCTACACTGTGCTTTTTAGTATTTTGCCTTATATGAATGAGTCATTAACCCTCAGCATTATGGGAACGTTCAAGAGAAGTGTTATACTGACTGGGAGTGACACATTTGCCTCACCCCAGATATTAATGCTGACTAAAACTTGCTTGGAAAGCAAAAAAAGATTAAAACCAAATTTCATCCTACCTATGAATCAAACTTCCATGTGAAATATTTGTATGTTTCACATAAGAGGGCTAAATAAACAAGAGTGTAACCTTTTTTTTTTTTTTTTTTTTTTTTTTTTTTTTTTTTTTCTCTGTTCTCCTCTCCTGGTGTTTCCTCTGAACACAGACTGAGCCGGTAGTGTCTGGGTTTTATTGTGTTCTCCTCTCTTGGTGTTTTCTTTGAACACAGACTTTGCTGATAGTGTGCTCCTAAGTTCTGTGATTTCTCTTTCTTATTTAACCTTTTAGCTGCTGCAGTATAGGTCTCTCTTGCTTTTTTCTTGCAAACCTCATCCTTCTAAGAAATCCTCCATACAGGAATTCCTGGACTGAATTCTCTGCTGATCTCACTACGAATGTATCAACTTCAGAGTTTCAGTGTCTGATGATCTTTGATGGCTCCAGAACAAGTGATTTGGTTTTAGTCTTAGAGATTAACATCATTACTTGAACTGGACATTGATTGGAAGAGTAGTTAACATTTGTTTAACAGTAAATAGCACTGTATGCAACTGGAAAGGTGTGTCTAGCTGCCCTCCCAGAAGAATCCTATTAGAACTTATTTTACCTAAAAACTTGAACCTCAGTAAAGTTATTAGAGGCAGCAGCAGCTACAGGCAGAACCTGGACCTGAAAGATGCTTAGTGCAGTGAGGAGGAAAGGCAATACACAGAAGAAATTCTTGGGGAACTTGGGCCACAGCCAGCGAATAGGAAATAAAATGTGTATCGTGGGAAAACAACAGCTGAATTTCCTTATGCCACTCTCCCAATCCTCCCAGATTCTCCCCACATCCTATGAGTCTCTTCCCAGTTGCCTCTGCACAAAACCAGGCAGGTGCCAGCTGCCTGTCACTGTCTGGAACTTACATAGTATGAGATTCCAGGGGGCTGTTTTTGGTGTGTCCTGGTTTCCTGAAGTCAGCTGGAATATTGTGTTCATATGCTGCTACATTAGACTGTAGATGCTTGCACTTATGTTTTACCTACTTCTGAAGAGCCCCAAGCACTTCTGGCATCATATAAACACCTTAATTCCTCTGACCTCAGAAACAAGTTTGTTTGACAGTTTTCCTGTTGAGCTCTGTGTCTAGGACAGCCTTTGTTCTCACTTTACTGCATCATGAAGAGAATGCAAAGTCCTCTGTGTGTTTCCCTAGACCTGCTGTTTTTTTCTGAATGATTTAAAAAATAGGGATAAGAAGACAACTTTGTATACTATTCTCACTCCCTGTGAAATATACAGCTATATTTCTAGTAGTATACAGCTGGTAGTTCCCACATGCAGGTAGGGGCAGATAATATCTGGAGTCACGGTAAAGTACTACATTACAAAACCTGGTACCATGGCTTAAAATAATTGCATATATATTCTTTACAGATTCTGATTGCCAGTATCATGTGCAGCTATAGCAAGGAAGACTGGACTGAACTTTCAAAAATGGCTGAGGTAATAATTTCCTAAATGTGTTTCTGCACCTTTTTTTATTCTTCTCAAAGACAAGAGCTGCAGTATGAAATTTCTTGAAAGAAATAGATTAAAAATGAAAAATGAGAATTTAAAGCACGTCCATTATAATTTGTTTATTCTGTGTTTTCATTAAAATGATGGAAATATAAATTCAAAGGAATTCTCTTTCATAAAAATGGTCCCTTGGATTTTTAAGCAATACCTGGAAAGCCTTTAGTCTTTGAGTCTATATACCTTTTATTTGCATTTTAAGTAAACTGTATATTATGACAGATGCCCTGATAAAATTTAATTCTACCTTTGAGAGCCTAACTTGATCTTACCTTGCCTACAGGCACACTAGTTTGACAGCACCAGAAGAAATTTTGAATATAAAACTCTTGAATATTTAAAGTATAAAAGGCTCATTTAATGCTATTCTAGTTTTAATACAGACGTCCAAAAATGATAGCAGAGAAAGCTGGCATGTATAATAGCAGTCAGCAGGCTTTCTGTAATATAAATCCAGTCTTACACAAATGCAAACAGACTATGCACCTGATATTTTGATTCAATTTGAAGGAAAAAAACTATTTGAAAACATGTACCTGTGTCCATAAGGAAGAGTTTAAGAAATACTTGATTATGACCACAATAATTTCATTCAGAAAGGTGCCTATATCTGAATGTAATACAAAGTTGTTGTTTTTAAATAAAACTACATTAAGTATCTAGAGGAAACAAAAGTTTCAGATCAATAAGGAAGATTTTAACAAATAAGCAAAGAAAAAAGCTCCTCATTAGTGCTAGCATTAGCTCAGATTTAAATGTTTTATAAGTATATAATTTTTTATATATGTGTAGATGTGGGTGTGGATATGTTGAATTTGTGTTTTCATATTGCTGTAGGTTTATCTTTGGACATTGTTGTTTCTTTATTCACAGTGTCCTAAGCCCCTCCTGTGGTGATGTAGGAAGACGCTTCTCTATTTTCCTTGGCCATTTTAAACCTATGAGGAAAAAAATCACTTTGGGGACTTAGGGAAGTGAAATTAAACATTATCAGTAATTAGCTAGGTGATCTTCAACACTAGTCCATTTTATACCTGTATTTATCTAATTGACCATGAAATCTTTTGTGGAATCTGTGCTTGACAGGAGCAGTACTGCTTTTAAACTGACTAAGATGAATGGCTTTATAGTGCCATTTGGTCCTCTTTTTTAATCCAGTGGTACCGCTATCCAACTTTAAGACAGATAGTTCTAATCTTGTCTAAATGTTACCCATTTAGAAAAAAAAAGTAGTTATTTAAATGCAGTCAGCAATGTGTAACCTATGTGATACAACTTCCTTCTGCAAACTAGTTGTTAGTCTCTGCTCTGTGGAGAGCAGCGTTTGGGGTGCTCTGGAATCCACAGCTGAAGAGCAGTGATACTTAATTGCATGCGTAGGAGCCTACCTAGAAGGTAATAGATGTGGCTTTCCAAAGAGCAGAAGCCCCAGAAGGTACCGCAGTGCCTCTCGGCAGGAGGACGACCTATTCATACAAAAGGTCAGCTTGTCATGGAGGCCGACAGCACCAGCAACAGCACGGCATGGCCGGGCTTGCAGAGCTGGCCAGGACGTGGAGGATTCCTGAAAGTGATGGATGGCTTATCCCCTGCTCGCACACTCGGGGAGCTGCTGAACCATGGCCACGCAGCAGGCAGCTACTCCAGTTCAATAAGCAAAACCAAAATGCAAATGCAAAACAAAATACTAGTTACAGCCACATGGAAGGCAACAGGAGAGGTCCTGGTCTCAGGCTGGAGCTGTTCAGCAGGGAGAAAGAGGAGCATGTTTGTGTGCTGCCCTTGTGCACCTCAGCTCCTTTGCCTTTTAATTGTAGCTAATACAGGGTGTGGAAGAGAAGTTAACATGAATAATATAGACTCTCTTGTTTGATTTCAGAAACAAAAAAAAATTAATTACAAAAGCTATGGCATAGTACAGGTGCCTGCAGAAAATTTAGAGACTAAAATCATTAAAGGAGAAATTTACTACTGAGTCACAGTTTTTCAGAACACAGAAGCACCTGCGTAACACTGACTACTAAACCTCACTCTCAGTGCTGCCCTAAGGCCCTGCAATTACATTTCATTTTTTAACATTTTCCAGAACCAACTCCTTATTGTGTTTGTGTCTTTTAATTTTTTTTTTTACTTTAATTTCCTTTGTAATTTTGGGAAGCCACATCAGTTTTTGAAATTTTTCTCTGTAATAATCAACACATTTCCTTTTCAGACTATCATAACCATAGCTTTCTCTCTTAAAAAAAAAAAAAAAAATCTGAAGAAATCCATTTAACATAAACAGTAAATGCTACAGGAAAGAGTACATTACTTGAAATTAATTTTGCTTTTTTTTTTTTTCCCCTTCACATGTTTCATAGGTTGCTGGTGCAGATGCACTGGAGTTAAATTTATCATGTCCTCATGGTATGGGGGAGAGAGGCATGGGCCTGGCCTGTGGGCAGGTAGGACTGTAACCGCAATCTCTTTCATGTCTCTTCAGCGATCCTGCCACTACCACATTGATAGTTACACCTCGGGGGAAAGACACAAGCAGCAGATTACTAGCTTGAGATTTTTAGGTTGAATGTGTTTAAATATTTAGTGCTGAAAGCAAAAAAAAAAAAAAAAAAAAAAAAAAAAAAAAAGCTGAGAATATACAAAATGCTTAGTTTTGCTGAGAACAAAAATGCATTATGTATTTGACAAGGAACAAGATGAAAAAAATAATTTTCAAAAAGTGCTTGGACAGAATTTGTTGGTTTCCGTTTCAGTGCCCTGTAGATATCTTTTAGATCACAACCTGGTAACTACTGCATATATCAATAACGATTTTGAAGGACACGAGATATTCACATATTTAATTTCACAATTTTTAACCTATGAACCTAACAGTGTTTTAGTCATGGAATACGGCATGCATTCTGGTAGTGCCACCTACAGTTAATGTCTTCTCTTATAAGAGCCTGTGTTCTGTAACCTATAGATTTGATGGTTTATACAGTTTAGGTTGGAATTATCTTTGCCTGATGTGTCTGCTGTGTAGAAATCTGATGCAGTTTATCAATACATCCCATGACTTCAGTTAGGAGAATGTGTGTTGCCCATGAAAAAAAAAAAAAAAACGTGCATGAGCCAATTCTCATACTAATATCCTTTTAAAGTTTTCAGATTTTTGCACATTTTGGTCATAGTTTGAAATTTGTTTTCTGTCTGAAACATGCCCAAATGTGGTGAACTTGGAAGTCTCTGGAAAATCCTGGTTCAGTCTACTGGGAGAAATTTTCTAGAGTTTGACCATCAAAGTTTCATAAGTCTGAAAACTGTTTGATTTCACATCTTACTATGTTTTGGGAAGAGGAGAAAAACAAGAGGAGGGAGATGCAGAGCGGGAATCATGATTACATGCCCTAAAATTGACACATACTATTCTGGTCATCCCCTTAGAGAGGGCTAGTAGACACCTTAATTCAACCTGACTTCCTCAGTTAAACACAAATCTTTTAAGAACTGAGGTGTGGTTGGTTAATTAAACCATTAATTTTCTAAAACTTTTAGTAGGGAGGCAATAGAAGTTATAATGGTTTCCATGCAACTGTGGACACACTTCAGGTGCAGCTTTATCATAGCAATATTGTCAGGGACAGCAGAGGGGACATTTTATTATTTTCTGTGAACAAAATTATGTCTATCTCTTCTATGATACAGATTATTATTTTTAATGAAAATAATCTGGATGCTTTTCATAGGCAGTGGTGATTTACCAAAGTTATGATTAAAAATTGGGAGACAATTCTAAAAACCTTCCAGGACCAGACTATAATAGTTATTATTATTTTTTCCGCAAATTACATTCAACAACAATGCTATGTGGCTGTTGTAATAAGTTTATGTAGCAATTCCCACCCTTCACTCTGAAGATTGTAACTCAGTAGTTTGGGTTGTCCCCACCTGAGATGGCAGTGCACTGTAGAAGGGTGCAGTTTGGTTAGGGAGAGCCTGGAAGGCTTCACACAGCAGCTGAAACAGAATCCTTTAATGCATGCGCTTTTTTTCTGCCTTTTTTTTTTTTTTTTTTTGGCATATGTTATTTCCAGCTTTCACTGGTTGGAATAATATATGCATGTGAAGTTGCTTAGATGTGTAGTCAGTAGGGAGCTGTCTGGCTACATGAGTTTTTACATATCTTTCAGCTATTGTAAAATCAGAGAACCAAATGCAAAATCTGAGCACTCAGGGCTATCGTGTGGATTTGTGACTCTCCTTGGAGGAGATCAGATCCATAAAGCAAGAAGAAGATTACATTATATATACATATATGTTTGTATAATAATAAAATTTCTCTCTTCCCCATACAATATGGATATTCTTTTGAATGTTTAATATATACTGCTCTTCTTTAAATATATTTTTGTGTTTTCTTAACTGTCTCACCAAAATGAGAGCTCAGAAAATAATCTACTTCTTTAGACAAATAAATTAATAAAACAAGCCATCTTTAGAGGGCCAGATCCTGAGGTTCTTCTTCAGAGTTGGCTAAAATTAAATAATGGTGGCTTAAAATGTAGTTTATTGAAGCAAAGGATGAGAATAAACTGGATAAAACAATGATACGTGTAATGATTTATCAGTGGCCTTCAGGGGGCTTCCATGTGTGGTGGCCCCTTGAGGCCCCATCATAAGACAGGAAAGTGCTAGGAAGTATTTTGGCTCTACTCCTTTTTTCCCCATAGCTGAAGTCTAATAGGTCATACATGGTTGGTGTGTGGAAGAGAGGGCTTGGATATGCTTTGGAAATACAGCAACACTTTCTATCTAGAGTCAGGACATGAGGCTTTGAGAGACAGATCAGCTTTCCTGGTGGTAGAGTGAAGCAGGTTTTCTTAAATCTTTTTGATAACATAATCCACATCATAGGAAAATTTTTTATTGATTAGATCCCTTTTCATGCCTAAGCACATTAAATCCTCAGGAAGCTGCAGAAATTGCTGAGATGAAAAATAATGGCAGAAAAATATGTATGTGCTTTTTTAACATTTATAATGTCTAAAATGTTCTGCCTTTTTTTGTTGCTGTGTTTTAAAAAAAGGGAAAGGAAAGGTTAATTACACTGTCTACATTTTTTCCTCATTTCAATTCCTATGGTGTGCCTAAGGGCAAGTGTTGAAATCTGGGAACATCAGATTTGTTTTTTTCTCTATCCTACTTTGTTATCTGGTCTCAAACACTTCCACTGTTTTATACCCACTGTAAATTTTAAAAATTCCAGATATATCCAAATTATATATATAAAGAATTGCTACTAAGCATGGCTGTTTGTTTTGTAGTAAATTACAGTTCTCAGCTTTTATTTGATTTTAATTCCAAGTCATTAGTGCAGACACGCTGGCGCCTAAACAGCATAGCTAGCCAGAGGGTAATATTAAGAGGCATCTGTATTGCTGCCAATAAGTTACTTAAAGCTGCTTCTGTATAAAATGTCAATTATATTTACTAATGCTGATTAATAAAGTTAAGGTTTTTATTCTTTCATAGCAACCTAGAATTGTATAAAAGTTGGTTATCATTAAAAATCATAATAAAATTTCCATCATAAGGTTTAACAGCAATAATGCACAGATTTTCTTTGGATCAGATAATGTAACTGTACAAAACATTTAAAAGTAAACATAAAGGACAATGTGGTGAGCAGCAGATTATTAAAAAATGACAGTATCTCTTTCCCACTATAGTTCATTACTGTAGTAATTATAGCATAAAATTATGAAAATAATAAATCAATCAAACTTCTGAGACATTAGCATTCATGTTTCACTGTCTAACTTTTGGTGTTATATTTGTGGTGCACTTTTTATTTCTTTGCTGGAAATCATGCAAAAATGTTTTAAATATTTTTATTTTACTTATCCTTCTAAAAAGTGTCATTAAATATTCAGAACCATTACTGTGATGTGAAATCAACAAATTTGAGTGTTTGGCTTTTTGGTTTTGGTCCAGAAGTCAACAAGTCTCTCCAGCTGCTCTGGTAGGAATGAATACCTAAATTGATAATCTGGGCTTTATTTTGCATTCCTGCTAAATTTTGTATTGTACTTTGTTCAGATGAAACTCCAGGTCTAGTTAAGTGTAATGTGCATATGCCTAGAATCATTAGAATAAGACTGACTAGGACGAGTGATTTCCAAAGTGAGGAAGAGTAGCTATAAAGAGAGAGCGATGGTTCTCTATAGTGTCAGATGATACAGCAAGGGGCAGCAGCCACAAATTGTATGCTGAATGTTTCAGGTTGGGCATCAGGAGAAAAATTCACCCAAAAGGGGATGCATTACAGGAACATGTTGTCTAGTAGGGCTGTGTATGCTCCATCTCTGGAGTTTTCAGAGCTCAGGCAGGCAAAGCCATGGCCAACCTCAACAGGTGTTGATGCTGGTCCCACTCAGAGCAGGAGCTTGGAGTAGCTGCCCTCCAGAAGTCAATTCAGACAAACATTTCTCTGATTCTGTGGATTCACCCTGTTCAATTCCTATCCAAAGGTACTGACTGCATTGTTTGTACCAGGGATAGGAAATGAGTAGTGGATAAAAGGAAGCACAAGGACTCACCTCTTCACTTGGGGTGAGATGATCAGTATGGTAGGGAGATCTCGGTTGAAAGCAACTTATCAGTTAAATTTCCAGAGGACGCTTCTTAAAAAAGCAAATCTCATATTCTAAGATCTCAGCCTAAGTGTAAGAATAGAGATTCTTTATGCTATAAGCAAATATTTTAAAAGTTAATAACATCCTGGCTTATAAATATTTCTCATTAATTAGTCATACCTTCTCCAAAATATAAAAAATCTCTGCCTATCTCAGCATTTAACTATAGGTTTGGGGGATTGTCTGCTTTTTTTAGTTTATATTGAAGGAGGCATGTATATGTCTCTTGTGAGCACTGAAATCCAGATCCTGGTGGTTTAACTATTCAGATTATATGTAAAATGAACTTGCTTTGTGGTTCTTTTCTTACCTTTATTTTCATTTTACTTAAACGGTACTTGCTATAGCCTCTGCTGCTGGCGGTGTTCATGTTTATTGCCTACAATTAGGAGGCAAGTTTCATAAAAGCCCACATTGCCTCATTCAGAAGACAACAAATCTGTCAAAAACAAAAAGCAAAAAAACCCAAAAGCCCTGGTTACTCTGCAAAGATGAGAACTGGCTGCATGGCACAATTAGATTTGCTCTGCTGTACCTTGGAAATAGGAAAGATGAGGCTCCTTTTTAATTGAAGTGCACAGCATAGCATGCTAATTTGCTGTTGCTCTGCCAGCAAGGAGCTTGAAGTATTTTAAATAAATGATGCCCCAAACAGAATTTGATTATATCTGTGTTCATGTGGCATTCTACTATCAGCCTACAATAATATGTTGGTTAAGTATAATTCATTGAGTCCTGCAGGCAGTATTAGTTCTCTCCTCTTTTGTATCAGTTACTGCAACAAATTAATGCAAAGTACAGCAGGGTGGTGTTACATTGTGCTATGGCAGCAGTGGGAACATTGCCACCCAAAATCCAGCATAAACCAGTGTAATCAAACTGAGGCTTGTGTTGGTGTTTGCAGTAGAGTTTCAGGATTTATATGTCTTCTTGTTCTCTTGCATTGGCCACTTTCATCCATTTTGGCTGGGATCTTCTAAAGATAAGTCCTAACTGATCTCACTGTCGCCGTGTCTGTCAGTACTGTCTGCTGCTTTGGGTCAGGTTTCAACCAAATGACCTGTTTCGGTGGTGTTTCTCAGTTTAAACTGTTTCAAAAATACTGAATTTCTGTAAATTTCTTAAAACTAGGCAGCTGGGTAGGGGAAATTGTCTGCTGCCCAAGTTGATGGATATGAATGGGAGCATTAATAGTCCAGCTGAGGGAAAAGCTCAGGCAGATGCAGGAAGCTCAATCACAAGGTGCAGACTCCTCAGTAAAAAGGATTCCTTAATTCAGGTGCTGGTGGTGCTACTCTGCATGTGCAGAGATGTGCTGCATTGGGTGTTGTTTTGCTGTGAGGGTATTTGGGAGAAGGGGTGCTGCTGATTGCCTCCTCCACCTCCTGCAAACGTAGGTCCAAGCACACTCTTTCACAGGCCAGGAGATGTGTTTTGTAGGGTAACGTTCCTGGCTCCCACGTTGATCATGGCCACATGTCTTTCTTCTTGATAGTTCAGTTTTCTTGCTTTAACCTCTTCAGATAATTTTTTCACCTTCCCTGGTTTCATATGTGTCTTTTTTCTTTCCCTTTCTTTTCCACTCCCTCCTTTAAAACCCTCCTCATAAAGTAAACCCTTTGCTGAGTTGCTTTCAAATTAACAATTGACACATATGCTATTTCACTGGAAATCTGAACAGAAAAAGCTTGATGACTATGTGATCACTCCTGGGTTGGTGACATCACTCACCTTCCTCCAGTACCTGATGATTCATTTCCTTTTCTGTTGCCCTCACAGGTTTCAGCTGTGATTAAATGTCATGATTTAAATGGATTTCTTCCATGTTTTTAGTTCCGTATGTCCTTTATGTGCTCATGTATTCCATTTTTTTGTAACGTGTAAAAGGAGACCATATTTAATAATGAGGTATGACAGTTAATTGCTATTTTGTTTTAAGAATTTTGGTTTTCATATACTCAAGAAGAAATGAATTAAGCTGCAAAGTTTAATAAATTCATCATCAGAACACTATTCTGTAGTTTTATATTGCAGTTTCACAACATTTAATCCACTGTTATTGCTTTGAAGGATTTTTAATTGAATTACTCAAAAGACAAAATGGAAACTAGAAAGGGATTATAAATAGGACAATAATGTTAGCAGCACTATTGACTTGCTGAAACTTTTTTATGACATTGTATGGCTGTTAATAAGGTATTAAATACTGTATGTGTGATGGCTTTTTATTTATATAGAGAAAGCATTCTCTGCAGAATGGATTTTCTTAAAAAATGTAAATGTGATTCTGTTTCCTTGAAATTCATGAAGACATGAAAGGAAGTTGGGGCTAATCTTATTTTCAGTCTCACTATGATGGAAGCATTTCAGCTGGAATTCACATTATGAATAACAGATGTCACAAAGATCAGTTTGGCCAAAATATCAGTGACCTGCCACTGTTTAAAAAGGAAACAAAAAGATTTGGGCTATTTGACTGACACTTCAGTAGCCCAACTGCAATGGACTGCATAGTGAGTGCTTCCGAGAAAGAAAGAAAACCGTGATTTTTTAAAAAAACAAATGGCAACCTGTACTTATTCTTGCAATTGTATTTTAATCCACTGAGAAACTTTCAGAAAAGGGAAATGTAGAAAATCCAGGCAAGCATATTTCTGTGGTCTACATGGTTAAATGATTTGGTTAAATGTCCAGATCCTGTGGACTGCTTTGCCTTTGGATACGTAATTGCAGCATAAGGTATTGCAATTGTTCATACCAATGATGTCTGGTAATCAGGAATTATTGGAAAGAACATGAACAGCAACAAGTATCTATGTGCAGGTAAAATAAAATTTTTTAAGATTGTTCATCTTGGTGCACAATAAAAGTTAACTATGCAGTGCACATTAATAGCTTTTTCTATTTATGGTTTCGGTTTTATGCCACCATTTGATAAAGTTAATTAACAGTGTGCTAACTAGTCTCTTCACTGACTATATGAGAATTTTCAGGACTAGGCTCATACTTTTAAAATTTTGCCTTACCTCCCGGTAAAGTTAGTCAGAGCACTGGGAGGTTTGCTCTTTACAGTAGACCAAATCTGAATACAGGCCTGTATGACGGTCATTTTAAAACTGAGTGGAAACTCATTCTCAGAATGTAGGTTTTAAATTCCTTAGTTTGGTGGTTTCAAAGGTTTATGGTTTCCTCAATTATTTGGTATTTTCTGCCTCCTTGTTATAGGAAAGGACTAAAAGCTTGCCTACCTGACCACAAGAAAAAGCTGTTTGTCAATGCAGCACTCATATATTCGCATTCTAGGGTTCCCTTTAAAATATTTAATGTATGATTTAAACCTAATTAAACCTTTATGCCTTCTAGCAGGTAACCTCTGCATGAACTAAAAAACTGAAATATTGTTTAATCATGCTGCGTACCACTTTTTAACAGTAATATGAGAAAGATTATTTTGGTTGGCTAGAAACAACCAAGATAAAATATTTTGTATTGTCAGGGGTAAAAAGGCATTTTTATTAGTCAACACTTCACGTATACCAATGCTTTTGACAAATAAACCTTTTCAGTTAGTATCTCAAGAATTTTATAACATGTAAATGTGCAAGTTCACATTTTTTACTTGGAATGTTTACGCCCAATCAGTATTGGAACAAATCATTTACTAATTTGAACTGGCAATCTGTACTTCACCCTTTCAGGCCAACTATTGTTAACCTTTATTCTGACAATCAAAGAAAATAATGGTTGTATTCGACTGCTTTAATGTTGCATTAAAATCAATAGTGGTAAACAGTGATTACAACAGTTTTAACTGACTTGTCTTAGTGAAGCTTAGAGCTTTTCCTATCATATAAGATAACCATAACATTTTTTAAAAAAAAAAATTATAGTTAATTTTAAAAGTTGAACGTAACAGTGATATTTCTTCTTGTTGCTTAGATTTACACTTTAAATGTAAAAAAAAAAAAAAAAAAAAACAAAAAAAAAAAAAAAAAAAAACCAACCAAAAAAACCCAAAAAAACCAAAACAAACAAAAAAAACCCAACAAAAACCACCACCAAAACACAACAAACAAATTCAGAATAAGGAATATTGTTATGGTTCTAATACCTATGCAGAGAGAGGGCTCAGTTTAAAAAAAAAAAATCAGTTGTTTTTCTTTTAGTGCTAGGGAGAAAACAAAAAGCTTTTATGTAATCTGAAAAGGGAGTAATTGCCAAGCTGACTAAAGACAGCCACAAACCTTTACAAGTCTCAGTGGTGCTTGATCTTGACATCCCTCTTACTGTTGCTTTAACTCCCAACAAAAATCTAAATTTTATATTTTTGTCTACTGGTCAATCAAAACTTTCCAGCTCATTTTTGACCTTGATTTCATGTCAGTTATCTTTTCAGTCATTAGGTACTACATTATGAAAGAAGGGGTGTAGGAGTTCTGTGCTGATAATAAGGTATCCAAAGTGGATCTCCCACACAGCACTTTGATAAATGTATTCTGGAGTTTGGATACTGACCTATGTTAATATTGGCAGCTATTATATGAGATATGTTAAAAAGCTTTGGAGTGGAGTTTTTTTGATTTTTTTTTTTGTTTTTTTTTAAATGTACTATTAAGCATCATTCATTTGTGCAGCTCTAGTAGTGTAGTACAATAAGGAAACACTGTAACAACTTATTGTTCCCATTTTTTTCATTTGGAATAGCGAGAGGTGATCAAAGCTATTTGTCTTTTGCTTTTAACAGCTTTCAAAGCTTCTAATTGTAGAGATGGAGAAGGGAGAAGTAGTGATTGCTTTACCAAATGAGAGTAAGAAAAATGAGTGAGATGGCCATATGATAAAAATGTATCTAAATTCTGATTTGTTGAAATTCTGTCAAAACCCTTTAGGAGTCCTTTGCAGTTTATTTGGTTAAACACTGTTACATTTGAAGTTCCATTTTATTATGTGCACCAATTTATTTTCTTTTAGTTTTTCAAAGTAGCCTAACTCAGAAATAGGAACCACAGTAGTATCATAGCCTCATGTTGGCTTTTCTCAATACATGCTGTTATCTCTCCCAGTATAGACAGGCTCTCAGAGCTTTGACTTCTCAGCTCAGTCATGACCAAAGCCTGGACCTAATCCAGAGTCACTTGATTTTGTCCAATGACCCATTGGTATCACTGGAAAAAAAGGAGAATTGCGATTAGGCTCCCCCAAATGGAACTGGCAATGACTGATCAAATCATGACACCATGCTTGCGGCTTTAAAGTAATAAAGTCCTAGAATCTAAGAATGGAGCTAGATGGCAGGGGGTTTTAAATTCTTATAATTTACCACAGAAAAATAAAATTAAAAAAAAAAAAAATCAAGTGTCTAGGTTCTTGATTAGTTTTTCACTTTGGAACAAACATCTATAAATTTGCAGACATTACTACCTATATATATTTTGTAACCAAAAATGTGCTTGTTTCATTAGTATTACATGCTTAATTATATAAGCCATATAATATATATCTATTTAAAAAATACTACAGTTTTTGTTCAAATTATAAAGAGAGCACTTACTATGTAGATATAACATAGATATAACTTAATTTACCCAGTAGCCTTCTTTTAAAATACTTTTTAAAAAGAAAAAGGAGTATTTTAGAGTATGTAAGAGAGTAGAAAATAAGTATACCCTTGAATTAAATCAGTGAGCAATACTCACTGTACATATTGTTGCTATGGTAGTGTAGCTAAATGGTAACTATGTGGATCTTGCTTAACTCTTCTCTGATAAATCTCTGATCTTTTAGACATTGTTCAGAAAAAAAAACCCTACACCTTTCTTCATATTGAAAAGACCTCTTGTTTCCAAATGCAAGCTAATAAAAGCTGAAGGCCTAAACTGGAGTGAAACATTTTGATCCTCCCAGAAAAGATATGAAATTATCCATTTATGGACAGTTTTGAATTTTTATGCTGAATAGGATTTTTCTGTACCGTTTTATTGAAGATGTCTAATGAGATTTTGAAGGTTTTGGGGGTGTTTTTTTGCTAAACTAATGGAAAAGGCTTCAACTACCTTCAGTACACTTTGGATCTCATGCCAAAAGGCAATAGAGTATTGACTGAAAAAGCATCCTGAATTCACATACTGTCATCTCTAAAAGTTTGTGGCATTGGTTGCACATTACATCATATCATAGATTCTAGACAGAAGGATATAAACTCTCATCCAGCAGCTACATTTTTGTGGGGTTGACTATGTTGACCCAAAGCATCTGAAGACATTTAGGCATTTTTGGAAAGTTTTCCTAATATATACAGATAGCTTCACATACAACTGTGAAAACTGTTATTCCTGCCTTAGGTTAAACTGCCTCATTTCTTTCTTTTTGACAGCTGTGGTCAATAGATGTTGACCAAAAGCTGTCAAGTTTCCTGAGAAATGAGGAAGCATTTTTAACTCCAGATGAAAAGTAGAGAGTTATTTATCTTCTATCCTGGGAAATCCTTCCCTTAATTTGACAGGCTTTAAACAAATTGTTAGCTTTAATTAAATTTGAAATGGGACAAATGCACAACCTAAATTGCCCTTTCTAGGATGTGAGAAGACAGTAAAATTAACCATGAGATTCAGAAATTGTGTCTCTTTTGCTATAATGATTGACTGCAATTCTGTATTGAGGTACTGTGGAAATTTTGGGTAGGTTTAGAGATAAACAGTTTTATGAAGGCAGGGTGCAACTTCTCATAGGAGTAGGGAGAAAAGGTAGCTGTGGAAAAGATCAATAATAATATAGAAAAAAAAGGGGTGAATGCTAAAGATATTTGCAAAGCTTTAAGCTGAAATTCCCGTACTTTTACTTTCATATTTGAAGGAATATCAAAAGAATAGCTCTTCACACACAGAGAATTTATTTTTTTAAAAAAAATTCCTATTTCCTGATGAATTTCTGGATCCATGTTTTATCTGGAAAAGAAATACGTGATAGATACATATAAAAAGTATTTAAACTAACAACTCATCAGGCTAAAAAGTCCTTAGAACTTCCGTGGGATCTCTGTAAAAGATGCAGATACAGACCTACACATTGAGCTGGTAGAATGGATTGAATAAGTGAGGATTCTATAGAAATGATCATTACTCACTTTCTAAAGGTGCTCTAAATGTATCCTGCCCCTGCCTGCCCACACTGCAGGTTGTGGCAGGTAGTGCCACTGTAATGTTCACAAGGAAAGGGTAGCATGGCCTGGAAGAACGTCTGCCTGTTTTGTGGAGGTTATCTGCAGACGGTGAAAGATTATTTTCTCCTTTCTTGTTTTTCAAATGAGGGTGGTTTTGAGTCCTCGTGGGCATCCAGCAATTTGACTGAAGATAGGTTTAACTCTTCCCTATGTAGTCTATTGTTGAATGAAACAGTAAAGTGAGAATAATACATGAATTAAATTTAAAAGCCAAATCGTACACATTATCACTTTTAAACTTTTTCTTAGGCTACATCATTCCTGAATATAAAAGCACTCCCTCCTTTCCCCATACCTATTGATAGGCTATTGGAAAATGTATCTGCGTTGCAGAATGAGGAATTTAACTGTAGAACATTCCTTCATATAAAAAATTCCTCCAATGATAATAGATGGAAAGGGGCTACAAGATCTTTTAAGAGGCAGTACAGAAAGAAAATCTGTCACCAGAAGAACGTAATGATGAGGGACTCTTGGTTCCACTTGCCTACTAAGCATATATAAGAAATCCCATGTCAGCTTCTTGTGTGTTAAATTCATACAAAGACAAAAGTCCTCTGTACCTTAGTATTTAAAATTACAGACATGTTGACATAATGCATGATTTATCCATGAAACACATTGACAAAAGATATATATGAGAAAGTTTGGATTTATCAAAGACATGAGGTTTATGAGGAAGATCAGACTTACACTTGCATTAAATAGAATGAATTATTTTCATTTCTGAAACTTTGTTGCTTAGGTCATTGTAGCCAGTGATAGATGAGGTTTAAGGACTTTACATGCAAGGTCCTAATGGATTCCACATTCTCTGTGCCGTCTAGAATTTTCCATCATCACAGTCAGGATAATGGACTTGTGCAAATCATCAGCATGACCTGTAATAACTCCAGCAGTCTTATGTAAGAAAACCTTCATACATATATGTATGAGATTATATATATATATACATACGCATATATATATATATATGATACAAATCAGGATTCTGTCTGAGAAGTTATGTTTTTACATTCACAACTGCAAAGGTCCTTACCCGGTTCTTAGTGATACAGAACTGCCGCCACCATAGTAATTAGGGATGGACTGAGGCGTGCATGGTATGGTCCATTTTCTGTAGCACTAATTAGACAATATCAGCTAATGTGCTCTACAGAGTGGTCACCTTCATGAAGTTCTTGGGGGAAATTCTGTAACAGTTTTATTTTTACGCTATCTTTCAGACTGACATTTGTATTCTTTATATACACATACATACATAGGTACATATGCTCACAGATACGTGCTTCCCAAGGACTGTTTGCATAGTAAAGAAAAGCATGTTACCCTAAAATAGTTGTATTATTCACATTGTTTGCATTATCCAAATATTCTGAAAAAATTATTAAATTCAAGTATCAAAAATATTTCTTTTGTTAATCTGGAAAGTATCTCATGATTTAAGGTATTCTGAAGAATCAAGTGCAGTTTTCTGCCAGACAAACCTTTTGAGATCTTATGCAAATGACAGTAAAAACTGGGCACCAAAACAACGTGAGTTTGAGGAGGTACACCTCAGTCCATCTGACTGTCCTGTCTCCATTTATTAAACATATATAATAGTACTTCCCTACCTCGGGGAGGTGTTCTGGATACAGTAGAAAGATTGTGCAGTAACAGGATACTGTAAAAATGAGGATCCTGCAAGAACACTGAAAATAAGTCATAGTAAAAATTTTTAAAATTTCAAAAAATCTACAGCAGACATTTCTGTGGTAATCTCTTTATGGTTTTGTCTCTTTCCATGAAGTACAAGCAAAGGTGACCTATTCTGTGCACAGCATTTTCACGCTCCTTTTTAAACATGCAGGATGTATCTGCCTTGGGGGTGATAGGACGTGGGATTCATCTCATTACCAATGCCAAATGCAATCAGTAGACAACTTGCTGCTTTAATTTCTGAGGACTTATTCTTATAGTTATGGTTGTAGTTAAGCTTATCATGTGATCATTTAGAAAAAAAGGTGAATAGTTGTTTTTCCTCTAGTATATCTACCCATTGGCAATGAGTAGTTACGATTAAAAGCTTCATCTAGCCCAAGGCTATAATGAATATTCAGGAAAAATGATTCTGTACTGCTGCTTAGGGAAGTAAAAAGACAACCCCTGTAACATTCAAATCTCCTGTGCCTTTGGAATAAACAAGCAATATTTGATTAAGAACAGGAAGACAGAAGACACATTGGTGTACATCTCATACCAAAAAAGATTTTATATGGTATTAAATTACCAACAGATTCCTGTAGGTAGAGTGCATGAATCAGTGTTATGTTTTAGCTGATGATAATTTCACCAAGCTTTTATTTAGATGTTGTTTGGTTAAAAAAAAAAAAAAAAAAAAAAAAAGGCAGGTAAATGAAGTGTGCTACCAATGGATGTAAAAGTCCATTGAAGCATTTGTTCATTCTTCTGAGTTGACACACAGAGCAAAGTTATGCTACACATTCTGTAACAAATTGCACTGTATCACCATTAATGAGAGAACCAGCAAACCTAGTTATGTGCAACAGGATAAGATAATTTATAGCAACATGGTAGACTTTGAACCAAAAGCATTAAAATCCTGTACCACATTAAGCAGAATAATATTTTAGTTCATATTGTTGATGTTGCCAATGTAAATGCCCAGCTGTTTTTACAGCTAATAACATTTTACATATCAAGCCATTTAGAAAATATTTCTTAACTGTGTAGGCTTCATCAACCACTTTATCAACAATCAAAACTGGAGGCACTTTCGTAAAGTTGGATTGGGGCAAAAAAATATATTTATGTTGTATTAGCACTGACAGGTATTTTTTGTAACATGATTTATGGGCCTCGATTCATTCTTTTAAAAGTTATATGCTCATCCTCGAATTTTTTATAAATCCAATCTCTGCTAAGAATCAGTAAATGCAATTTCTAAATTGAGGTCAATCTTTCAGAAATACAAGTAGGTGGGAGGCCCCGAATCAGCAAAATGAATTAGGCAAGATGAAGCCTACATAGCCTCTTTGAAACTATTTTTTCATACTAGGCTTCTTACCTTCTTAAATTTGCACCTGAGTTTAAAACTTTGCTAAACATGATAAATTAATATTCTCAGAAATCTTGAGTTTTGAACTGCATTTCAAATTGGAATAATTTCTGTAGTCAATGATCACACTTAGAAGTGAATTCTCTATTTCTAATCGCTTAAATCTTTCTCAAAAGTTGTGTTCTTCTGTGACCTCTGCAAATTGTTCTCAGTCCAATGGCAAACTTCTATGGAGAGATTGTACACCATCCAGTGAACTTCCCCTGGATTAAATAAATGCAGTTCATTCATTTCATATGAAAATTAGCTGTCTGGTGACACTAATATCTTCTCTTTTTAACCATGTGATGACTTATGATGCATTTTTCCAAGTTCTCAGTGCAAATATAACAGGAAATTATGAATTTTATAAATGAATGAATGTTTCTTAATGATCTAAAGAAGAAAATATGATGTTATAGATAAAAACAGGTGGGGATATTATTCTTCTTTGAGAATGTGTTATCTGCAGAGCATAAAAGCTCTGGTATTCTCCTGAAGTGACTTCATGTCATAGTAATCCCTCTGGCAGCAGGGAAGCTCAGTCATGTGGTGGCTGTGTCCACTGGACACTTGCGATGCCACCGCAGCGAGTGGAGGGAGGGTGGGCTCAGATGGTTCACTGTTGTTGGCTGCTACACCAGGAGGAATCTGAGCAGGTGGGGGCTGGAGGCAGAGCAGCGGGAGGAGGAGGAGGGTGGATCAGCTGGATGCTTCAGTATAGTTCAACTGTAGGACTGCACTGAAAAGGGGAGTGGTGAGATCTGTCACATGTGTGTGTGTTTTGGGAGTGGCACAAGGGGAAACGTTTTTGTTTTTTTTTTTTTTTACGGCATTCAGCATTATATGATATTTATTTAATGAGCAAATGAATTAATTAGAAGAAAACAAAATACTTTATAAATACTCGTTTCAATCCAAAATGGTCAAATTTAATGGAAATTCTAATTTTTTGCATAAACTTCAACACCTTTCCAATTCCTATCAGTGACTGTCTCACTGTGCAGCAGAGCACTGTGTTAACTTCTTTTTTCACTTTTCTGTGTTTTCTCACTAAACATTCCTATTTTCTCTTGGAATAATAAGTGAAGTAAAAAACTCCTTCAGTTGAGTTTTCAAGTTATTTTCCTATTGTTACCTGTGGTTTTATGGTTACAAAAAATGGGCAGGTTTCCAAGACTGTCAAAAGTGAGTGTTTCAAAAGGGCTTTGTCTAAACATGTGTTGTACAATCAGATATTTAAACTGTTTACTAGCTTGAGAAATTGAAGACCTTTCCATTGCATTCATTGCATTAATCTTGGTGTGGGAGAATCAGAACTGATGGAAAATTAAGATCTTTACTTACATTGGGGGGGAAAAAAAAAAAAAAAAAAGGTCAAATTATTGTTTATTAACAAAGTAGTTAAATTGTCTTAGGTAGGATGGAAATCAGGTTTGTATAAATGAAAGAGATCTTCCAATAAGTTATTTGGTGTGGATTCAAATGATTACGTATTTTTTTAAAGTATTAGTATGTATTGGAGTAAGAATTTTTATTGCAAGCCTATAAACACAATGCAGTCAGCATAATGAGTTATGTGGTGCCAACATCCTGAACATTATTACAAGGATTTCCAAGAAGTATTAACATAAAGGATATACAATTCATGTCTTCTGGAGGGTCTCTCATTTCTGTGTTGGGCCTCAAGGAAATTCAAAACAGAAATGAAAGTCAAAGATGCAACTGCTTTCATACTGCCAGCGCAGTGTTCATACATATTTCATGGAAGCTGCATGGGCGGGGAGATCACCATTTTTATTGGAATGGCACAGCTAAGTCTCAGGGTTTTACTATTCATGTCAAGCACTGTGTACTTTCTAGGAACACAGCTTGTGGGGTTTTTTTTGTTAGTATTTAACCATTGGTGGTTAAAGAAGTAATAGCAAGGGGATATTTCCTGTGTTCACTAGACTGACAACCTTGATGTCCACTGGATAGTTTTCAACTAGACTTCATCTAGGATCACCCCGTTTTCAGCTACTACATAGCAATGCAGCTTTCCGAGTTTTTACAATATCCTAATGGGAGAAGATTATTCATATATGACAGACTTAATTATCTGAGAGAGGGATAAAAATTTAGTAAATGTGGATGTAAATAATCACTGTGGTACCAATTAGCCTACCCAGAAGTTATACTTGTACTAAATCTTGTACCATTCAATTTTTAACCAGATCACTCACCATGTTCTACCTGCGTTAGTATTGAAATTGTAAGGTATTTGTTGAAGAGCATTTTCAATAGCAAACAGAAAAAAAAACAGTAACCCATACTCTGAGAATTATATTGAACAATACCCATGAATGTTAGTTCAACTGAGCCATTTTTAATGGAAAGGATAGTTGATTACTGTCTACATAAGATATTCCATAAGGGAAATAAATGCCTGGAAATCAGGAAGAGCCAACACTTGAAGATTTTTATTTCTGGCTTTAGCAGAGAAGATTTTGATCTTTCATTTGCATTATGGCCATCCCAAGTTATTCTCTGAAGTGAGAGGAGAGTTCAGAAGTGCTGAATTGCTTTCCAATAGCCCTGCAACCTCAAGTCATCCTTGTTTTTCTGATCGAGGCATGATCAGCAAATGCTTCAGGTTCACATTATTTTATAGGATACAGGTTATTCTCAATATACCTTACATAGAATAAGTCATTAAAACTGAAAAGTAATTTTTAAAATAAAGGGGTAAAAAATGTCTTTGTCATCCAAGATGATATTTTCCTCTCTCTGAGAAGGGAACATATTGTGATATCTTTATCTTTTGGAAATTAAAAAAAAAAAGGCAAATTTTCCTTTTATCATGAACTAACCTTTCTGTAATGGTTTTGCAATTGCTTGATGTGTCTGAAATAAGTTAACTAATGAGATGAGGTTCAGTCCTGATGTGTAATTTCACAAAATCATGGTATAGCCACTTATAGCAAAGTTTTCTATTTCCTTGATGCACTTTTGTTCATATTACTTTTAATTATGTTCTATATTTATCTGACCTATTTGAACAGGATCCAGAGCTGGTACGGAACATCTGTCGCTGGGTTAGACAAGCTGTTCAGATTCCTTTCTTTGCCAAGCTGACCCCAAATGTCACCGATATTGTGAATATTGCGATGGCTGCGCAGGAAGGTAACCGAAGCCAGTGCACAAGCTGTGCAGATTTACTAATTTGCTGGATGGGATAAGATAGGGTAGTTGCTGGAATAATAACAAATAACAACAGAAACTAATATGAAAATAGTTTATTTGATGTATTTAGAATAAGCATAGTGATCAAAGGCTTGCTGATTTTGTCCATGCTTCTAGAATATAGCAATATATGAAGAGAACTATATTAGACTCTTAACAGTAAATCATATACATTTGTGTGTGTGTGTTTGCCTGCACACTCCTATTTCTATCATATTTATGCATTTACTATACTATTGTAAATTCCCATATTCCTACAATTAGAAGTGAAAATGGTGTGTCCTGAGAAAAAGAAATACACTATTTGAAGGTATATGTATAATTATTTTTTTCCTTGGATCTTAAAGTACAACATGGCAGGAAATTAAATTTGGAAGTAGGTATATTAATCTATTACTTTGAACCATGGTCATCATTTCTCTGTTGCATTTTGTCTTGCTCGTCACAAGCTTGGAGGAAGTGACCCTGTGCTGGGGCACCTCCAGGTGTTGAACAACCACTGTAGCAGGTTTTGTCCCACACAGCTGAAGAGCAGAGATCTGCCTGTCAGCCCCAGTGTTTCCCACATGCTGTCCTATAGCCCTTACAGCACTCTCAACTGATGCAGCCTGCCTTGAAGCTAGCGTTAAATTTATCAGCCCAGGATTGGTCTTAAGGACCCTTTCCTGCACTTCCCCTTACAGTTTGTTGCTTTCTGTCTTCAGCTGTTTATTTTAATTTCTAGTTATTTCACAGTTTCACAGTTTTTCTGTTGTATTTTTTTCCTCTCTTGTTCTTATACACATGATTTAACAAAAAGTGACTGACCTTTTCTTTCACAGGTGGCGCAGATGGTGTTACAGCCACCAACACTGTGTCAGGACTGATGGGACTGAAAGCAGACAGCACACCTTGGCCAGCAGTTGGTGGAGAACTGAGGACCACATATGGTGGCATGTCAGGTAGGTGTTGCCCTTTTTGATGCATGGTACTTCCTTGGAGGCTTTCAGAACATCAGGAGGTCCTTGTAGTGGGCTAGAATATCATGTCTGCAGTTGCACTGAGTCCTTAAAGCTCACGGCTGGTCAATGTTTCTAATAGTCATGACAGATGGAACAGATTAAGTGTGAAGGCTCTTGGGTTGCCCTTTCCTTAATGGTAAAGCACTACATCAGAATACTGTGATAGGGTCACTGGAGAGGGAAGGAAATCTCTTCTCTCATGACCCTCGCTTTTCCTCAAATTTTTCATTCTGTCACAATTGTCAGGCCCCATGTTAGACAGAGGCTAATGAAAGGGCATCGCAGGGGGAAATATCAACAATCCAAATGCAGTCTATTTTTCACAGCCCAAACTCCAGCCTTCCTCCCTCCTTCCCACCAAGTGCACCTCTTCCAAGGAGGTTATTTCCTCCTCTTCCCACTGTGGTAAAAATGACAGACTGTATTAGGCAAATATATGCATATTTTTGTAGCCTATTCCTTGAGATATACAAGAATAACTTGTGTAGGCCATATTTCCAAGTCCTGCTTCACAGTTTAATTTTAAAACCAGCAGCAAAACTTTTACACTCCAGTTCAGTGCCTGTGCACACTAATATATTAATCTGTTGACCCTGCGCACTCTGTTGCTGTGACAACATGAACTTGGCCCTGCAAAGACAATACTGTAGGCTTCTTGACTTTACTGGTATGGAGATTAGTCTCCTTGGTGATGGAGGTAGCAGTAAATATACATAACAGAAGTAATAGCATACTCCTGATTCAGTCAAACACTATTTTATCAGACCTGCCTCCTACCTCACCCCAAAAACAAGAGGATACCAGACAGGCAAAAAATGCTTTATTTTATGTGACTGGTGTTATCCTTAGAGAACCGTAAGAAATGTAGTAAAAGATAACTTTAAAACAAACTTTAATTGAGACAAGTGTATTCAGTGGAAAATTGCCTTATTGCCTGAGATAACTACATGGAATTTGGAATTTTTTAGAGAACACTGGAAAGTAAGGAAGCGATAACAATCAGAAAAAATCGTTATGCCTATTGCATAATCATTATTTCATGGTGACAGTCCAATAAGATGTTATATTTTAATATTATGCAAAATGGGAGGAAGAGGGGAGCAAGAAGAGAACAGCTACAGCCCATTTCAATTTCTCTAGCCTGCCATGTTGACAGCAAAAGAATAAAGGAGGTCACAGTGGGTGCTGTGCATTAAAAATTAATAAAAGAACTATTGCAGTAGTATTTTATATAAGTAACACCATTCACATTTTCTCATTTAAGTTGCAATTTCTGAATATTCCTTCCTACCATAAGTCTGTCTAATAAAATCTATAAAATGACTGCATTATGAAAAGCATGTCTCATGTCACAAATTTGAAACATATATGTAGTGTAAATTATAGTGGCACCTGGATGCTCAGCTGTAAGGGAGAACATACCAGTATTTCTGTGGTTTATAATTCTAAGTGGGACCTGAGGAAAAGTTCTTTATTTTATTTTTATATATGTGTGTGTGTATGTGTGTAAGTATAAAAATGTTTTTGTTTTTTTTTTCCTGAAGTTTTACATGTATCAGAGGAGATAGAAAATGTCATTTTAGGATGCACCATTACCTATGACACAAATCTGGTTATTTAAAAAATATGAAAACCACTGGAAGTGCTGTCAATTTATTATGTTTTGAAAGAGCATGTTGTTACAGACAAATATATAAAGGTTTCTTGCTGATAATTGGCATCACTAGGTCCCAATCCCACAACTCATTGTGCAAAAGAATGCCACAGAGCTAATAAAGTCAGTAGGCTCTGCAACACATTGCAATACTTTCTGCTTAGCGATCAGGGTATAGCTGTATACAAATTTACAAAAGCAATTTTAAATAAAAGAGCTAGCATGCTTACAAGAAGACAAAAAATAGGAGAGCATGTCATCTTGTCAGAGTATAAGGGGCAGGGTGGCCATACTTCTGAGGTCTGTTCCTGGCCATGCCAGGGCTAAGCTGTGTGGCCTGCAGCCAGACACTTGACCTTTCCATGCTTTATTATTCCTGTCTGTGAAATGGCAGTAACACCACTTACATGCCTACAGGCTTGTTGGGAAGTGCTCTGTGGTTCTGGCATGAAAGTCACTTCATAGTGTAAAGTATTGTTTTTCTACTTTGACGTGCTTAAACTTTTTGTTCTATTTTATTTTCTGATAGAGTCAATAAGTTTTTGTTGTGTTTTTTTTTTTAAATAATTCCTCGAGAGAGAATTAATGTTTTAAGTGAAAGTCAGCACTATTGTAGAAGCAGTAAGTCTAGGCCTTTTTTCATGTCTTTTACCAAAACACAGCTGTTTTGTCATGTTCTCCAGTGCACAAACCTAGAGCAGATACAGCGCATAGCCAAGCTGTATCTTGCTTTTTGGATTTTTTTCAGTTGCACAGATTTTAGTTCTTTTCTGGACTAGAAATGATTCTTGCTTGGCACAGAGGTTCAGTAAGTGTGGCAGGAGTCTCTGTCCCACAGGATGCAGTGCTCATGGTGCTGCTGCGTGACGGTGGGCTGGT